>NC_068934.1:25345857-25648887 GCF_023091745.1 Budorcas taxicolor
TTCCATGGACTGTATAGTCCATGGGGTCGCAAAGAGTCGGACACAACTGAGCGACTCACTTTCACCGAGAACAGGAGGAGGGCCAAGGTGACTAATGTAACTGGGAGGCAAGCTCTTCTGCAGTCTAGGGCATAAAGCAGGCCTGGGGATATCCCCCAGCCTCAGCAAAGATTTCTGCAAACAGCTGGGGGGATGCAGAAAGCACCGCACTAGAGCCATACGCAGGCTGCTGTCCTAGAGATGGTCCCGCTTTTGAGCCAGTGTCATTTGTTTAATAAACATTTATGCAGCCCCTGCTGAGAGGCTGGTGCTGGCCTGGGTGCTGGAGATACAAGAATCAGATCCATTCCTTGACCCTGAGGGGCTCAGTGTTTGGGCGGGGGAAACAGACGTGTGAATGTTTACACGGGCTTCAGCAAGCGCCAGACCAGGGAGCGGGGCCAGAAAAGGCTTCTTAGAGGAAGGAACCCTCAAGTGGCAACTTGAGGGATGAGAAGGTATCTGCCAGGAAGCCTTGGGTTGGAGCGAGTAAATTAGTTCACACAGACCGACACGTGCCAATACAAGGGATCTAAAATGTGTAGTGGGGTCTTCCTTGGTGGTCCAGTGGCTAAGCATCTGCCTTCCAGTGCAGGGGACACAGGTTCCATCTCTGGTTGGGGAATTAAGAGCCCACACGTGGTGGGGCAACTGAGCCCGCGTGCCACACTAGAGAGAAGTCCACGCACCACAACGGAAGAGAACCCATGCATGCTGCAAGTAAGATGCGACACTGCCAAAAATAAACAAATATTTTTAAAAAGTAAATAAAATGTACAGTGGATTCACTGTGCCGTCTTAGATGATAAATTCCTACCAGCTAACAGTTTCATTAAGAAACTCATTATTCTGGGCACTTGCTCTAAATGGAATTCAATAAATATATTTCCAACCACAAAGAAATATGTATATAGGCCTCTGGCCTTCAAACACGGGGATTAAGCCAAAACTCAGTGTCCACAAGGATACTCGAATTACCTGCCACTAAATCTGGCAGGCTCAGTAGACACAACAGCTGACAACACAGGATGCCCGGCCCTGCGCTCTTTTCCATCTGTCCAGGAACACCGGTCACCTTCAGAATCAGAACCCGGGCAGCTAGAGAGGTGGCTCTCACGGGAGTGGGCCGCAGCTGGGGTGGGGCAGGAGTTTGAAACAGCATATTTGATGTTATAAATCTACCATTTTAAACAAACAACTAAAAAGGCCCAATGTTTTTATAAGGTATTGTATAAAGTTTGGCAGAATTTTGGTTCATGTGAAACTACTAAAGAGACATTAATTCTCTAAAGACCCACCTAATCTTATTCTCACATCCCCTCTCTCCTCCCAATTCAGAGTGTGATGCCTTTACATTAACGGATATTAGATTTTTTTTTTTTAACATCCGAAAAACACTGAGTTGAAGTTTTGTGAGGAGGGGAACCAGTCATTTTCTTTCTGGAGAGTTCAGACTGAACTGTGTAAGCACCAGCCCTCCATATTAAGTGAGGTTATCTAAAGATGCGTTGCTCCGGATACCTTCACACAGAGAGAACCAGCCTGTGGCTGACAGCACAGGAGGGCCCTCCCTGTCTGAGCCATGGCAGGCAGACCTCATGGCTACCTCTTTGGGGTGCCACCCCTTCCCCCAAAACAGCTGCAATGCATAATTCTTTCCTTGGGTAAATCACTTAAACAGGGCATGTCAAAATTCTCAAAAATCCTAAAAACAAAACAAAATCCTAAAGTGAAAAGGCTTCATGTACAAACTAAGGGCCACTGGAAAAAAAAAAAAAGGGAGCCCAGCCCCTACCTGAGCATACCCCAGATAATACCTGAGTCCCTGAGCCACAGAAAAATGCCCTTTTCTACCAAAGCTCATAAAAGTCTGTCCTACTCCAAAATGTGCCTTGGGGTCCAACACGGTACAAACTCCAAAAAACAAATGATGTGCTCCTCAGTGATTAAAACACCACACTTGAGTTGCCATATGATTCAGCAATCCTACTCCTAGGCATTTATCTGGAGAAAACCATAATTCAAAAAGATACGTGCACCCCTAAGCTCACTACAGCACTATTTACAATAGCCAAGACGTGGAAAGAACCTGAGTGTCCATCAAGAGAGGAAGGGATAAAGAAGACATGGTCCATATATACAATGGGATACTCCTCAGCCATAAAAGAGAGTGAAATAAAGCCATGTTCAGCAACATAGATGAAACTAGAGATTATCACACTAAGCGAAGTAAGTCAGAAGGAGAAGGACCAATACCATATGACAACATCTGTATGTGCGATTGAAAATACGACACAAATAAGCTTATCTATAGAAACAGACTCACAGACGCAGAAAACAGACTTCTGGTTGCCAAGGAGGAGGGGTATGGGGGAAGGATGGCTCGGTAGTTTGGGGAGAATAGGTGCAAACCATTATATATAGAATGGATAAAGAACAGGGTCCTACTATATAGCACAGGGAACTATATTCAATATCGTGATAAACCATAATGGAAAATAATCTTAAAACACCCCTGTGTTCATCTCTACACTGACATGCAGCGGTCTCATTTCACCATACTCTGCCTTCTCTATCATCTTGGTGTTGAAATATCTCATGCTTTTTTAAAAAATCATCTTCCCTACCTCCCACTTAGGATACCAACCTGAAAAGGTTGTACCTCTAAAACTTTAAAATGCAACCAGGCATTAAGAAGAAAACCAGTAATACACAGTCTTACAGAATGACAGAATATTAGATCAGGAGTTGGGGGGGAGGTCCCCAAGATTACTTGGTCTGAGGATTTCTCAGACGAGGAACTGACACTCAAGAGTTTAAGTGATTTACTCAAGGAAACACAACTAGGAAATAGTCACTGCTGTGTCTTTGTTTTAATATATTTTTGCGCTCAATAAATTTATCATGTTCAACAAATCTTTTATAGTAAAACTGAAGTTTGGTTCCCCTATTTTCCATTTTGTTACAACTGTTTTATCTATTTATCTCCTTGTGTTCCAGTCTCTCAACAAGCTCAATAAATGTAGGACCAGTATTATTATAATTATGATTATCATAATTATTGTTTTTGAGCTTATATTTTTGCTTCACTGCCCACAGTCCCTAGATTGTGATTAGAACTCTTGAGATAGGTACCTAACAAATGTTTGTGATGAACTAAATGAAAGAATAAATAATAACCCAGAATTAAGTTGTTTTAATATAAATATAATATGCGTCTTAAGGATTTAGAGAATACAAAGAAGTGAGACATCCTTGCATCTATTTAGAGAAAAGTTAAATATAGTCACAGAGGCTAGGTTAGCTAAAGGCTTCAAGGAAGACTTCTAGGAAGTTGGGGGCCCCCCCACACAGGGAAAGTTAGTGAGAAAGGGCTTGGAAGGGAGGGTCACAGGTCCCATTCAAGGGACAGTGTGGCATGAACAGAGTCCCCCGTGGAGGGAACAATGTCAGTGCCACTCTCAGCGACTCCTGAACCTGCGCTGAAGGCAGTCACGCTGTCCTGTGGCTGAATTCCCATTGTCTGTGGTTTTTCTAAAACGGAGTAAAAAGAAACCAGCAGAGCAGGGAGTTCAGTTGGAAAGGCATAACTACCCCTTGAATTCAATATGTATGGACCTGGACAGTGCCATAGGCGTGTTTGCATGAAGGACAGGGTGCATCTTCCCCCAGCGAGGCAGCTGCTGGAGCCAGGAGGTCACGTGGGCAGGAGATACCCAGGAGTCCAGCATCCAGGCAAACGGGCCAGCCTGGGGACAGACAGAGCCGTGGGCGGTGCCAGGAGGGAGAGGCGGAGCACCCCTGGGCAGCTGGAGCCCGCTTGCGGGAAGGGTGGGCCGAGAGGGAGCCAGAACCCCGGGCAGGGACCTCCGGAGCAGGAATCAAGCAAAAGCTGGTTGTCTACAGGATGCTCGAATTACCTTCTATCACAGCTGTAGGAGCCGCAGTCGCAACAGCTGCACAGACAAAGGAACGGGGTCCCTGACTTTCTCAGGCTTCCACTTGTTCAAATGTTTCTACTTTCATAAGAATGAGAGATGGATCGGTTGAGCAGGGGCAAAGCAGAGACCCCCAACCTTGCATCCTTAGAGCGAGCTTACTCCATACTGTAACCTTTTTACACTTGAAGAACCTACTGATTTCATTACACAACCAAGAGAGTGTGACTCTCAGGAACATCTGGGCGGGTGTGCAGTCAGCTGATTCTCTACAGCCCCTCCGAAGGCCGCCAGTCCAGAACCTGCAGACGGGGAAGGAGGCGGGTCTGATTTTTGTGCTTATCTGAAGGGGGCTTGTGTGAGAACATTTTCAGAAGGAATAGCTTTTGTGCCCAGCTACCACCCGCAGGCTTGTCAAAGAGACCTTCTCCTGAGCCCAACACCCAGCTCTGCTCCATCCTTATTAGAACCTCAGTGATTTCCATGGGAACCGAACACCCTGAATCTTACGCTGGGAAGAACTTTTACAGGTCTCTTCTCTCAGCTTCTCATCTCATGCAACAATTCCTTCTGCAACGCGTGGAAACAGGTTTCCAGGTTCTGCTTGATTACTCTCAAGAACAGGAAGGAGGCTCATGTTCTTACAAGGAGCCCAGCCCGCTTTGGACAGCTTTGATTTTCAGCATGTTTTTTAACAGTCATCTTCATGTTTAGGAAATAAAAAATGGAAGTCTAACCTCCAGTTTCAGTTTGGTCCTTTTAAACCTATTGCTTTTCTAAGTATTTTCCATGTCAAGCAGATCTAGCTTCTGTGAACATTTTTATGACATTCAAACCCTTTTCCTTGCTTGTCACCCTTCCCTAAACAAACCCTTGCCTGATTCTGAACCTCTTCAAACCTGGCACCAAGAACAAAACAGACACTGTCTGGCCAGCAGATACTCTGTCACTTCCCACATTATTATCCTACCAATCCAGTTGAAGGTAGGATTTATATCTTTATAAAGAGAGATCTTTAGAACCTAAAACTCAGCAGGTGGCAGCACCAAGTCCTCAAGCTTCCTGAAACTGGCTGTATCCCTTAGTAGTTGGATGACCTTGGACGAGTGGCCTCTTTTATCCAGTTTCCATGTGTATAAAATGGGGATAATAACAGTATTACGGGCCTCCTAGGATTTCTCTAAGAATCCAATGATATAATACCTGAAAAGCACCTGCCTTATTAAAAGTACTCCACAACACTGGGTGCCCTTATTATCAGCAACAGCAGTAGCATCAGTACCAGTGGTACCACTGATATCATTACCCTCTTTCTCTCTCCCTTCATTCCAAACACATGACCAAGCATATACAGCAGGTCTGGCAGGAGACGTTAGAAATGCAGGTGTGAAAAGACACAATTCCTCTGCTCACAGATATCCTAATCTAGGGGACAGACACTTATACAAACAGACAAAGCAAAAGGAACTGAGATGAGCCATCTGCGAGGCATTACCAGCTGTTTGGGACCCACCGGAGGGAAGCCGACATCTGCTGGTATTGTCAGGGAAGGCTTCCCAGCTTCAGCAGATTCTTAAAGGACTGCAGCAGGTGGGGGGAATGGAGCAGGGAGGGATTTATGGACAGAGAGAGACCGACCACATGTAAAAGGCACAGAGGTCTGAGTGTGTGGCACGTCCATGAAGGAAAATGTCAGTGGTCCAGAGTGGCAGGGCCAGAATGCCAGTGGGGGAGGAATGGGCATTCAGGGGGCAGTGGAGAGGACAAGCTACGGGGCTGGGCAAGCAGATCCCTCATTAGTTCCCCATGAAAAGGAGGGCTTCCTTTGTGCCAAGCACTGTGCTGGGCACAGGAGATACGTGGTCAGTGAGACAGACAAGCTCTGTCTCCACAAAACTTACCCTCCAACGGAAGACCATGGAGGGCCAGGTGTCTCAGCATGCTGGACAATGCACGGGGTGGGGTGGGGCAGCTGTACTTTCCAAAGATGGCTCCACAACATCGCCATCCCGAATGGTCTTCTTCAAGGTGCCCTGTCCCCTGAGAGGTGGGATCTACACTCCCTCTAGTGAACTGGAGGCCTGTGACTGCTTTGACCAACACAGCTGGGTGAAAGTGACACTCTGCGACTTCCAAGGTAGAGGAGAAAAGGCCACCTTTGCTTTGCTCGCGGTAACACTTGTCCTTGGGGCTTGGAGGCTTCCAAGTTCAAAGGAAGCCAAGCCACAGAGAAAGGTACAGGCGTCCTTACCTTCAAGTTGTCCCAGCCTAAGTGTCAGATGTGTGCGTGAGCAAGCTTTGGAACAGCATGGACCTCCCACTATAAAGCCAGCTCCAGCCCTGGGGGCCTCCCCACTGAGACTCCAGATGTGGGGAGCACAGACAGGCCGTCTCTGCTGTAACCTTGTCCCAATCCTGAGACAGAGACCTGTGAGCATCATCAAACACTGCTTTCCAGCTGCCAGATTTTGGAGTCATTTATCATACAGCCACAGAAACTCAAGAGTTTACCCACCAGGCAAGGTGGGGCCACTGAGAAATGATAAACAGGCGATCATGTAATCAGATTAATACTCTAGAAAGAGTTTTCTAGCCCAAGAGTAGGATGGACTTGTTGGATACGCACTGGATCAGAGGTGAAGAAAGCAAGGAAAGGGCAAATGCAATCATCTTGGGGAGAAACCTGAGCAGAAAGACTGGCCAAAACCACGGTAAGAGACAGTGAAGAGAGAGAATCCATTGACCCTGGTGACCAGCCTTCCAGGAACAACAGAACAGAAGACTCTGAGATTCTTCCTGATTTTCTGGCTGTGGAAGAGAAATGGATATGGAAATGTAAGAGGAGAAGCAGGTTTGAGGGGGAGAAGAGGGGTTAGATTTTTAACATGCTTACGCAGATTACAAGAAAACACCCTGAGACAGGGTGGCTGCCCTTCTGCTTTGCAGTCAGGTGTGTGGGAGTCCCGGCTCCCTAACTCACCAGCTCTGTGACCTTGGGCAAGATACGGATGCCCTGTGAGTCCCTGCGTCCCTGTTGGGCAGAGCAGATGACCACACGGACGATGGTGAGGGACAAGAGACAAGGTGTATAAAGCGCCGCACACCGAGCCAGGCATTTAGAAATGCTCTCTAAACAGTAATACAGGGTAGCTGCCATTTTCATCACCATGATCCTTATTGTTAACTGTTCTGCATACTTGGTCAGAAGCTTTGTGCACAGGAGGCCTGGCTGCAGGGCATTAAATGAAAGCCGTTCCCAGGAAACCTCACACACACCTCTGGAGAAGGGTTTATTCAACCGTAAAGCCTGTGTCCACCTCTAAAATAGCTGCGCCAGCCTGCCAAGGCGGGAGGGAAGCCCGGCTGTTAGCTGTCTTCAATCTCTCTGTCCCCCTCCCTCTCTTCCAACTCAACGGTTGAGTGGTTTTAATTAACAACTCCCACAGCGTAAGGCAAAAGTCAGTTGATTAATAAAGCTCTAATGTGCCGTGCGTGGTTCTGGGGTCTCCGGGTGGCGCTGAGCTTGTAATTGTGTGTTTTGTTTGGGTTTCCAGTGGGTGGGAGGCTACACGACTACAATTTCCTCAGAGAAGTTCACGTATCACATGCACAAAGGCTGGAAACCGCCGGTGACTAAAATGCCCACTTTGATGAGACTTCATGGCCTGAAGCCACATTGCGGTGAGGTGCTTCAAGAAATCACCATGCAGGAGGGGCTCAAACTCAACCTTCCTGACTCTGACCATCTCATTGGTTTTTGTTTCCAAAACACACACATCAGTTTCGTCCCCACTCACTGTCTGCCGGCCAGCACCTGGAGAATGTTGATACAAGTGTTTCTAATGCTATAGCAAAACCTAAGCCATTTAATTGAAATGAAATGCAAAATAATGCTTTTGAGGCAAACAAAAGTATTCCCTTTTGCCCCCACCTCAGCCAGCCTCTTTGGTCCTTCCACAAACACTGGCCAAGTGAAAGTTTGTATGCAACTCAACCCTCCAAGCCTTACCCTTTGAACATCACCCTCCATCTGTTTATATGGTTTTAACACTCCCTAATATGGCACCAGCAAGGAGATCCAACCAGTCCATTCTAAAGATCAGCCCTGGGATTTCTTTGGAAGGAATGATGCGAAAGCTGAAACTCCAGTACTTTGGCCACCTCATGCAAAGAGTTGACTCATTGGAAAAGACTCTGATGCTGGGAGGGATTGGGGGCAGGAGGAGAAGGGGACGACAGAGGATGAGATGGCTGGATGGCACCACTGACTCGATAGATGTGAGTCTGAGTGAACTGTGGATGTGAGTCTGAGTTGGTGATGGACAGGGAGGCCTGGCGTGCTGCAATTCATGGGGTCGCAAAGAGTCGGACACGACTGAGCAATCTGAACTGAATATGGCACAGGGGAAACCAAGGATGTGTAATGTTCACAGATGCCCACTCCTCCTTTTTGGTCTTGCCTTCCATATAATTAGAGCTATAGCAAGAAGTCATACTACAGAGTTCTGGAGCACAGGCTCTGAATTCAGCCTGGTTAAACACCTGGTCCCATCAGTTACTGTAACTGGGAAGAACAAATGATTGGAGCTGTTTCTTTGGCTTTGTGTTCTACTACTTTTGCTACAAGTTGGGAATGTTGTCTATAGCCTGAAATAGACAGGATACTTGTCAAGGCTCTGACCTTTAAGGGTGTAGCACTTTTCCATTCATATAGAGAAAAACAGTTGTAGAACAGAGTATAACATGTGTCTTATTGAGAATTACAGGGACATAGTATCTGACTGACAGTGGGCTGCTGCAAGAGCTAAGGATTCTGACCTTAAGAAGTCTGCAACAACCAATCACACGCCCTCTCTTTCAGTGTAAACAAAGCCTGAATTCTAATTTGAATAAGGTGGTTCTTTGGGACACCAGTCCACTATCCTCTCCATCTGCTGGCTTTCTAAATAAAGTTGCCATTCCTTTACCCAACAACGCACCCCTCAATTTATTGGGCTATTGTGCAGGGAGTGGTATGAGTCTGGACTGGGTAACATTACCAGCTGTGTGACCTATTCAAGTAACCTAACCTCTCTGAGCTTGGTCTCCTCAATCATAAAGACAGGATGAAAAGCAGCCTTTATTTCAAAAAACTGATGTAAAGGACAAGTGAGATAATGCGTGTAGTGAGCTCCACTGAGCGCCCAGCCCACGAGAGAGACCCCAGAGCAGCTTAGCTGTTGTGAATTCCAGTACCACCGCTGCGAGACAGGCAAAAGGACACACGCTAGCAGGAGGCTGGTTGACTTCTACGTGGCCTTTTCCCAGCTCAGCAGAGCCAACACCACATTTATTCTGTCCCACGTTTCTAACAACTTGAGCTGTCTTTACCCTTTAAACTTCACTGTTCAAGTATGTGAGATTTCTTATTTCAAAACAGATGCCTGGGCAATGACAAGTACAAAGCTCTGGGAACTGGGACGTGGACCCCAATGATGCAGCAAAGAGAAACACAGACCCCGGTCTCCAGCTTGTTACAAGATCAAGAGGTGAATATGGGCTTGATTTATAGCTGGAAGATCCTGGAGACAGACGTGGGCCTCTCCTTAGACTCTGAATCTCATTTTACTCTGGAGTCTCAAAAAAATCATCATCCCTCCAGAGGTGTCCATGTCAGGATTAAGCGGAAAGATCAAAACCTCTGCTTCTTGGGGACATTGCTTATCAGGACCTGGGAATTCTGGAGGGGGTGTGATGATTTCCCAAGGCAGGCACAGACTCATGATTTGTGGTCATATCCCAGGTAGCATGTGTTAGCCTCGAGCCCTCACAGATGTTTCTACAAGCGGTGTTGCCCTTTGTCTCTAGACCACAGGTAAGCCGCCTCCTGACCCAGATGGCTCATTCCTACTGATCACACTACACAGCCTGCTGGCAGACTGTAATGGTTAATTTTATGGGTCAACTTGGCTAGGCTGTGATACGTAGACACTTGGGGAAATATTAGCCTGGATACTGCTGTGAAGCTGCTTTTTAGAGGGGATCAACATTTAAACTAGTGAACTCTGAGTAGAGCAGATTATGCTCCAAAATATGGGTGGGCTTCATCTAATCCATTGAAAGTCAAAAGAGAATAAAAGACAGATGTTCCCAGGGAAGAGGAAATTCCGCCTCTAGGCTGTCTTTGGGCTTGAGATGCAACACCATTTTTCCCTCTGACAAACCCTAATACACAGACAGACTCTCATCCACTTAGCATGTATCTGGCTATCGTGCTCAAGAAAAGAAATGGTATTACCTCATCTTAATTAACATTCTAAGTAGGATAAAAGAGCAGGAAAGCAAATAGAGGCAATGATTCCAAAACCCCAAAAGGAACGACCATTCCGTATGTGCCAAACACTTTTGAAACACTATCTCCTTTCTTTTCTTCTGTACACTGAAGAGGCAGCCTATCGCTGAATAAGTGGGAAACAGGCATAGAAAAGGAAGCCGATTCGCCAAGGTCACACAGCTGGCAAGCAAGGACTATGAAAGTCAGATCTTCTGACCACGAATCTGAAGTTTCTTCCATTCAACCATGTCCCCAGAGCAGCATGGTGAGAGGACCATCAGTTCCCAACAAAATTTCAATTTCTTATCTTGATCTCAGTTCAGGCACATATGGTCTATTTTAGGGCCAAAATACTCCCAACCTCATCCAAATGGTTCTTTTCATCTTTACCTCAACTCGAACTTGGTGGCCTCCAACCTGGCCATCATAAATCTGTAGAACCACTCTGTAGCTGCTGGCCCTTGAAAAGTAGCTGGAAAGGGTGCTTTCGGTGCTCTAAAAGCTGAAGACAAAGATAAATACGACTGGGTTTTCTAGACAAGAGCCATGCAAAGGCTAAACAGGAAAAACAGAGGACCTTCAGTTCTACCTGTGACATAATCTCTCCATTCAAGGTACGCATGCAGATCTCCCTGGTGGCCCACTGTTCAAGAATCTGCCTGCCAATGCACGTTCGATACCTAGTCTGGAAAGATTCCACATACACAGGGCAGCTCGGTCCATGTGCCACAACTACTGAGCCCGCCCTCTGGAGCCCGTGAGCCGCAACTCCTGAGCCCACGTGCTGCAGCTGCTGAAGCCGGCTCACCGTGGAGCCTGTGCTCCGCAGCAAGAAAAGCCACCACAATGAGAAGCCCGTGAATCACATAGAGAGTAGCCCCTGCTCACTGCAACTGGAGAAAGTCCACGCACAGCAGGGAAGACCCAGCACGGCCAAAAGTAAGTAAACGAATGAACAAATTAAAAAAAAAAAAAGGCACCTTTGCAAAACACGGAGTAGAGCAAGAGGAGCCTGAAGACTCTACCAGAGAAGGCAGTCCTGAAGAAAGCAGAAAATACTCTGCTGGAAGAAACAGAGGAACCGAGATCTTAATGAAATGCCGGCACACGAAGGGAAAGAAGAGAAGGGCAGCCATTGTTACACATCTCGTTCATGCGCTTAAAAGCAACGAAGTTAACAATTAGCCTCTTGGCTCTTCATTTTTATCAGTAAAATGAAAACATCCTATAAAGTTCAGGGGTTATACATAGCACCTGGCACACAGAAGATGTGTGATGTGCACTAGCCCCTACTGCATCATCCATCGAGGGCTGCAGAGCTGGCATTTGTTTTCCCTGCATGTGCAAGCGTCCTTTGGCAACTGTGAGCTCACAGTCCCTGCTTTATCCTGACGAAGGACCTATATCGATCAAAAGTGAGATCGCAAAAGAAGGCGTACCAAATGGTCAGCCTGAGAACTGATCCTGTCAGTCAGACACCCCAGAGCAAAGCCTGGGACGGAGGAGACCCCTGTTAAAAAACTTGTTGACTTGAAATAATTAAAAATGGAGTCTCTGCAGCACAGATTAATGAAGACTTTCCCTTGGTTGGATACGTGGGGCTGATCTGAGTAAGGCCAAAGCGGCTGCGTTGATGATGCTCACCAACGAAGAGCCCTGTGAAGGGCAGGAAGTCTGTTCCGACAGAAGGGAAGAAGGGAATGGGATATAGTACGTACTGTTACCCCGCACCAGGCCCTGAAATGGGTATTATACGTGCATCCTACCCCATTTAATCTGGGCAACACCATCACTATTACAAGAAGGGTTTGGAAGGGTCTAGCAGCAGTGAGCAGTGTGCATGTCACCTTATTCAATCGGTCACCGCAACTCCAGACGTTAATATTCTCATCTGTAGATGAGGGAAGCCCGTTCCCAAGAGAAGAAAGTGAGAACAGAAGAGGTCCCCTCGGGGCCTGCCCTACTGTCAGACCCCCCACATCGTGCCTCCCAATGTGAACATTTACCACCATCTGTCTTGGGTTAGACTTGACTGTTGAGCACAGGTCAGCCTCCCCCTTGGGCCTGGAGCTTCCCCCGGGCAAGAATTGGAAGGCTGTGGGAGTGGGGTTTTCCTAAAGTGCTGAAACACTCAGCCGGCCCTGGTCCGGGGGTGGCCTGCAGGCCTGAGACCGTCTAAGGGCAGTGAGTGGTGCCAAGAGGCAAGAGGGCAAGCTGGCAAAGGATGGACAGACATCAGCTATTTCAGACAGTGCAGCGCAGGCCAGAGCCTGGGAGCTTACCTTGACTCTCTGGCGCCTCCATGCCCCCAGGTCAGGCGGAGTTTTAGGAGAGAGTCTCTCTGACCCCATGTGCCCATTCCTGGGGCCTTGGCCTTACCCAGAGCTGCGTCACCCCTCCCTGGACTCAGAGCTCCTGGCCTGAGCCCACCCCCACCAGTCTTGAATCTCCAGCCAACCCACCCCCAAACAAGGCACCACCCTTACAGAACTACGCCCGGCACCCATATGTCTTTATGCCTTTGTTCTTGACCTCTGTCTGCCTGGCTGCTTGCTTATCCTTCAAGGCTCAGCTCACGGGTCCTGAAGGTGCTATAGCTGCTGCTGGTGGGGGACACCAAACACATTGCTGAGTGCTCTGTCCATGCAGCCGGCAGACTCTGGGCCAAGTTCACGGGCATGAACTCACTGAAGCCACACAAGAGCTCTGAGACGGGCCCGGGAGTGTGCTCCGGGGCACCAAGCCCAGAGCAGAGCAGCCAGGCTGGCCTTCGCGCCGTGGCCCCTAGCTCACAGCACACACTCGTCTCCGCTCACTGTCCTCTTGGAAGGCGCTTCTTTCCTTCTCCGGAGCTCCCCGCCCTGACACTGACCTGTCACCTGCCTGTTCTGTGAGCATCCTCGGGGATGCTCTGCGTCTCATTCGTTTCCCTCAGCCTTCCTGTCTTCGGCACGGTCTCCAGTACACAACAAACTCCATAAACACTTTTTAAATGGCATTTTACTGCCTTTTGCCTGGAGCCTCCCCAGAAGGCAGGCCCAGGAAGGGTTTCCAGGCCCAGGGGAGCCCATGCATGGGAGGATGTCGCTGAGGATGGGCGAGCAGGCGGCGGGCGGCCCCTCCAGAGGGTTTTCTTCTCCCCAGAGCACCCACTTTCGTTCACTTCTCCCCTTCCTTCCCCGCAGGATTCTGTGGTCGGGGGTGGGAGTGGGAAGGGATCAAATCTCAAAGCAAACTAGGAATTTCCCAAGCAGTCGGGACCCAGTTCCTGAGAAGACAAGGCACCCCTCTCCCCCCCTTTTCCCCCTCTCTCTTCCCCATAAATTACTAGGCCAACATTTGCTCTTATGAGTAACGGTCTGAGCTGCCCATGTCAAAGTTGGACCACACTTCATTTCTCCACGGGGCTGTTCTCCAGGAAACCTTTTTTGCATTCTGTTCTCTGCCTGCTAAATCTATCGTCACTGACACCAACAGTGGCGTGAGCAGGCTTGGGAAGCTGGAGAATTTCTCTACTTTCACCATGTCCTAAGCTCAACTGTTCTTTCTCCTCTGATTAAACGGCCTGCTCAGCTGCCTACAAGGGCTGAGTGATTGTCCACACTCAGTAAATCAAGCAAGCCTGCGGTGTGGGGAAGACGACGTGCTCAAAAGCGATGCCGCCCCAGCCACTGGGGACAGACAACTCATCTTGGTAGCCAGAGCCACCAGTCCGCAGCGCTGCCCGGGTCAGATGATGTCACAGCCAGGTGAGGAGAGCTGGCATGTGCTCAGCGACACTTCGGGAAATGAATCCTGCCCGCTGCACGACCCCCCCGCGCTGGCTCACTCTGCCCGGGGAAACGGGTCACAGGGTTTGCCTATGAATTTTAACACCAAGGAAAATATCAGAAGGGGCCAAGCATTCCTGGTCTCTGTGAATTCATACACTGCTAAGACTTGTACAAATCACCAAGGGAAGTGAGGAAACACCAAGGGAAGTAGGGAGGAACAGAGAGGCTGAAAGACTGGGACCTGGCCCAGTTCCACCACTAACACAATGGGCTACCCCAGGCCCATGGATTCATGCTGGAGCACCATCGTTTTTGTTTTTTTGTTTTTTTTTTTGATATCACATGACTTGCAAAATCTCAGTTCCCTAACCAGGGATTGAACCTGTGCCCTTCCCACTGAAAGTAAAGAGTCCTAACCACTGGCCCTCCAGGGAGGTCCCTGGATTTTTGATGTGTGAGTGTTTATAAAAGGAATGCAGGGCATTAGGGACAAGTGGTTTGCCCAAGGCCCTACAGATCTGTCTAGAGAGCAGTCTCCACCCTTCCATGGTAGTTCAGCCTCCCGAATACCACTGAGACTTGACCAGTGTCCGACGGGAGACTTGGAACTTCCAAGCCTTCCAGGAACCCCAAAACCAAGACCACTTCAGAGGGATCAACCTGGAGAAGCACAAGCCCACCTTTTCGAGCCTCAGAGGCACCTGCCGCATCCGGCCGGACCCTATCGTGCCCCTATCAGGACAGCCTCACCTAAAACTGTTTATCTTGGCTGCGTGCATTTTGGCCAAAAGGAGTGTTTTGGCATCCTTTCCTATCAGTTTGCCAGGAACAACAGCCTGTCAAGGTGCCTTCAGTTCTGGCCTGCAAAGACCAAGAGAAACATTTAGCAGAGAAGAGCCCAGCTGTATCGTATGCTGACTTGACGAGAAACACTTCCGTCATTTGTCCCATGATGGTCTCTGAAGGAAGGAAGAGAGGAACAGGGCACCTCCACTCCCATCCCCACGGAGTATGGCCTTGGCACTTTCTTTCCCTTGCACTGTCGATGTCCAGCTGGCTGGGATTGAAGGAGGCACAGGTTTGGAACAGATAGAGCCACGGAAAGGAAGACCACGTGGCCAGGGCATCAAGTTCAAGGGGCCTCAACCTGAGGCACATCTTCTCTCAGAGGCCTGTGACCACTCTTGTTTCGCTGAAGGTCCCTGTAGCCTTTAGTCAGTGAGTGTCGATTGGTCACTTACTATGGAACAGGCACCGTGCTAGCCAGTGCAGACAAGAGAGCCCCCAGGACAGACTGGACTTCAACCTCTAAGAGCTGGTAACAGGCATGGGCTCTGTCCGTGTCTCATAATCAATGTGCCGAAACAATCTGAAAAGATGTTTTGTATGGATGCCTGGTTTGATTTTATACACACATGATATATTTGTAATAATTCTGGTGTGACGCTGTCAGTACTATTACAGGTATGTCGAAGACTATCAGAGCCCAGAAGAAAGAACCACTGGCTCTGCTTGGATAGAATCGGGGAAGGCTTCCTGGAGGAGGTGACCTGGCAAGTGACGATGGGAAAGGCAACACAGGGTGGTGTGCATGAGAAGGATCCACAGAAGCATAAACACCCCGTTGTGGTGAAACGTCTGTGTTTCCCCCAGCCCTGAAAAATCATGTGGTGAAGCCCTAGTCACCAGTGTGATGGTATTAGGAGGTGGGGCCTCTGGAAGGTAAATGGGTTTGAAGAGGTCGCGAGGGTGGGGACCCCCACATGGGATTAAGGCCCTTAGAAGAAGAGGAAGACACTCCAGACCTGCTTCTCTCTGCTTTGGGAGGAACATAGCAAGCCAGCAAGGGGTGCTCACCAGAACGTGACCACGCTGGTACCTTGATCATGAACTTCCAGCCTCCAGAACTGTGAGAAGTAGGTGTCTGTTATTGAAGTCGCTCAGCCCGAGGTATTCTGCCATCGCAGCTGGAGCGAAGACATGCCACGACATTTCTATGCGGATGTAAGTAATTCAGTGAGGACGGGTTCCTCAGCTGCTGAGGGGTGAAGTCTCCCAGCAGGCATGTGCGGCATCCGTTGATGGGGTAACCCCTGACACCCAGCACGGAAGACTGCCATCATCAAAAAGCCGACTCTGAAGACCTGCCTGCTCACAGCCCCGTGTCCTCTCCTGCACTAGACTCCTGGCCAGGCCACATCCAAAGATGAGCCAACCACTACACTCCCCACTCTCTCAGTGTTGAACAACACCAGCTCTGAGTCGTAAACCAATAAAATGACTCTAAGTTAGCAGCAACCAAACCACCGCATCACACCCTGTATGCGCCACTAGATGGAGCTATGCATTGCACTCAAAAGAAATACCAGAGGCTAAACTGATTTTCTGTTACGTGTTCTGTAAATACTGCCTAACACAGTTGGTGGTGGCAAGTTATATAAGCCCAGAGGCCTGTGAGGGTAGGCATGAAGGACAGACCATTCACAAAATATTTATGAAATTCCTACTTGTGCTAGAATCTGAGACAAAGAATGGGTGCTGCCTGCCTTCTGGAAGCCCCATGTTTGGCGGAGGACAGACACACAACGCATATGTTGTGCGTGATGGTTCTCGAGTAGCCTGGACTCTCCCAGGCGATCCTCAAGGTCTGTGTCTAATTCTCAAATGAAAACTCGTTCTTAGTTCATCTGGCAGAAGTAAAAGTCGCGCAGTCGTGCCCGACTCTCTGCGACCCCGTGGCCTCTACGGTCCACACAACTCTCCAGGCCAGGACACTGGAGTGGGCAGCCTTCCCCTTCTCCAGAGCGACTTTCTGACCCAGGGATCAAACTAGGGTCTCCTGCATTGCAGGCAGATTCTTTACCAATTGAACTATGAGGGAAGCCCTCATTTGGCAGAGGCAAGATTAAATCTCAAATCTTCCTGCCTCTCAAGACGATACTCTTTCCTCAACACAGTCCCCCTCAAACACTTCCAATGCAAAGCAAAAGGTTCACACACAAGGTTGGGTGTGGACCAAGAAATGAGACAGAGCTCACTCTGCCTGAGGGAGTCTAGGAGCACCACAGAGGAGGTTGTTCTGTTTTGAAAAGTCAGATAAGCTTGAGGGGAAAGAAATTCCAGGGACACAGAGACAGGTCCTATGGCACAAAGCTTTGCAAATGCAAGAAACGACCTCGGGAAACAAATGGCACAAGCCAGGGACACTGGGGAGTACAGGGCACGTGAGGACCGACATGGTCAGGGTGGAGGCTGGGAGGGCGGCTGAGGGAAAGCCCATAAGCAGCCTCCCTGTTAAGAAGTTGACATTTGTTCCCACAGGCAATGGGAAGCCATCAAAGGCTCTTAGAGAAATTTCTGATGTTGCATTTAAATGGTCTTTTCTTTTTTCCAGGAAAGGAGGTATATTCATAGTATGGAACATTATTACAACTCAATGACTCCTTTGAAAAGAAAAAAAAAAAATCTTTCCAAACATATGGACTCTAAGTCTGTCCCTTTAATTTCACTCTATACCATATGGCACTCTGAAGTTTCAGAAGATGAGTAGATGGATTGACTTCACAGATCAAATCTTAGTAAGAGACATCTACGTCTGTTACTTTTAATTCCTTTTCCACTAACCACAGCTGAATTCCAATTTATCAGTCTAATAAAATGAAGTGGTGAGGTCAGGCGATTTCTTGTAAAGTGCTTAGACATGCCTGGCACATGCTAAGTGCGATAGAAGGGTTTAGTAAGTACACACACAGAGAGACCAAAGGCGTGTGCCATTAGCTCCTTAGTAAACTCCACGGAAATCAAGTAACGTCGTAGGGGAGCCCTAATGGTACACAGCTGCACACGCGTTCATATCCAGGAGCGACAAGGAGCTGGAGGCATCAAAATACAGCTATTCGAACAAGCTGAGGTCCAGCGTCATTCTAAGAACAAAGGCCATGGGTTTTCCAAAACTAGAATTTACTTCCACATCAGTGTTACTAAATACACTTGCTGTAAACTTTTACAAGAACTTTCCTCAAAGAGCCTCCACACTGATTTACATAATACTCATACATCAAGACTGCTTTCACTAAGTCAAACAAACATCTGGATGAAAACTGTAACCATTTCACTGTTCCCAAGTGAATAGTGGGATCTTTGAGGCTGATAAGACATCTGAACACTGTCTGAAACTGTGCGTCTTCATCAGATGTTTGCCATTAATTAGATAAAACCTCAAAGAGAAATCTAACTGCAGAAGGTTAAAAACCAAATTCACTGTAGTGCTTCAAGGCTTCGGGAAGCTAAATAACATGCTTAAATGTCACAGAATTCAGCAGTGGTAGAGCGGGATTCAATCTTATCTGATATTTGTCTGTTTTCTTTCCACTACACCAACTGCCTCAGCAATATGGCTGATTGGGCAGATTCTGAAGCACAGACTAAAGGACCAGTCCTTCAGTATCTACAGCCTCGTCATGTGTATAAAAGGAAAAAGAACTAAGAACAAAGGACATTATATGGTGTGCCCTGAGCTCCGCATATAAAGGCGAGCGGGTAACTGAACCTCAAAGCAGAAACTCACACGCACTTCCACAGAGTGGAGTCATGCTTAACTAGTGCTCTAGAATGTCACAACTAGGAGGAGTGTGAGATGCCATCTGTGCTGCCTCTCTTCACTGGGCAGGTAAGTTTCTACATTAATAGTAACTGGGGCGGGTGGCTGGGGGGGCGGTGGGGAGAGGGAGGGAGTTGGAAACAGACCAGCGTACTCCAATTTCAATAACTGGGTGGTTTGCTTACATTTCCACACTTTTATCTACACTTGCTCTAAGTGCTATCTCACTTGCTAAAAATGTAAGCTTCCCAAAGCAGGAAGTGAAATGTAAACATTTGTGCTTTTTACAGGGATAACGGCTCTGGTTTGAATAGCTAAAGAGACTGGGAATGTCTCACTGTAACATCACTAAGGTTCAGTTTAGGGTGTTTCAATGTCGCCACCTTGTGGAAACTGTTGGTAGTACATGAAAATAAACACACCTTCACTTATTAAAAGACTGACCTGACAAGAGAATAAATGCTTCTTACTAAATAAGAAAATCTCAAAATGATCCCAAAATGTTTGGTTGTATATCACAGTGGGAAGTGATAAAGATAACCTTGACACCATGCTGAATACCAACGGTCTTCTCAGTTCAGTTCAGTTCAGTCGCTCAGTCGTGTCCGACTCTTTGCGACCCCATGAATCACAGCACACCAGGCCTCCCTGTCCATCACCATCTCCCGGAGTTCACTCAGACTCACATCCATCGAGTCCGTGATGCCATCCAGCCATCTCATCCTCTGTCGCCCCCTTCTCCTCCTGCCCCCAATCCCTCCCAGCATCAGAATCTTTTCCAATGAGTCAACTCTTCGCATGAGGTGGCCAAAGTACTGGAGCTTCAGCTTTAGCATCATTCCCTCCAAAGAAATCCCAGGGCTGATCTCCTTCAGAATGGACTGGTTGGATCTCCTTGCAGTCCAAGGGACTCTCAAGAGTCTTCTCCAACACCACAGTACAAAAGCATCAATTCTTTGGCACTCAGCCTTCTTCACAGTCCAACTCTCACATCCATACATGACCACTGGAAAAACCACAGCCTTGACTAGACGGACCTTTGTTGGCAAAGTAATGTCTCTGCTTTTTAATATGCTATCTAGGTTGGTCATAACTTTCCTTCCAAGGAGTAAGCGTCTTTGAAATAATAATAATAAAATAATTATTAACAAAATTTAATTATAAATTATTTTAACTTTTTAATTTTAATAAAAATTTAATTGTAAATTATTAAAATAATTTAAAAGATTAAACTATATGCAATGTTAGTAATACACACACATTACTGTTTTCATGGGCCTCCTAGGTGACGCTATAGTGGCAAAGAACTCGCCTGCCAAAGCATGAGACAAGAGAAACACGGGTCAAGCCCTGGGTTGGGAAGATCCCGCTGGAGGAGGGCATGCTAACACACTCTAGTATTCTTGTCTGAAAAATCCCGTGGACAGAGGAGCCTGGCGGGCTGCAGTCCACAGGATCGAAGCTGCACACGACTGAAGTGACTTAGCATGCATGCACACACGCACTGTTTTCATGTTCACGTTAAACTAGAGACACAAAATGATGCTCTAAGTTAACGGAATCATTTGATCTACCATTAACTTTCCCAGCTATGAGGGGAGCAGGAAGCTGTTGCACTCTAAGAGTTTGGTGGCGCCTGTCTTCCAAGATTTCACCGTGGGATGGTTCTAAAAATAACAGGCAGAAAGCCAAAGTACCCCTATCTCTAAGCTTTAAAATAAAAGAACATTTCTGGACAGACAGGTAGAACTAAGCAAATCAATTCTGAAAGAAACTCAAGTAGCTGTGCTATTTCAACACAGCAATGAAATCCTGGAGAAGATGGGCCGGTACCCTGGTTAAGGAGCTGCGTTCAGGAGCACTAGCCCTGAGCCCTGCCTCTTAACTACTCAACTTGGGCAAGTGATTTAACCTTTGAGCCTCAGTTTACTCCCCCATAAGATGGGGATGTATGATATTGCCTACTTCAAAGGACTGCTGTGAGGGAAGAAGATAATATATATAAAGCGCCTAGCACAATGCTTGGCACACAGTGGGAGAATGAGCTATTATTAAGAAAACACTGACCCACCCACGGGGTTCTTGATCACTACGTTCAGGAAAATGAACGGCATGATCCTCAGGCCTGATTTTTATCATCTGTAATTTTACCTGTTAGAATGTTAGAGGAGGGAAAGATCTTGAAGGACTTCTGGGCAAGCCAGGTTAACAGATGAAGGGATCATGGGCAAGTGGGGTAAACGGATACTTGTTCAGCTTCCCCAGGGATCTGCAAGTGGGTCAAACGCAGGAAGCCAAGCCTCGGGCCACACAGGGTCACGGCCCAGCTCAGACATCATCTCATCACTCCCCTTATCTTCGCATGTTACAGGGAGGCTGGGCTTGCTCCTTCATCCATGCCGCCACGTGCTCACCAGTTCAGCAAGGTTTATACATCCTACATGTACGAGGCACTGGGGATTCAGTGGTGGGCAAGCCGATTGCCCTGCTGCACCATGGCACTTACCGCTGTAAGCAGGAGCAGGCGGAGAGACAATAAAATACCAACCCATTCTCAGAATAATCACACGGATGAAGGAGCCTGGCGGGCTACACCCCACGGGGTTGCAAAGAACCAGACACGAGTGAGTGAAACACACACCCAGGGTAATTTCAACACTGATAAGCTTCCAAATGAGTATAAACACAGTGAAGGAGAACAGGCCTGGGACAGGTCACATATAGGACTTGAAGTTGAAGGGTCAAGGAGGACACTTCAAAGAGATGCCGGCAGAGCAGCCAGAAGGAACCAGTACAGAGATCTGGGCAAAAGGACCGAGGCAGAGAAACAGTGCAAAGGCCCTGAGGCAGGGAAGCTCGATGAGACAGGAACATGAAAACCAGCTGCAGCAGCAGAAGCAAGGAGAATGGAGAACAACCAGCCCTCAGAGGCAGGGGAGGGCCAGATCCACCAGGCTCAGGGGTCTGGATTCTACCCGTGGGGTTTGCCGTCGAGTGTCACTCTGGCTGCCGGTGGAGCCTGGCTGGGACTGCCCAGCGAGTTACCGCCAGGCCTGGACTGCAGCCCAGGTCGTGTGCCTCTCGGCCCAGAAGGCTCCCCTCCACAGCACACAGCCTTCCGCATGGACAGAACATGAGGAAGGCAGTTTGCTCTCCCCCAGAGAACGCTGGGCTTCCCTGGTGGCTCAGACGGTAAAGAATCTGCCTGCAGTGCAGGAGACCCGGGTTCGATTCCTGCTTCAGAAAGATCCACTGGCGAAGGAAATGGCAACCCACTCCAGTACTCTTGCCTGGAGAACTCCATAGACAGAGGAGCCCGGCGGGCTACAGTCCATGGGGTCACAAAGAGTCAGACACGACTGAGTGACAAACAGCTCACTCCAGAGAACATCAGGAGTCCCGCAGAAGAGAAGGCAGGTGCCAGGCCACCGCTCCACGAGAAGAGCAGCGGCCCAGGTACTCACCCGCTGGTGATGTCGTCCGCCCGCATGTTCTTGCTCAGCACGTCCCCGTCGCTCATGTAGCCAGGCGCATCCATGCTGACGGCCTCCAGGTCCATCTCATCTCCCGCCTTGTCCGAGACGTCCACGTGGCAGACGCTGCTGCCCCTGGAGGCCAGCTGCCTCCGCAGGGGGGCAGAGTACACGTAGCGGCCCGACTCGGTGTTGATGAAGCGGCTGGCGTTGGCCCGGGGAGGGTAGCCATTGCCCATCGAGGGGGCGTCTCCCGCCTGCAGCCGGGGGCTGGACTGGCCGAGCCTCCAGGCCAGGGGAGCGGGCCTGCCCGTCAAGCTGAGGATACTGCGCCCGCTGATCTCCGTGGTGACGTTGGTGCCAAACGTGGTTTCCAACGTGCTAGAGACATAAAACCGGCCTTGCGTGAGACCCCGATGTGCCCAGCGGCCTTTGCGTTTACATCCTCTTTCTTTTCTAGAACTATAAAATACTTCCCATATACAAAACAGGATCAAAAAATAAGGTACCAACGTGCCACCCAGTGTTAGTTCTGCTGTTAGAAATGAAAAGATGAAGTTGCGTGCCTGAGTGACACTGCGGAAAGCCCAGTGGGGGCTCTTCCCCCAAAACATGGTGCAAGATACCCACCACCAGTTGCTTCATCTTTAAACATCTACTTTTATTCACTTATTTGCCGGTGCCGAGTCTCAGCTGCAGCACGAGGGATCTTCAGTTGCGCCATGTGGAATCGAGTTTCCTGACCAGGGATCGAACCTGAGCCCCCTGCATTGGCAGCATGGAGTCTTAGCTGCTGGACCACCAGGGCAGTCCCCCAGTTACTTGAAAGAAATGATCTTAACTAGTCTCTTTTGTAACCCAGGAAGGGCAGTAGACAATGCTGGACTGAAAACGATGGGATATAGCGCCTGCCTGCTTGTCCTTGGATGCTGCCTTTCATCTCTTCCTTCCTAAAAGCGGGAGGTGCCCATCCTCCCCGGGGGTCCTAAGACATTTCACATCCTCAGCTCTCTCCAGACTAAGCAGGTGGGGAGGGCCCTGATTTTCTCACTCTGTAACATGCATTTTCCCCACACATTTGCTTCTCTCCTCTTTTGTCCAAAATGACAATTAAACTTTGGGGGCAAAAGATCAGAAATGAAAGATGAATGCCTGGGCTGGTGAAACTAGCTAGGTCTGAATCTGCCAGGAGACTGAGCTCGTCCCGGGTCTTGCCATACCATCAAGATGAGAAACACAGAGGTCTCTTAACAACTTATTGACCAGAGAGGTATTAATACGCCTTTTGTTACTCGAATGTTATTGATGGGAGTGTTTCGATATTCACTGATGTAACAAATCACTGGCCACAGTGATTTTGCTAGTTTCTGCAAAACTCCCCTAGTCAATAATGTGTTAACTAAGCAGACAGAGTGAGAGTCTTTCCTGCAGGAGAAAGCATGGACGCTTTCCCTCCTCTCATGATCACTATCTTAGCCTGAGCCAAGAGATCCACCAAACTGCTGGAACCGACTTTAAGTCAGTTTCAGTGATGGTGGAAGGAGGGAGGTAACTTATCTCATCACAAAGGGGCAGTCCAGCACCAGGCTCCAGGCCAGCACCCTCCCACCCAGGGTACTTGCCTCTGAAAGGAACCGATTAGGTGCCTCGGCTGCTTTTGTTTCCCTCCGATCCGGGAAGCAGCCTGCCTGACTCATCTCATCCTGGGAACCCCTAAGATTTAGGTGGGCTCTCCAGCTGGCAGTAGTGGTAAAGAACCTGCCTGCTATTTCAGGAGACATAAGAGATGTGGGTTCGATCCCTGGTTAGGAAGACCCCCTGGAGGAGGGCATGGCAACCCACTGCAGTATTCTTTCCTAGAGAATTCCATGGACAGCGGAGCCTGGTGGGCTACAGTCCCTGGGGCAGCAAAGAGTCGGACAAGACAGAAGCGACTTCACATGCTCGCAAGCTTTAGGCCCTGGTCTTCTTTAAGAACCCACGGTGCTTAACCCTGTTCTGCCAAAGCTGCAGGCAGAGGGGGAGCCCAGCAATCTCCTGCTGTGTTCATTTATCAAAAAGACTGAAACTGGAGAAGCAAAGGAGACCTCCCTGACCTGGGAGCTCACAGGGGTAACTAGGCCTTTACCTAGATCATCAAGGCCAAACACAAACCATAAAACCTCGTTCTGCCCAAATCATGAAGGATGCCCAGGGCTGCATCCTCTTCACCTTCTCGCTCAACCATGAAAAGAAGCTGATAAATGTTTCCAATGTAATCCTAGAGTTCATCCAATGAAACCGTGGTTTAAACATGATCCTCCGTTTTTATAAATATTTCCGTACGTGTTTTATACACGTGCATGACTAACAACGTTACAGAGTGCTGGGGATCAGAAGAGAGGGCAGGAATGCGAGTTAGTCATTTTATCACACAGGTCAAGTACAGTTCACCTGCTCATTTTAACAGCCCAATATCATTTTGGAAAATGCAAGCAAAGGGAAATTTCAGTGCAGCTGGTCTGCCACATCCTCTGTGGAATGGACTGAGCAACCTTCTGCTTTGGGAAGGAATTTGTCTCTACGGATTTTTGCTCCTGACACTTCTGCACGCCATCTGGAGTGCTCAGTGAATTTCAGCACATTGGCAATCCAGGTTATTTATTCCATTATTAACTAAATCACGTTTGTGGGTAGGGCGGGAACACACCATGGCAGAAGCAGCCATGTGATAATCACGTTACCAGCCGATTCAGGGAAGTGATTCACGCTCTAGGTACCTGTGTGTAACCTGAGTTCCCCGTAAACTGGACATGGTCTCCTCCAAATTCTGCCGCAGATCAGCAATATTCTTCACCGTCCGCAGTCGCCGAGCCTCGGGGTCCTCCCCTGGAGAGACAAAGGTGAAGACTGTTTAAGTTCTCAGGTAGACGGGGAGATTCATGGGAACAGCAGTCGTGTCCAAGACCATAAGCATGCTGCTTGCTTGGGACATGGCTCATCACACATCCGCAAGAAGGATTTGAGAGTGAATGAATGGAAGGATGGAGGAATACCCAAAGGAAGGCACTAAACCTAAATAGAGAAGTCTGTCTTCTCCCTGCAGGTACCTCCAGCAATAGGTGAGGTCTAGCTTGTGAGACAAAGACAGAGTCTGAGACAGTAAACACATTTCCACACTGTCTCCCATAAAGACACACACACGTTAGGTCTGAGCCCTGCCCAGGAATTATTTTCCAACCATACAGAAGTGGGAAAGGCCTTTTGCTTTCTCCTCCATAGATAGGTGCTGCTATCTACTGACCCAACACTACTTTACTTATTTACGTATTTTTGGCTGTGCTGGGTTTTCGCTGTGGCTCAGGCTTTCTCTAGTTGTGGTGAGCAGGGGCCACTCTCTCGTGCTCTGCAGGCTTCTCACTGCTGTGCCTTCTCTTATCATGGCACACAGGCTTCAGTAGCTGTGGTTCCTGGGCTTCGTTGCTCCAAGGCATGTGGGATCTTCCTCTGGGAAGGGATCAAACCCGTGTCTCTTGCATTGGCAGGCAGATTCTTTAGCACTGAGCTGCCGAGGAAGCCCTGATGCAACATTATAGACAGCTCATCTGTAGTGGCTAAAAGATCTGCACCTATTGATCATTAATATTTCTACAGAGAGAGGTTTGCCTTCTTGGCCCGATTTGTTATGTCATCTCGAATTCTGGCTCCTCTCCTCCCTGGCTGAGTGGTCACCAGGAAGGTGCTGACCCTCTCTGCCCTTCAGATGCCACGGTCCTAATCGAAGACAGTGACAGGGCTGGTCTCAACGGACTGTCGCAGGACTAAATGAAGAGCCCGAAGTGCAGCGCCCACCAAAAGCACCCGATCACGCCAGCTGGTGCTGCCGAGTGGGGAACGTTCGAGAAGAGCCAGGCTTCTCTCTGGGGGACAAGGGACTTTCATTCCTGGGCAACATTTCCCACTAAATGTTCCCAACAATTCCCACCTCTCCACTGGTCTGGAGAGGCGAGGCTGGCACAAACATCCCAGGAGAAAGAGGCCACATACAAGCTAGGAAGCCACACCCCCTCTCAGAGAAGCCTCGGCCTGGGGGTGTCTGGCCATTCTGTCTTGTTTGGGCTTATGGGGGGAGAAGAAAAGCTGAATAACTACAATAGTGATGAGAGGAATCACACATCTTTCCCTCAGAGTAATTTCAGGAGAGCTGAGAAGACCACCATCAAGGGTCTTTTAAAGCTGATGACTACTTCAAGTACTAAGCAATATTTCTAAATTAAGCTCCATACAGAATACGGTACACATGGGCAACAGCAAGTGGGATTTACCACAGACGCCAGCAAGTGTCAGTAACAGGGCAACAGGCAGCTAAGAAAAGGCATGGAATTAACTCTCCTTCTGAGACAGATGACCACTTCTTAGGTTATTCTCAACACAGTGATGCCTGGAGGCTAGATTCAATGATTGATTCTATGGAAGAAACTTGCTATAGCAAACTCTCTGGCCTTGAAAACGTCAGTGTTTTCAATTTTCTCCCCACTCCTAACCAAGAGAAATTTGAAAGGCATTTTTCCCTTATCTGAAAAGTAGTCAGACCTGCATTTCCCACCCAGTTCTTTCAAGTACATACGGACGTCCATGTTTTTAAATGAAAGCAGTGATGAATGTCTACTTTACGTTCCCCTAATGGCTTTGGAGGAATGTAATTGCATCTATCCACAGGGCCATCAATTAATTATCTTTCACTGCCAGTTTGGCCACATTTTATCTGTGTAAAGGCTGCCAAAAAAAGGTACTGATCTTTTGGATGGCTCCAGGCCCTTCAGGGAATATTTATTATGAAGCTAGGTCTAGGCACCAGTTTTCAAATTACTTCCATTAATTAACTTAATCATGCACAACAGTATAATAACTATATTTACAGGCACACCTTGTTCTGTTGTGCTTTGCTGATATTTGTGATCTTTACAGATTGAAGGTTTGTGGCAACCCTGCTTCGACCGCGTCTGTCGGCGCTGTTTTTCCAACGGCACTCGCTCACTGTGTCTGTGTGTCATGCTTTGGTGATTCTGCCAATATTTCCAACCCTCCACCAGCAAAAAGACTATGACTCATTGAAGGTTCAAACAATGGTTGGCATTTTTTTAGCAATGAAGTATTTCTCAATTAAGTACGTTGTTCAAAATAGTACGTTGTTTTTTTAGACCTCATGTTACTGCACACTTAATAGACTACAATACAAGGGAAACAGCTTTTCATGAACTGCTGTTTAGTCACTCAATTGTGTCTGACCCTTTTGCGACCCTGTGGACTGTGGCCAGCCAGGCACTTCTGTCCATGGGATTTCCCAGGCAAGAACACTAGAGTGGGTAGCCATTTCCTTCTCCGGGGCATCATGCCTGGTATTGAACCTACATCTCCTGCATTGGCAGGTGGGTTCTTAACCCTCTGCTCCACCAGAGAAGTGCACTGGAAAACCAGAAAAATCTGCGTGACTTGCCTTCTTGCAATCTTTACTTCATTGCAGTGGTCTGGAACCAAACTGGCAATGTCTCCGAGTTAGGTCTGTACATGTCCACGTCTCTAATGACGTCTTAACGACACATTTGCCTGTGTTAAGTCTCCTAAGTCAAAGGTCTTTGACACAGAGTGGTAACTCACCTTTGTTCTTGGTAACCCCCACACAAATCTAGATATGTTCAAGAAATATTTATTGCCCCAAAAATGTTTGGTCAGTGTAGGGTGAAAGAGAAAGGATAGATTTTGCACTCCAACAGATGAAGGTTTGCACAGCGGCATTGCCACTTATTAGCCACTTGACCTTGGACAAATCACTTATCCTCTCTGAATGTCATCTGTAAAATGGGGATAAAAGCCCTTCCCTTAGGTTAGAAGGATCAGATGAGATGACACGTGATATCCCTAAGCAATTGATCAAATAGTCCCATAAACGTCCATCCCCAAATACTGGCTGTAGATAAGCTGGATTCAGCCTCATACTTACAAGCTACTATGTAGTGTCTCCATAAAATTATTCACCGTACAGCCACACACATGATACAGCCACACACATGAGTTTCACCACTTAAATGTAGGGCTCATTGAATCTGAATGTGCTGTTTCCCCCGAGGAGTCCCACTGGGAAATATATGCTCCCCTCAAAGATTCCAAGGGCAACGTAGAAGCACAGACTAGTAGTCCACCTGCCTCGCTCAGGTGTTGATGTTCTAAACTGCCCATTCTGCATGCTGGAAGATGGGCTCAGTGTAAGATCTCCATCCCAACTCATTGTCTGAACAAAATAAACACACGGCGTGCCCCAGGGCAAACGACTGGGCCCTTGAAACCCATCTACTATGAACCATTCCATGTCTACCCGTGACTCTCCTCACCTGCCCAGGGCAGTCCCCCCGCAAGCCAGGCGCTACGATGGAGAGAACAGCACATTCTGATCACACAGAGCAGACGTGAGGATGGAAGGGTGTTAACATGAGGAACACGGATGGGACTGGGAGTTTTTACTTGGAAGAGGGAGGCTAGGGGACACGCTGCTGCAGGAAAAGAATGGAAACTGTCCATGAGCTTCAGGAGGCTGGATTATGCCCAGTGATTTAGAAATGGAAGGATAAGACTCCATTACCAGGCAAAGCCAACTAGGTATGGAAGGGCTGTCTCGTGAAGGAATAGCTTTTCCATCACAAGAAGTATTCCAGCAGAGGCTGAAAGACAGCTCATCAGTGAATGACAGAAGGGCTTTGTGGACTGGATAATAAATGGATGTGGTTCCTCCTAACGCTACGACCCGAGATGCCTATCTCACCTGTAACTCTGTGTGAATGGCAGAGCACCATGGGACAATCCACCTACTTGCATAAGTACGGGGAAAGAACTAAGCAATAGATCAAAGAGTCTCATAAATGGCAATTCCTAGACACACACATTTGTGGTCATTTCAAGGGACCGGCTGTAAATAAGCTGAATTCAACCTCATACACACGTCCTACTGTGTAGTGTCTCCACAAAACTATTCACACACACGACACAGCCACACGTGTGAACTTCACTGCTTAAATGTAAAGACACGGCCTCCTGATTCACAAAGTGTCCTTAGCAACTAAAACCCTTTGACTTCACACCAAAGAGTGTTTGATTAGCCATGACTGGCTGCAACAGTTCTGGTCCCCAAACCCAAAGACAGCATCTCAGGCTTTCTGAGCTCTCACTTGGTTGCTGTCCTGATGCACAGGAGACATGGGGTGAAAAAGAAAAAGGACTGAAAAGATCACAGGCTGCCATCTGTCCCTCTGAAATTTAAGTGTTATGTGGAATGTTCTCCGGCTGCCGCCTTCACTTCTTAGATGTAAATTTCACTGAGCCCCTGGGTCTGACATGAATCCATACTCCTCCACAAGACACACGTCTGACCCATGCCAGCTGCTGAATCACTGGCCTGGCTCTTTTGATGTGTGCACATATGAACACGATCTGGAATGTGTATGGAGACCTGAGTAGTCATTAACCTCCATACCCTTCTCCTGAGAGCTGACCCTTTTCCTGCACCATCCAGGTTCTCACATGCAAGGGAGCTAAAACCTGAGAGAGAAGGAAACGTAAAATCAATCCCAAATGTGGGGCCCCAAACCACTGCAAGATGGATCACTTACAAATGGCTGGAAACTTCTCTGTCTCCTCAACATGCCCGGCCAGCAGAGCCAGAGGGAAAGAGCTAAACCTCTCAGATCCTCTGAAAGGAACACTCAGAGTTAATGGTCAAATAGGTGGACGAGGCAATCATATGGGCTGCATACCAACTCCACCACTGTACTGTAGCTATTAAAATGGTGGGGTCATGGATACTTCGTCTAATGAATGGATTTTAAACATGGATTCAGTTTTTAACCCAACCCGGGAAGTGGTATAATATGCAAAGACTAACACAGCCACTGCTCAATATGTGGCTTGCCACTCACTTCCCTGATTAGAAGTTGCTGGGACCCAGGGCACAGAGCTGGCAACAGGGATGGGCACAGAGCTGGCAACAGGGATGGGCACAGAGGAAGCGGTGGCCCAGAATGCACTGCAGCAGGAATTCAGTTCTGATGCTACTTCTGTTTCTTTAAATGAACACTGTGATGGTGTAACGCTAATAAATATTTGTGGAACTGTATGACAATTGCAGATTTTATGTTTTTATATGATATGACATCCTTTAATCATCATTCCTGTCTAGTGAAAATGTTAGCTGCTCAGTTGTGTCCGACTCTTTGTGACCCTATGGACTGTAGGCCGCCAGGCTCCTCTGTCCATCGAATTCTCCAAGCAAGAATACTGGAGTGGGTTGCCATTCCCTTCTCCAGGGGATCTTCCCGAACTGAGGATCAAACCCCAGGCTCGCACATTGCAGGCAGATTCCTTAACACCATCTGAATGATCAGGGAAGCCGCTCCTTGTCTAGGTTACATTTAAATAAAATTTAGACTTTTGTTTTTGGTAAAAGAAATATGCTGAAATCTTCTTTCCAACTGTCTGAAGATGCTCAGAACAATTTTCAATCAGTGCTTCTAGAAAGGAAATTTGAAAAAAGGCAATACGTTTTAGAGTCCTAACTCTTTTTGGAAAGCAACTCTATCTGAAGAGTGAACAAGGAGATTCAAGGTAAAGTGTTTCAAGCCCAGAGCCCCTACACGAGTGGGGTGGAGTATGGCTTAAAGCAGAATTCACCAACAGTTAAAGACTTTTTACAGTCTGGGAAGGAGGGAATATACTGTGAGAGAGAGAAGAGGGGCAAAAAAGAGGTAGCAGGAAGATGGAAAATCAGTTTGGCTCATCAGTCAAAGCAACAGTGAAGCAAGTTCACGACCAGCTGGGTTCCGCCCTTCCAGCGGCGGTGGCTTGGGAGGCCTCACCTCCCAGAGACAGGGAAGTTCCAGGGCTCCGTACTCACCAGTGAGTTCCTCCAGGGCAGGCTGTCCACTCTTGGTGTAGTGGCTGGGCTCCGTGGTCACACCCCCTGAGCTGGACTCGGCAGTAACATTCCCTTCGGTGTCTGTCTGGGACCTTCACACACAAACCAGAGCAGACATACTTGTCACAAGCAGTAACTATTCCGTCTGGACCACTGTGCTCCAATCACAACCCCCGTGAGCCCCTCCCTTGGTGAGAAGCTTTAGAACAGAGCACACCAGCAGACACTCTAAATAATTCATCGGTGCACGAGGAGCGATGTCCCAGAAACAGAGAGAGCCACCGAAGTATAAAAGGTGAAATATTCATCACCCAAATGGAGGGGCTGCAGTCCTTCACTGGGGAACGCGTTTCTGCGTCCCCTATGGGGAGCTGGATCTAGCCAGCAAAAGGCTGGCAAGTACCCGGCGGTTTGGATCATTTAACCTGTGCCAAAGAGCCACTTCTAAGTAACCAGCGATGCCAGCAAGCCAAGCATGAAGATGATTCCACTGGCAGCCCTGTGCGCCAGCGCCCCCCCCCCCCCCCCCCAGATCCTCCTGACACGGCTGTCTCTGGAGAGGTGACTGTACAGCTGGCCAGGAGTGGGTGCCAAGCAGGTGTGTTTGCCCTCCAGGTCTGATTCAGAGCTCAGGTCTCCTGAGATGAAAGGTCTCACGGATCATTATTTCAACACTTGACTGAAATCTGCACTTCCCCAAACCTTCTCCATGCCCTTATTTGTCAAGCAAATCGAGACAATCAAGCAGTGTGCTCTAGCCACAATTACCTCTGCTTATTCAGGCGTGCCAGGCAAATATAATTACATTCGGATATATAACCCTGGGCGTAATGTTATTCATTCATCGGCATCCTCAGCTAATTCAACCAGATTTCACTCTCTATGAAAAAGTGTTTGCCAAGAATGCGGATTGCCTGAAACAGACTGTGGGGGGTGTACCGATAAGCCCCACATCATCCATCTACACTCCCCCCCACCTTTGCCTTCCTATTGACGCCATCGGTTCCCCATTCCCATCATCTCTGAATTTAAAGGATTTCCATGCTTTCTGTGTTCCTCTCCTTCCTTTGACCAGAATCCAAGCTTTCGCCATCTCTGCCCAGGCCAGTGAACAGGTATATTGCCTCCAGCCATAGAGCTTACAAATGACAGCCAGGTATAGAAACCAGCCCATGGATGATTCTTACTGGTCTGTGCAGTATCTTTCAAGGCTTTCGAATTCACGTCCACATTTAAAACTGGAGAGAGGTCACCAAAAAACTCTAGATTTCTGTCCCTTGCTCAGTAAAAAGTCTGGAAGGAGTGAGCTCACTTTCTTGCAGGTCGCCACCTGCTGGTGAAAAGTGGTGGCGGTCCCCTCTGGGGAGGCGTGAGGTTCCCTTTCCTGGAGTCCCGCTCAGGGTGCTACCTCTGATCACCTTTGCGGACCCAAGCAGGCCCCTGAACTGTGATCTCTGTTTCAGACTGTTTCCACGTCTTGTCCACTCCCCATTCTGCTCTCCACTGACCTTAGTGACCCTGATGTGACCTTTCATCTTTTGATTAAAGGCCTCTAATGGTTTTCCGTTGCCCGTAGAATAAGATCTAAAGTCCCTATTGTGATAGAAGACACCCTACATCACAGGATTCTTCCTCCTTCATTTCCAGCCCGGCTCCTAGCGCTCCTGCCTTTACACACGGACCCGCCCTGTGCTCCACCCAGATGCGGCTTCTCTCCAGTCCCAGCTCATACCCAGCCCTTCACAATTTTGTCTTTGTAGTGACTGTGCCCTTTGACTGAAGGTTCTTTTCCTCTTTCTTCCTTAGTTTGCTCCTGAGCTGCCCTGAAGGCACAGTCCCCATGCCATCTTGGTTTGGAAGCTTTCCCCAATTCTTGGCCAGTGGATGGCTCCACCTCTTCTGCGTTTCTGTTCTCCTGATGTCTACTTACTAGAGTAAGATCTAATTAATCAACCTTTCCTCCACTAGATTAAGAGCTCTCTGAAGGCTAAGACTGGCACTTTTGAGTGAGCATTTAAGAACACTCTGCTCCAATTCATATGCTAAGCAGGCACTCAGGTAGGGTGTGATGAATGGATAAATGAGTTTTTAAGTCTAGAAAGATTCTGGGTGAGAGAAGGACCATTGGACTTGGAGGTCTGAACACTGAGCTGGCTGGAGTCTGCTGTCTATTACTTGATAGCCATGTACATCTCAGTAAGTCACTGCACCTTGGAGAGAGGCTGGACCCTTATCTGGACATGGGATTACAACAGCCACCTCTCCTGGCTGCTACAAAACTCACAGGTGAAACCACACGAAAGCACTTAGCGAAGTATAAAGCAACAGAGGTGTCCAGTGTGTCTTAAGAACTGGTAACTATAGTTCATTCCGAGTGATCTTTTTTAAAAAAAATGGTTTATTTTCCTTTTTCTCTTGGTAACATCACTAACATGAGAGGTTCTAGGAGGAGCACTGTTAAATAATAAACAGTGAGCTGTAAACTTGAGAGAGAGAACCTGGAGCATAAATGGAGTCTAAGCCACTTTCTAAGAATCCTCTGATCTAGTCCTGGCTCCTCAATTTACAGATGAGGCTCAGCATGAGGCAGTGACATAGAGTCAAGACTATTTCATAGTTAAGCACTTGGTCCCTCTAGGTAGAGAGACTTGGCTATAAGCACAGGCTCTTCTGACTACCAGCTCTTTGACGTAGAGGAAGTTATTTAATTATTCTAGGCCTCAGTCTGCTTATCGGAAGAACGGGGATAAAAAAGGTAGCCAGCTCGTGGAGTTGTGAGAACGATCCAGTGATCTGGGTTTCTGCACACACGTGGTGCATGCTCAGCAGCGGTGCCTGCAGCCAGGTCCCAAGGCCACACAGGGACGCACAAGTGAACAAAAGACCAAGTCAGGTAACAGGGCTCTTCTCTCCAGCCTCCTGGGCTCACCCAGAGGAAAGACACCTCAGAGGAGGAACAAGGACATCACACGGGCTGAACACAAATGCTAGAGTGCAGTTCAACACATGGGATGCTTTCTCCCTCCCATCTGTTGGACTTTAGCTCTTTACCATTAAGAGCTTTTCCTCTCATAGAAAAATCTTGAAATATTAAAAAAAAAAAATAGAGCTTAAATGTTTAGAATCTTTCAAATGATTACAGCCAGAAAAAAAAAAGGGGGGGGAGAGAGTGGAATTGACCATGATCAGACTGTCACATATTTTAATTCTGAAAATGCAAATCAAAAATCTGGGAATAGCAGCCTGAATATGTCTGACGTTAAGACTATCCACGTGACTGCAATGATAGAAATTTCACGGCAAGCAATTCAGTTGCCTCCATGGTTCAGAAAACAGTTGTATAAAAAGTTGAGCATGGAGACCAGCGCTGAAGCAGTATCTAAGTTTTGGCACCCTTCTCAGGACTGTTAGCTGAGCTGATGACTTGATTTCATACAAAGATGACCACCTCCCATTTAAAAAGATCTGGTGTGACCCTCCCTGAAGGGGAGAGTGAACAAGGAAAAGGAAAGAGCTTCTCCTCAGAAGCCTGACCTTCCCTCAAAGGCTGGATGCTGTGGGCTTGACTCCGCAATCAGTCGCTTGAACCAGTCTTCCTATCAACTCTTGGCAGGAATGGAAACAGAACTAGAACTCACCTCAGGCAGAGAGAGGAAACATCTAATTCACTGGGGAAGCATGCAGGCTGAGGAAGCGGAAAGCATGGGCGCGAGTCTGTGCATATGAACAGGTATGTGAACACACGTGTGGATACGTGCATAGGTGCATTCACATTTCATGTATGAATGTGTACTTGGGTCCTTATTTACGTGTGATTGTCCATGATGTGCACTCACCATATGGATGCATCTGTGTGTGTGTGTGTGTATAAGCTGGGTAGCATCTGTGTGTGTGTGTATAAGTTGGGTAGCATCTGTGTGTGTGCACAGGAGCAAGCTGAGCATTACGAACAGGGCTCTGGGACCCCCCCCCCCCCCCCAAGAGCAGGGCTGGGTGGCTTCCATCTGCCCAGACAGGACTCATCGCAAGAATCAAGCATCATACAGAGACGATGTCCCCCAACCTGTACAGGTGTGTGGTGTAACCAGAGGCTCTCACAGGCCACAACCACCCAACACAGCAGCACCGGGCTCCCTGTGGCCTCCTGTGGTCCCCTGGATGTGCTATTAGAGACAGGCAGAGGGACTGATAGTGGAAACATTCAGGCTTGTCACCAAAATACAACTCAGGTTCTCTGGTTCTTCTAGAACTAATCCTTCCTTATGGTTACCCTTCTTCCTCATCCTGTTCTCCCCTCTGAAAAATCCCAGCACATAGCAGGGACTGAAAAAATATTTGAGTTCCCTGGCTGCCTAGTGGTTAGAATTCCGGGCTTTCATGGCTGTGGCCTGGATTTAATCCCTGGTTGGGGAACCCGCAATCCACACAGTGTGGCCAAAAAATTAAAAAAAAAAAAAAAATTTTTAGAAGAAAAGAAAAAAAATAGATGCAATAGGGTAACAAACCATGAGGTTCTGGAAGTTCAAGATGAGCCTCTCTGTGAGAAGTCTCAGTTGCTCAGCAAGGTGGTTTTGTGTTTCATCGTTTAAAGTACATTCAGGATGCTTTAGGACTGACCTTAGAGGCTGTCAAGTGAAATCAAACCACCGTCCTAGCTATTGTTCAGGCTGCTTCTGCCAAGCCCCTGGGTCCCTGCCTACCTGGGCCACTCTTCCGCATCTTAGGATCACTCACATTTTCCTTCCACTCTTAGGCTTTCTAACCTACCCCCACGCCCCAGCCACGCTGAATTAACTGTCCCTCAAGCACACCGCGTACGTCTCTATCAGGAGCTGATCACGGGGCCCCTGAACTGTCTGCCTCAATGTTCCCGGAAGACCCCTGCCCTTGAAGACCCCTTGCCCAGGGCTGGGCAGGGCTGGGGAGGGGGGCAGCCGCTCCTACCTGTACAGGAAAGGCGCCACGGTGGCAGTGTTGGGGTGGCTGTATTGCTGCTGGGGCTGAGGTAGCTGGACACTGACAGTATTGCTTCCTGTGGTCTGGGTGGTCCCCACGGACGCACTGACAGTCTGGCTGCTGATGCTGTGGTTCAGGCCGATCCCTCCGGGGCCTTTTCCTTCCGAGGACGCCAGGCTGGAGGAGGAGCTGGAGTGCCTGCCGTCCAGCGGGGGCTTCTGCTGGGGGAGCCCCGAGTTCGGCTTCCCACCCCGGGCTCGCTCCCCGTCCTTGGAAGGCGTGGGGGCACTTGGGGATTTCCCGGGCACGCTCTTCATCCCTGGTTTTGGTATCCCGCTGTGGGAAGGGGCCGGGGCCTCCTTCTTGGCACTGTTGAGCTTCCCCCCTTTGGGGATGAAGCTGGCGATCTTGGAGGACTTTTTGGGCATCTCGGTCAGGGCGGCCCCGCTGGGGTCTTCTCTCGGCCCCTCTTTGAGGTCCGGCCTGTCTGTTACCGAGGCTCTCTTGGTGAGGTCCTTGCTTTTCTCCTTCTCGCGCTGCTGTTTCTCCTTTTCCTTCTCGCTGCCTTTCGGGGAGCTCTTCTTGTTGGTCAGCGCCCGGCTGAAAGTCCTCTGGGCGATGCCCTTGAGGGCGATCTTGGGGCTGCTGGACGCGGGGCCGGCCGCTGATAGCGGGCGGCCGCCCGCCTCCATCTCTTCGCTCTCCTCGAAGCTGGGCAGGATCTCCAGCCGCTCGCAGCTCGTGTCCCGCGACCCCGGGCCCTCGCCCGCCTTGGAAGCCCCCTTGCTGTTGAAAAGTTTCAGTTTTTCCAGCATGGACCTCTGATTGTTGGGGGCCGGCTTCAGGGCTTCGGGGGCGGGCCGGGGGGGCTCGGGCGTGGGCGGCTTGACTGAGAGCGTGGCGGCCGCGGCGCTGTGCTTCACGCTGACCGACTTGCTACGCCAGGGCTTGGAGGCCGAGCAGGGCTGGGGGATGGCGGAGGAGGCGCCGCAGCTAGCAGGGCCACCCCCGCCGCCTCCCTCCAAAGCAGCGGGTGCATCTTCGCTCATTGCGGGGTGGGAGGATGCCGGGCTCGCCAAAGGCTCTGCGGAGACGGGGAAGAGAGGGAGACCTGAGTTACATGTATGGGCCTGCACTCATCACGAGGGGGCGTCGGCCACGGCTGCACGGCCGATCGCTCCAACCCGGATGCCACGCAGCTCCACTACCTGTCTCAATTTTAATTCCACCTTGACTTTCTCCTACGCTCCGTCAGGCACTGTTCACTTCCCCTCTCCCCCCTCCCCCACATTTTGGCATATGCTATGTGAACACACACCGACCTTAACATCCATATGTATGTGGCACAATTAAGCACACACTTCATGGGAAAACAAGCAAAAATCCACACCATCACTGTGATTGTGTGGGAATGGTACAAGAGATATCTCCTGTCTTGAATGATTCAACCCATAACCAACCCCGTTTTCCAACTAAAGGGAAACAATGGAGGATTATCCAACTTTAAGAAAACAATGTATCAGAGACAAACAATCAAGGATTATCCAACTTTAAGTAAACAATGTATCAGAGACACTAACACAGAACAGATTCCCCCCCTCCACAAAAAATCCAGAAAAAAGAGAAACCAAGCATAATCTTGACAGACCTAATTACCCACAGAAATTGCTAAATCCCATCAAAGCCTATGCGTTTTCCCTATGTTGGCACTTTTAAAAGAGTTACAAACGTGATGCAGGCTGGAGTTTAAAAAAAGGCTTTTGAGCTTAAGAGCATGAACTGAGCACGAGGCTTCACCGTCAGCAGGAAAACTCGCAGGTTATCTGAAAGTCAAGGCTTCCCCCTTGGCACACAGGGTGTAGTTCCCCAGCCAGCCCCTTTTCTCAGAAAAGCCTCAAAATATTTCCAAATTGGAACTGGAATTATTTGGAGACAGGCGGGTTCCAAACTGGCGCTCTGCTAGGCACCGAGGCAGCCTAGATTGATGACCTGAACGCCAGAGCTGCCTTGCTCAGGCGGCAGGCAGAGCCACACAGCGCCATCCTCCACATCGGGGCAGCTGTCAGAAGGAAGGGGGCCGGGACACGGCTGTGAGCCCATCCCCGCGCCCACCCACGACCACGCCTGCCCAGCGCAGACAGGGTGCAGCACCTCGGCCCCCAAAGAGCCCGTCCCCCACCCTTGCAAAGTCACAGGGACACGACTTACCCGGCCACAGTCACTTTCTCCCGCAACGATTCCCTAGGAAAACTTCTCCAGCCCGAGAGGCTGTCCTTCCGACTGTCACAACTGGTTTCGGTTAAACTGCTCATGTTTCTAATTAACTTTTGTCATCCGCAACTGCTCCAGTGCCCAGAAGCCTGGCGGGATTAACGGCTGCTTCTTCTGCCTTTTTTTTTTTTCCCCTTTTTAAATACCTACGTTCCACCGCCTTTGAGCAGCAGAGTAAACTGTATATAAGAGCGGCTTTTTATGATTTAAAAGTCAACGGCCGCCAAAGCCGAGCAAAGGCAGCCCCTTATGGGACACGAGCCGGGAGCACTCCCGGCAGACGAACGGGCCTCCCTTCCCTCTCAACTGCTCCAGGGGGTGGGGGGGGTGGGGTGGGGGGAAGCCGCAGCTCAGGGGTGATCCAACGCAGACCTCCCAATGTTTTAAAACACATACATCTTCCTGACTTCCCAGGGATTCGGGTTTGGAGCGGGGGCTGCTGTGCGATCCTCCCTTACAAAACGCACGGCGCGTTGCTGGATCTTTTCCTGGGGAGAGCTGGGGACTGGCTGGGAAACAGGCTCGCGGAACCCACCCACAACACCAGCCCCTAGGAGGGTCTCCTCGGGTGGGACACACTGCTCATGGAGGGCCTCCTGGGCTCAGGAGGTATCATGCTAGGCACTCTGAGAAGAGGGGCTCACTGCCCCCGTCTGATGAGTGGGGAGACTGAGGCTTGGAGAGGGCTAACGACTGACCCTCCATCACACCACTGGAGATGGTCCAGGGTGGGATTTGGACTCAGGTCTCGAGACACAGTGCTCTTTAGGACTGCATCGCAGCTATCTCCCGCGATAAAGAACACGTGTAAACGACAGCCACTTAGATGACCAGGGGACTTCAGAGCATCTACCTCTTCTACTGCTTGAGTATATTCACGATGTCCATGGTGGGGGACAAACCAGCCCAGCCACTGGACAGGAGGCACTGATGCCATGGAGGCCAGCTCCCGGGAGGGCAGCAGTGACCCTCCAATCGCCAGTTCCACTCTCTCAGGACCACTGTCCTTCCCTTTACTTGGGCTCAGATCTGGGGCAGAAATATTCATTCATTCGTACATTCAGTAAATTCACTGATGTCAGCATTCAAAGATGGGTCATCCCTGGTGGCCCAGTAGTTAAGAATGCCTCTGCCAATGCAGGGGACACGGGTTCCCTCCGTGATCTGGGAACTATGATCCCACATGCGGCGGGGCAACTAAACTTGAGCCACAGCTAGAGAGCCCTCCTGCCGCACTTCCGAAGCCCCCATGCCCCAGGGTTCATGCTCCGCAACATGAGAAGACACTGCAATGAGCAGCCCGCACATTGCAGCTAGAGAGTAGCCCCCGTTTGCCACAACCAGAGAAAGCCCGAGGACAGCAATGAAGAGCCCATGTGTCGTGACGAAGACTCAGAGCAGCCAAAAATAATTAGTTTTTAAAAATTAAAAACAAATTTAATGAGTGCCTAGTATATGCCACACATTGTTCTAGGCACTGGGATACATCAATGACAACACCGAGATCCCTGCCTTCATGGATGTCACACTCTAGCAGGGAGGGACCGATAATTCATATAATTAATACATACATTTTATCATTTGGTAGAAAAGAAGTCCTAGAGAAAAGGGGCTTTGAATGGGGTGGGGAGATTGCAACAATGTCCATATGGGAGCTACAGCAAGTCGGGATCAGAGGTTTGCTCTTCTTTCCTAAAGAAGTTTCAGAATTACTCCCTGCTGAGCAGAGGCACATGCATCAGTGTGACTTCTCTGCTCCCACACATTCCCTGGAACTCTTACAAGAAATGCCCCTGCCTAACATTTCTGTGTAATTTTAAATCTTAACATGCACAGCTAGCAATCAGTTGTTACTAACCAGTTAGGGACTGATCCAGAGTTAACCAGACACCTGACTTCTCTAAGAGAAATGTGTAAGCCAATCAAAGACCTGTGTTCCTTCAGGAAAGGTGTCAGGTGCAAGAAGGGGCTCACATGCCATAGGCGTGACGGATACATAATCACTTCCCAGGCTGTCCCCAGATGGCTCCCAGAAACTCTTGTCTTTCAAACCCCAGCTCAAATGCCTTCGTCCTTCGTCAAGCTCCCTGAGACCCTCAGGCTGAATGAACTACCCGGTTTGCATCATCACCTGGTATTTTTACCTACTCTGCTTCCCCGGGACACTGTCCAAACTTCCCTTTTTATAAAAGCATTTGGAGGGCCACCTACTTACACCAGGCACCGGGAATACAGCCTCTGCCCTTTAGGAACTCACTGTTCAAAGAGGTACCAGACCTCAAAACAGAGCACAGAAGCAATGTCAAGGCTGTAGAGGGCAGTACATGGTCCCAGGAGACCCAAAGATTGGGATCTCCTGATTCTCCCAGAGAGTCTGGGAGAGCTTCATGGAGGAGGCACTATGGGTTGGCTTGTTCCCCTGGTCTGTGAATCCTTCCAGAGCAGAGACCACTCCCTGCCCCCATTCATCCTTGTTTCCCTAAGCCTGCCAGAGCATAGAAAATACTAAATGGTTTCTGCATTGTTGGTGAGTAGTTGTGACATTTGCAAGTCACACTTAAGGCAAGAGAGACTCAAAATTTGTGATCAGCCATTAGGGTTTTATTAAAACCTTTCAGTCCAAACTCAGGATTAGGACTCAGAGCTTCAGAATTTCCACTTGGCATTTTGCCTGGGTTCCCCTTGTTATAGGATCATGGGGACATTTCAAGGCTGCTTATGATGGCTGTAAGAAACAGTCCGTGGGGATGATTCTGAATCTAGTTTCTAGAACAGAAGTCCCCTGGGTAGGGCTCCCAGGCATCAGCGCACCACCAGACCATCAATACTTTAGAACTGGGTCACAGACAGTAGCTGTTCAGTCACTCGGTCATGTCCGACTCTTTGTGACCCCATGCACAGCAGGATGCCAGACTGCCCTGTCCTTCACCATCTCTTCCCCTAAACAGTGAAGGGACTCCAGGTCATGAGTGGTCTTGTGCAGGTGAACTGGACACATTTCTGTCATTCCTGGGGCATCACACCAGTGATCTCAGACCTTGGCTGAGGTGGGAAAGAAGCCATTTCTAACACTAGGCTTCTGTGATTCCCACCAGGCTTCTGAGTGCGTGAGATAAATGCAGGAGAGGCCTGGGGAGGCAGGCAAGGCGGCCAGTGTGATACCAGCTCAAAGGATACAGCATACCAGCTGAGGTATAACACTCTGCCCCTCCGTCTCCCCATTTGTAAGAAGGTAAGCTTTTCTCTAGAGTCCTTTCAGCTCTGCTTCCATTTGAATCTCAGTGAGTCTCCAAGAGGCCTGAAGAGGCTGGACCCCAAGAACACAGCTAGGTTCACTTGCTAAGTTCTACGGTTACTCTGTACTATAGCACACAGGTGTTTCTTTAACTTCAATCATTTCCCTTACCAGTAAATGCAGAAAATGGGCTGGGTCAAGGTATACTCAAACTTTTATTTATTTATTTTGGCCATGTGGCATGCAGGATCTTAGTTTCCTGACCAGGCATCAAACCCACGCCCTTGTGCCCTGGACCACTGGACCTCCAGGAAAGGCCCAAGGAATACTCAACCTTGGATGAGCTGCTAGTGAATTAAAATCTGGTATTCCAGGAAGACAAATGAGGGAAAAGAAGGTGAATCCTTTAAAATTAAGAACACTTCTCTCTCTAATAACTTTAAAGAGAGAAAGATGGAAAGCACAAAAGAAATGCTCTGACGACCAGTATTCTCCCAACAATGGTATATTGTCCACGGAAGGAGGTGAGATGAACACTTCTGATGTCACATGGATACACATGTTTATATTTTAAAAGTTACCTATTTATCTGCTGCATATCATAAAAGACAAGCAGTTTACATATAAATCAACAGTTTCATGGGATGGTTCAGATGTAGATTTAATTTGAGTTGATTTAAGGAAACTATGAAACAAATAAAAACACAGGTGGTTTACTGATTTGGCAAAACTCACACAGCAAGTTTGTGAAAAACTAAAGTTGGGGACACACTGTTCCATTAACTCAGAAATACTTATTTTATATGTAAAATATATAATAACTATTTTTAAAATATTTATTTCATACTCAATCTATTCTTTTGATAAATGCAATCAATCAAAAGGAAGGTGAAGTCACTCAGTCGTGTCCAACTCTTTGCAACCCCATGGACTGTAGCCCTACCAGGCTCCTCCATCCATGGGATTTCCCAGGCAAGAACACTGGAGTGGGTTGTCATTTCCTTCTTCAGGAGATCTTCCCGACCCAGGGATTGAACGCGGGTCTCCTGCATTATAGGCAGATGCTTTACCGTTTGAGCCACAGGGCGGAAGGCCCCAAAATCGACTAGGTTTAAAACTAATCTGAAATGGCTACTTTAGAGCTTTATTATTTATACGTATTTGTTTAGCATGACATTTTACTGGGAATTGGTCAGATCTAGGAACATAATCAGGTCTTTGTTTAGCCAAAAGTAATTCTAAGGATAATGGTCTTAAGTTTCAGACTACTAAACATACTAAGAATAATATATTACATCAGGCCCAATAAACACCCCAAATATCCATATGCAAAATTTCATGACTTATTACATGTAATAGATGTTGGTAAACTCTGCCCTAGTTTGTATTTTATTTTTTGCTATACCAGGTCTGAGTTGCAGCAGAACTCTTAGTTGTGGCATGTGGGATCCAGTTCCCTGACCAGGGATCGAACCCAGGCCCCCTACATTAGAAGCATGGAGTCTTAGCCACTGGACCACCAAGGAAGTCCCCTAGTTTGCACTTGAGAATGCTGATCACAGGGCCCCTGAACAGAGTTGATGAACCACTGGGGAACCACGCCCCATCGACTGATCTCAGCTTTAAAAGGCCAGCTCACCAGGTTCACCCACCACCAACTGACAAACCACCGCAAAAAGGAAAAGTCTCATTTGAAATGCTGCAGAAACAGGAGGCCTTTGAAGAAGAGAAAAAGCTGTTTGAAAAAAAAAAAAGAAAGAGTTTAAGGAGAGCATTAATCCTCCTGTGGGGAAGGGAAAAGTTTGGTTTTTCTGGCAACCAGCCTTTAACCTTCCTGACAGTAACCAAAATACTTTCTAAATGAAAATACTGTCCAAGGCAGATAAACATTTCTTCCTCTCTTCCTCCACAAGGACAGCAGTGGCCTCTGGTCCCTCCTGTCCCTAGCTTCCTAGTTAGGGAGACGTTGGTGGTCTGGTCGGGGCAACAGGCACCCAGGGAGCACGATCTAGGCCAGCTGATCTTAGTTCCTGTCACCGTACTGTGATTTTAAACCTGCTCAGAGGATGGGTCTAGCCTAAATCCTCAGGAAAAGGTCTGATCATTGGGCCTATACAATTTCATATAGTTTGTTAAGGTATCAGTCTTGAGTATACGAATTTGTTAGGATAACTGAAACCAGTTTTGTTTTTGGTTTGTTTGCTAGTTTGTTAAGTGCATGGACTCTAGCCACACAGGCTGGCGATTATTTCCAGAGTTGCTCTGCTTAGTTTCTCTACAACCATGCTAGCCACCAGACCACAGCGGGGCACATAAGTGGATCTCGCTCAATCCATTTAGTGGTTCTGCAGGATTTCTGCAGCCTGGCCCGAGAAGCCTTCTCAGTACTGCTGTGACCAATGTCTAATTTAAAGGCATGGGCTCAAACATGGTTTCTCTCCAACTCCCCCCTGGAGAGGAGTCTTGGAGGTACAGAAAGATGGAGAAAGGGGTCAAGAGAATTGCCTACAAAAGTGGTCAGAGAGGGGAAAGGCATGGAGTAGAAGGAGCTGGGCTCAGAATCCATATTTTCTAAGGATCATTTTGTGTCTATAAATCCATAGGCTCCCAACATCCAAGTTAGAATAAGAATGATGATTTATATAAAGAAATATTTTCTTTAAAGTTGCTCTGTTAAGTTAGTCCCTAATAAAAATCCCAACGATGTTTTTGTTGAAATAGAAAAATCCATACAAAAAATTCAGGTGGAATCTCAAGGGACTCTGAATGGACAAAGTAATTCTGAAAAAAGAACAAAGTTGGAGGTCTCATACTTTCTGATTTCAAGCCTTTCTACAAAGCCATCACCGTAATACTGACAAAGACGATCATATTGACCAATGGACAAGAGCCACCAGACATAAACCTTTGCAAATAATTTTTAAGAATATTCAGTGGGGTAAAGATCATCTTCTCAATATATTTTCCGGGAAAACTAGATGTTCACATGCAAAAAAATGAAGCTAGGTTCATACCTTATACCATATTAAAAAATTAACCTAGGATGGATCACAGACTTAAATGTATGAGTTAAAACTATAAAACTCTTATGGGAAAAACACAGGGTAAAAATTTCATGATACTAATTTTGGCAGTGATTTCTTGGTATGACACAAAAAGCAGGAGCGAAAAAACAAGTAAGCTGAATTTCATCAAAGTTGAAAAAAAGTTCTGCATTAAAGGACATAATCAACAGAATGCAAAAACAACCTATGAGTGGTAATAACTGCAAATCATACATCTGATATCCAGAATATATAGAGAACTCATATAACTCAACAGCAACATGATATAAAAATGGGTAAAGGACTTAAACAGACATTTCTCCAAAGAATATATACAATTGACCAAAACACACACAGAAAGATGTTCAACATCACTAGTCCTCAGGGAACACAAACCAAAACCACAAGAGGATACCACTCCATACCAATTAAGATGGCTATTATATTTTTAAAAAAGAAAATAACAAGTGTTTCTGAGGATGCTGAGAAATTGGAACTCTTGTGCATCACTGTGAGAACGGAAGATTGTGCAGCCACTGTGGAAAACACAATGGCAGTTCCTCAAAAAATTAACCATGGAATATGTCCAGCAGTTCCGCTCCTGTGCATATGCCTAGATGAGGCGAAAGCAGGAACTCACACAGGTGTTTGTGCAGCAGGTTTACAGCAACATCATTCCCAACAGTCAAAAGGTAGAAGCCGCCCAAACATCTATCCATGTATAAACAGCGGATACTGTTTGGATGAATGAATGAATCACCCAAGTGTGAGATATATCTATGTCTCTCTACACACACACACACACACAGACACACAGACACAATGGAGTATTAATTCAGCCTTCAAAAGGAAGGGAATTCTGACACCTGCAGTAATAGGGATGTCCCTTCCATTAGGAAGCTTCTACAAGCCCCTTATCCTTCTCCATCAGAGGGCAGACAGAATGGAAACCACAATTACAGAAAACTAACCAAACCGATCACTTGGATCACAGCCTTGTCTAACTCAGTGAAACCATGAGCCAGGCTGTGCAGGGCCACCCAAGACAGATGGGTCATGGTGAAGAGTTCTGACAAAATGTGGTCCTCTGGAGAAGGGAATGGCAAACCATTTCAGTATTCTTGCCTTGAGAACTCCATGAACAGTACAAAAAGGCAAAAATATATGACACTGAAAGATGAACTCCCCAGGTCGGGAGGTGCCCAATATGCTACTGGAGAAGATGAGAGAAACAGCTCCAGAAGGAATGAAGAGACAGAGCCAAAGCAAAAACAAAACCCAGTTGTGGATGTGACTGGTGATGAAAATAAAGTCCGATACTGTAAAGAACAATATTGCATAGGAACCTGAAATGTTAGGCCCATGAGTCAAGGCAAATTGGAAGTGGTCAAACAGGAGATGATAACAGTGAACATCGATATTTTAGGAATCAGTGAAGTAAAATGGATTGGAATGAGTGAATTTAATTCAGATGAACATTGTATCTGCTACTGCGGGCAGCTATCCCTTAGAATAAATGGAGTAGCCCTCATAGTCAACAGAAGAGTCCAAAATGCAGTACTTGGGTGCAATCTCAAAAACGACAGAATGGTCTTGGTTTGTTTCAAAGGCAAACCACTCAATATCAAAATAATCCAAGTCTATGCCCCCATCACTAATGCTGAAGAAGTTGAATGGTTCTATGAAGACGTATAAGAACTTCTAGAAGCAACACCAAAAAAAAAAAAAAAATATGTCCTTTTCATCATGCTGCTGTTGCTGCTGCGTTGCCTCAGTCGTGTCCGACTCTGTGCGACCCCATAGACGGCAGCCCACCAGGCTCCCCCGTCCCTGGGATTCTCCAGGCAAGAACACTGGAGTGGGTTGCCATTGCCTTCTCATCATAGGGAACTAGGATGCAAAAGCAGGAAGTCAACAGATACCTGGAGCAAAGGCTAACAGACTTTTGCCAAGAAAACACGCTGGTCATAGCAAACACCCTCTTCCAACAACACAAGAGATGACTCTACACATGGACATCGCCACATGGTCAGTATTGAAACCAGACTGATTATATTCTTTGCAGCCAAAGATGGAGAAGCTCTATACGGTCAGCAAAAACAAGACCGGGAGCTGAGTGTGGCTCAGATCATGAGCTCCTTACTGCCAAACTCAGACTCAAATTGAAGGAAGTAGGGAAAAACCACTAGACCATTCAGGTATGACCTAAATCAAATCCCTTACGATTATACACTGGAAGTGACAAATAGATTCAAGGGATTAGATCTGGTAGACAGAGTGTGTGAAGAACTATGGACAGAGATTTGTGACACTGCGCAGGAGGCAGTGATCAAGACCATCCCCAAGAAAAAGAAATGCAAAAAGGCAAAATGGTTGTCTGAGGAGGCCTTACAAATAGCTGAGAAAAGAAAAGAAGTGAAAGGCAAAGGAGAAAAGGGATGATATATCCATCTGAATGCAGAGTACCAACGAATAGCAAGGAGAGATAAGAAAGCCTTCCTAAGTGATCAATGCAAAGAAATAGAGGAAAACAACAGAATGGGAAAGCCTAGAGATCTCTTCAAGAAAATTAGACATACCAAGGGAACATTTCATGCAAAGATGGACAAAATAAAGGACAGAAACGGTATGAACCTAACAGAAGCAGAAGATATTAAGAAGAGGTGGTGAGAATACACAGAAGAACTATACAAAAAAGATCTTAATGACCCAGATAATCACGATGGTGTGACCACTCATGTAGAAACAGACATCCTGGAGTGTGAACTCAAGTGGGCCTTAGGAAGCATCGCTACAAACAAAGCTAGTGGAGGCAATGGAATTTCAGCTGAGCTATCTCAAATCCTAAAAGATGATGCTGTGAAAGTGCTACACTCAGTATGCCAGCAAATTTGGAAAACTGTGGTGTTGGAGACGACTCGAGAGTCCCTTGGATAGCAAGAAGATCAAACCAGTCAATCTTCCACCTGGGCTTCCCTTCCTCCACCCCAATCCCTTTAACTCCCTTCCGAATTCAGAAACATTCAGCCTAAGGGTGAAGTAGAGAAAAGCAGAGACATTACTTTGCCAACAAAGGTCTGTCTAGTCAAAGCTACGGTTTTTCTAGTAGTCCTGTATGGATGTGAGACCTAGACCATAAAGAAAGCTGAGCACCAAAGAACTGATGCTTTTGAACTGTGGTGTTAGAGAAGACTCTTGAGAGTCCCTTGGACTGCAAGGAGATCAAACCAGTCAATCCTAAAGGAAATCAGTCCTGAATTCATTGGAAGGACTGATGCTGAAGCTGAAGCTCCAATACTTTGGCCACCTGATTCGAAGAACTGACTCACTGGAAAAGACCCTGGTGTTGGGAAAGATTGAAGGCAGAAGGAGAAGGGGTTGACAGAGGATGAGATGGTTGGATAGATGTTATCACCAACTCAATGGACATGATTTTGAGCAAGCTCTGGGAGTTGGTGATGGACAGGGAAGTTTGGAGTGCTGCAGCCCATGGGTCACGCAAAGAGTCAGACACGACTGAGTGACTGAACTGAACTGACAACAGGGATGAACCTTGAAGACGTTACACTACGTGAAATAAGCAAGTCACAGAAGGCAAATATCATTTGATTCTACTTATAAGAGGCCCTTGAAAAGTTCGCTTCGCAGAGACAGTAAGTAGAAAGGTGTTTAGGGTCTAGGGAGAAGGCAGGAATTTTCACAATAAAAAAAAAGACTATAATTGGGTGCAAGTAACGGAATTCTGACCACCACAGCGTAAACAGGTGAGGGGTTTACTCTTTTACTTCCAGTGGTTTAGCACAGGGTCTGGCACACAATTTGTTGCTCAGTGGCTCAGACGTGTCCGCGGCTCTGTGATCCTGTGGACTGCAGCATGCCAGGCTTCCCAGTCCTGGCATACAATAAGAGCTCAATAAATATTTGTTAAAGTTTCTCTGTCAGTTTGATGGTTAACGCATCACATGAAATTACATAATTTCAATTGCCTTACAAGTATTACTTTATTCTACCTTGAAAAAAATAACATCTACTTCAAAGGAAGATTGATCCTTCTGAAGAAACTAGCAGGAAAGCAAATCACACCACTAGGCTTTTTCCTCCTTACACTGGCCATCGCTGACTCCTTGGTCAAGCTTCTGACTGCAGTATTTCCTTGCCTCCCTCACTGCCTCATATCCCTGCCTGGACATATTCCCCCCAGTCTGTTTCTTCTAGGAAACCTCCAGAAACCAGAAGCCATCTCTTTTCACCTAAAGATGCAGAAGGCTCTGCCAGGCCTTCTCTGGGATCCTAACCCTTGCTGCCCCATGTTGCAGTGAGTGGTCACACCTAGCTTACAAGAATAACTGATGTGCCAGGTCCCAGAAATGCTTGCTGGAAATTCATGCCTTGGCCCCTTTTATGACTGACCTGTTTCTCACTGGCGGGTGCCCAGATATCAATAAACAGACGACAATGATTACCCACACTGAATCCCTCCAGTGTGGGATGGCTCCAAGTTAAAGATCAGGCATGCCTAGCTTGTCCCTCTTGGCTAACCCTGCCAGGTGCTCTCTTGCAGCTAAGTGGACTCAGAAGACTAGAATCCTTGGCGATACTTTTTCTCCCATGAATGGTGAAATTTTTCCTATACCAAGTCACCAAAAAGATCATGTTCAAATATGCCAGTACCTTATGAGGGTATTACCAAAAATAAATGTGTGGAAGGTAAAAATGCATTATCCTAGTGACCTGAAGCCAACTCTGTTCCCAGTTCCCCTTTGTGACTCTCCCCTCAGAAGAAAAAGAAGAGGCCCTTGACAGTTGGCACCATTACAGTTATGTTTTGTTTTAACGTATGACGAGGTAATTCTTCCTCTTCAGTGGCTTACTTTGGATAAAAGCAAGTGAAACTATGGGTGTGCGTGCATGCATGCGTGCGTGCTAAGTCACTTCAGTTGTGTCTGACTCTGCACCCCTATAGATTGTAGCCCACAGGCTCTGCTGTCCATGGGATTCTCCAGGCAAGAATACTGAGGTGGGTTGCCATTTCCTCTTCCAGGGGATCTTCCCAACCCAGGGATTGAACTCGTGTCTCTCACACCTCCTGCACTGGCAGGAGGCTTTTTTTTTTTTTTACCACTAGCGCCAAATGGGTAAAGAGGTCATTTGTTTCCCTAAATGGAGCTAAAAGGAGTCTTATTTTCTTATAAGAGAGTACCATTTTCCTACATAGTTATCACCACATTTTCTCCAGTTTCACAAGGTACATTTCCAAATCCTACTTACTACCTTAAAGAACTGGAAAACTAAACAAAAGTTAACTTGCTGGAAATATTAACATACAACTGGGCTTATGGCTGACCTGGCAATAACACCTTAGAAAGAGAATAAACTCTTAAAATCTTTCTCTCCCTCCCATATATCCTTTACATCAAAAGATGTCCCAGGCATATTTGTAAATCCTCCCACTCCACTGGGTAAGGAGACAAATCATTTGACTGCTGACACTCAAAGGAAGATCTCTTTAAAAATAAAAGCAGCCCTATTTTTTATCTTTCACATCTTAAAGCCATATCACCCTCAAAACAACTCTTTTCTCTCTCTTGAACTTATTTGTTCAAAATCCCAAGCTTTCAGAAGAAAGCTTTTGTTTTAATTTGTCAAGCCATTTCTCTATCTTGTACCATATATGGCTATAAGCACGTACAAAACTGGCCGTAGAAAGCCTTCTCCCTTGCTTTAAGGGTGTATGAAATTTCACAGAGACGATAAACACTTTATGGGGGCAAATCTCATTCTCCAGGCCACTGTCCACAGCTAACAGCTCTTGGCAGAATGCAATGGTTGTATGCTACTATAAATACACTCTCCCCACCTCTGCCCCCCAAGACAGAGCTGGCTGAAGAATGTTACACGCGCTCCTGGCCTAAGATGCTGGTCTAGTCTTCTTGGTTTTTCTTGGAGCAAGGAATGGGCTGTTTAAAACAGGGGCCTCCAAACCAAGTTTTAAACCAGAATGCTTTCTACTAGACAGTATAAACAGGCAGCAACAGAGAGAGGGGCTCTCAGCTCAGGTAAGTTTAGAAAACAGATGGCTAAAGAGTAATCAATGTTCTTGTCTCAGGACTCCTCAGAGCGTTTAATATGCCCACTTGCCCTGGGGATATCCAAAATGATATGGGATAGTATGGATCCTATATGTATTTTCATCATAGAACTGATCTTCTGGGAGAGCTTAACGGAATAATAGCCTTATCACAGGATGTATTCTGGTGAAAGTGAAAGTGAAGTCGCTCAGTCATGTCCGATTCTTTGCGACCCCATGGACACCAGACTCCTCCGTCCATGGGATTTTCTAGCCAAGAGTACTGGAGTGGGTTGCCATTTACTTCTCCAGGGAACTTCCTGACCCAGGGATCGAACCCAGGTCTCCCACATTGTAGACAGACGCTTTACCGTCTGAGCCACTAGCCTTATTACAGGATGTATTCTGGTAAACTGCCCTAATGGAGTGGGGGGCAGAAGATAGGTACATAACCCAGTCAGACAAGACAGCAATCCAACAGGTAACAGTCACTAACCAGGAGAGCTACGCAAAGAAGGGAGAAGAGGCACCTTTGTACCCCCTGGGAAGCTATAATCTAGTCGACTGCAGAATGTTCTCATGCAATCACGAGATTTGTGCCGTAACATGCATTTCTGAACACTAAATATCCTTAATAGTGTACCTGTTCCTTTTCATTTCAAAAGGCTCGCCACTAAAGTCAAAAGGCTTTCCATGAAAACAGGAAGCAGCAGTCATGGCTGTGAAGGGGGTGTCAGAAGAGACTTCTATCCACAGGTTCACTGTGGCTCAGTGCTGACACATGGCAGCCACAAAAACTGGTGTCATCCTGGCTTATATTAATTAACACAGGGATGGCATTCAGAGCAAAGGAGGTAAGGGTCTCGCCCAGCTGTGCACAGCTCAGACCAGAGCTAGAATAGGGAAAACTTTAGAGTTTGGACCTGGACAGGCTTCTTAGAGATCACTACCTTCAGTCACTCATTTCTGCAAAAAGGAACACAGCCTTAGTCAGGTGATGACTTCTCTGAGGTCTCCCAATCAGTAAATGTTATATTGAACTTAGGACTCTAGGGGCTTGTTAAATTAAGTAGCTTTGCTGTCCCTACCCCAAACCTCCCAGTTCAGAATCTCTGCAGAGAGACCCTTCCAAACGGCTGAAGGCCTAACTAGCTTCCCAGGTGACGGTCATCCAGCTATTAAATAATCTGTCTTACTACAACATGCCGGAATTTTTAACTTGCCCAGGATAAGGACTAGAATCTGAGGATGACTGTGAACCATTTTCAGCAAGGAGTGGCCAAACTGATGGAGACGTTCAGCCTGGAGAAGAGAGGATCTGGGAAAAGGCAGAAATGGGAGACACCTTCTTACTCAGGTAGCTCCCTTTCTCTTTGATTTTCTGGCCCACTGACAGCAAACCGTCAGAAAGGGTCACAGTAACCCCAGTCAGGGCAGGTCCGGGACTCAGCTCTGCTCTGTGGACAATGAGAGGTCAAGGACCCAGGCAGCCTGGAGGGTGGGGGCCCTCGGGGCTCCACAGCAAGGAGGGGCCGGATGGGGGAGGGAGTGTTCCCTGCAATTGTGGAAAAGGGGAGTTGAGCCAATCTGCTTTTATATGTTCTCTGCTCCACTTCTACCAGAGCAGCTCTCTTTACATGTAAGATTTTATTTGACGAAAGGTTTCCATGGGAAAAAAAAAAACCTTTAACAACGTTAATAATCCTATATTAATAACAACCAACACCGACAGGGTCTGCACTTCATGCAGACACCGTGCTAGAAAGCATTTCTATTGTATTGACTTTTTTCATTTACCTTAAAAATCCAATGAGACAGGTAATAACAATTCCACTTAAGCTATCCCATAAGCCAATGGAGAAATTGAGGCACAAGGTGTTCAGCGCCTCAAGATCAAACAGATTAGCACCAGGCAATTTTATTTCAAAGTTCACACACTTTGGCCACACTCCTAGTCTACCTGCCTGAACATGAGACCCTAAACTGGACTCTCAAAGTACATGCTCCTTTTGGGGTATAAAACAGTGGTATTTTCATCAACTCTTCTGTCAACAGCTCTCAGAAATGCTACATGGAAATTCTCTGACCTTTAACTCCTTCCCAGAGGAAAGAGAGAATTTTTCTCTCTAGGAGGTTCTTGTTTAAAAAAATGGGAATGTCAAACAGCTGGGCAATAACTTAAGTATGGTTTTTGTTCTTCAGAATTTAGGATGCTGGCAAAATGTAATCTTTTTGCTGTTATTTTTTCTGCCAATCAAAATCAGCCACCAACCAAAGGACTAACTTATTATTTTTCTCCAGGGGAATCAATGCAGAAACTGAGAGCTGAATTGGACTATTATTCACTATCTGTTATTGTATATGCCCAACATGTAGGAACAGGAGGGGAAAAAAGCAGTCATTTATCCTGATTCTGCCAAGTATGCAGACACGTGGTATCAGATAGATCAAATAATTCCGGGGCTTCGTGGCCATCACTGATCTATGCCCAGCTCTACCAGACTTCTGAGCCTTTGCACCTGACAGTTGCCTTCTTAATGGAAAAACAGTTTTTTTCTTCTGGAGGAAAAAAAAAAAAAGGCATCCATGGAGGCAGAAAATGTCCCTAAAGACTGCTCATCAGCTTTATTCACCCAAATTGGGGAGTGATTTCCTCCAGGTGTCTATTTAGTTCTATACAGCAGGTCTAGCTGTGACAAGCTGGGGGTAGAGACTTCAGTTTTTGTAAGTGGAGCACTCATTTACATAAATCTAGTAACTCTGCTGTAAATTTGAGACATTTTTTCAGAAGAAGAGAATCGTGATGCGGCAGAAAGAATGGCAAGGTAGTTGTTTTATTCTGCCCTGCGCTACTCAACAGCACCCTTAGAATCACGCCAGACAAAATTTAATGAATGGGATCAAGCCCAACTTCATAACCTTGACCTAGCCATTTAGTTTAGTTGAACTTCAGCTTATTCATAAGTAGAAACAGAACTGCTGCTGTTGCTGCTGCTGCTGCTGCAGCTGCTAAGTCGCTTCAGTCGTGTCTGACTCTGTGCGACCCCACAGACGGCAGCCCACCAGGCTCCCCCATCCCTGGGATTCTCCAGGCAAGAGCACTGGAGTGGGTTGCCATTTCCTTCTCCAATGCATGAAAGTGAAAAATGAAAGTAAAGTTGCTCAGTCATGTCTGACTCTTAGCGATCCCGCGGACTGCAGCCCACCAGGCTCCTCCGTCCATAGGATGTTACAGGCAAGAGTACTGGAGTGGGGTGCCATTGCCTTCTCCGAGAAACAGAACTAATATCCCTAATTACCATTCACTGAGTGCTAACCAAGTGCCAGATAGTATACTAAGTGCCTGGAATATTGGGTGAGCCCAAAAGTTTGTTTGGGGTTTCAAACCCCAAATGAACTTTTGGGCCCACCCAATAATTTCATTTACCTAATTCATTTAATTAATGATTTCTTTGATTCACACACAAGCATCTTATGAACCAGGTTTATTGCAGTTCAGAGATGTTAACAACTTGCGAACATGGCTAGGAAGTGACCGAGCAAGAATCTGAGCACTAAGGTTCATGCTCTTAACCTGTGCACTCCACTGAACAGAGATGGTGACCGAAGTTCTCTGCCTTCACTATGAGGAGCAAAGGAGTAATAATGGGAAAACATTTTGCAAAAATACCTACATACATATTCACTTTTATCCCCCTACTAATACCGGGCTTTCTTGAAGTCAGAGACAGCTGTAACCAGTACTGATGGCATTACTGTCTTCACAAGCCGAGTGGGACCAGGGGCCACCCTAAAAGCTCTCCCTGACCCAATTCATAGAGAGAGGAAAAAACTTCGCTTCCTGGGCCCTGTGCATTCCAAAGCACCCAGGGATGGCAAGAAACTTCCCACGGCCCCATCCAGGCTGACTGCAGACCGCTGGCAAGCTCCTTCTGATCTCTTCAAACCAGGGCCCCGTGCAAGGCAGGCCTTGGCCTGTGTACCTCGTCCATCTCCCCAGGCTCGCTGGACACAACCCAGTTAATACACGGCTCTCACTGTCTTCCGCGATGACTCAGACACTCCTGGCAACATGCACTCTGTTTCTGAGAGACTCAAAAGGCTCTTCACGTGAATGACGGTGAAAAGGATTCAAGAAGCTTCTTACCCGCATGCAGAGCTATGATATATAATGTGGAAACCAGGCTAGCTCACGAACTGGCTTGGAGGTTTTAGCACACACTTACACATGCCAAAGCTTATTAAATGTTGTTCCAGGGGATCTTTGTCATCTTGAATAACGAATTCTGGAGGTACAGTAACCAGGGATGTGATTGAGGCTCAAAGTTATTTGGTGATGTTTCTACTTGGAATCCTAAAACAACCACAACGTGTTGTCTCTGTTCCTGCATCCATTCGATCCCATCCCATCCCTCCAACGTTTCTGACTCTTCTAGTCCAGGTCATTTCCCAAGTGCTAGAGATACAGCAAGGGACATAAACTCCAGCCTTTAAGGGATGCTAAGTCTTACCAGTGAAACAGACCATAAAGCAGAAGTAACAACAAAGTGTGACGTCACCGTGACAGGACAATGTTACAGAACTCTGGATGGCAGAGTGGGTTACTTCACTCAGTCTGGGAGCAAGAGGCAGGCCCGCAAGTCATTCAAACCATGTTTTGTCGCCCTTGCACAGAACTTTAACTCCCCCCCCCCATCTTTTAATTGTTTAAACTTATTTTTGGTTGCGCTGGGTCTTCAGGCCTTTGCACGGGCTTTCTCCAGTTGCGGCTAGCAGGGCGCTACTCTTTGCTGCAGTGCACCGACTTCTCATTGTGGTGGCTTCTCTCGTGGGCCACAGGCTCCAGGCACATGGGCTTCAGCAGTTTTGGTGCGCAGGCTTAGGTGCTTTGAGGCATGTGGAATCTTCCCAGACCAGGGATCAAACCCGTATCCCCTGCGGATTCTCATCCACTGTACCACCAGGGAAGTCGCTGCGTGGAACTTGTAGAACTTAATTCTTTCCAAAGTATTAAAAGGAAATAAACTGTCCAGGCACCTCAGCCAAATGATTAAAATTAAAATATATGGATTCTTCACGTGATCAAGGTAAAATCTGGTCAGCCAAATGCACTCATGATACTAATTACAACCAGGAGTTCTGAGGGCATAGCCATTGCCTCCGGGCATAATGAAAAATGGGACATATAACTCAATCAGAATGTTATTCCTCTCTGCTCACCCAGCACGCACGTACTCCCTTCATTCGGCGCACATACTGAATTTATTTCCACAATGAAGACTCCTTACAAGTCATTTCCCAGTCCACGCTGGAAGAAAACAGATATGCAGACACCATGCTCATTCTTCCCAAAATCTGGCTGAGGAGCCGAAACAAAGCTGATGCTCTCACATAATCTCAAACCAATTACCGATCACGTCCTTCCCAACTGTCAGTCCAGAAGCCACAAGTTCAAGGCAAATGGCTAAACTTCCTCTATCAGGAGCCATGTAGCACAGTAACAAAGATGTAAACGAGTGACAGAGACCCAAGTGCAAATTTATGCACCCCATCTGGGACTTCAAGGAGGGAATGAAGGCAGGGAAAGACAACTAGCATTAGCCCCATACCAACTAGGACCAAGCTTGGCAATGAGTTTTTTCCCCCTGAGTTTTCGTAACGAGGAGAGCAATGTCAAGCCTATTTCACAGAACAACAAATCAGGCTCAGGGAGATCAAGTTGCTGGCCTGAAAACACACAGGCAAAGGCCAAGTTGAAATTCAAGCCCAGGTCTAACCTAGAGGCTATAGCTGGTGGCCCCCCCCTCACTGTCTGTCTTTCTCCTTTTTAAAAATAGTTTAATTAATTTATTTCTTTTATTTGCTTTGTGGGCTTTCAGTCGCATCAGGTGGGATCTTTCACTGCGGTGCATGGACTATCAAGCTGTGGTGCGTGGGCTCAGGAGTTCTGGTGCCAGGACTTAGTTGCTCTGCTGCCTGTGGGATCTTAGTTCCCTGACCAGGAATCGAACTCACATCCCCTGCATTGCAAGGCAGATTCTTAACCACTGGACCACCAGGGAAGTCCCCCATCACTCGCCTTTGAAAAATTAATAGACCTGGGTCCAAAGCTATGGAGTCAAGGGTGGGTGTGGGATAAATAGTGGGTAGTAGACTATTTCTGGGAAGCCTCTGTCTATTAGGGTAATGGGAACACCAGAATTTTTGTTAGAATGGGAGACTGTATCTGTAGGGAGATTCCTTAACAAGCAACCTGGGCCAGAGGCTGAAGTCCTAAGGGAATCTGCGTATGTTGCAGAAGATGAAAGAAATAATTGCTCGGTTCCATCAAAAAGAGAAAAAGAGGGAAACGAAGTAGGCAGGACAAGCAAGCTAGGGGACACATGATGTCAGCATGTCATTCCCTGTGACATTACCATAAACTGCCAGAAAAGCTACTAAAAAACTGGAAATGTTCGCTGTGTAGGTGTTTCTTAGAAGCCAGCAAGGAAACCGGCTTCAGTGTTGAGGGTGTCGGTAAAACAGAGGCAGCCTCCCCAGGGAGCAGCTGGGGAGATGCAGTCCCTGGGAGCTCACAGAAGTCCCCAGGTGGGTTCCAGGAGGTTCCATCAGCTCTCCTGAGAGCAGGAAGTTCTTTGCCAGTATCTGCGCTGGTTAGTGCAGGTCCGGGACAGCGGACCCCTAGTTCCCCCAGCATCACCTACTTCAGCATCAAGCCACGCAGCTCTTCCTCCTGGTCTTGGTTTGCTCTCTTTTACTCACCCAGCACTCCCACTTCACTAACCTGTGGCTCCCTGTGAGGGTCACAGCTCAGATCACCCTCTCCTCTTCTCCCTATCCTTCACAGGTCTTAGCGCTTGGTGCTGACCTCACCTGGTCCAGACTTACCTTAGTCTAAGCACCTATCTCCTCTAGGACAGAGGGCAGCAAACCAGGGCCTGGTGGCCAAATCTTTTATTTTTTTTTAAATTAAAGTACAGTTGATTTATAATGCTATATTACTTTCAGGTAAAGCAAAGTGATTCCATTTTATGTATATTATATATATATATATTCTTTTTCAAATTCTTTTCCATTATAGATTATTATAAGACACTGAATACAGTTCCCTGTGCTATACAATACGTCCTTGTGGTTGATGCCCACAACTTTGTAAATAAAGCTTTATTGGAACACAACCATGCTCATTCTTTTACATATTGTCTATGGCTGCTTCCTCACTACAGCGACAGAACTAAGTATCTGCAACAGAAATCCCATGCCCCGTAAATTCCCACATATTTTCTATCTGGCCATTTAAGATACAGTCTGCTGACCTTGCTCTAGAATGTTAATTCCTCAAGGCCAGGGGCTCTGTTTCACTCATCTTTTTCTCCCCAGTACCAGATACAGGATAAATGTTGCTTGATCAAGTGGTTGAATGCATGCATAAGGATTAGATAAACATCATTAGCTTGTTACTGCAAAGATGCTAATTAGAAATGCTTTAAATAACTGAAGAGAGATATTCTAGCTAACTGTATTTATTAGTTAAGCCAGTTAACAGCAAAAACGGAGGCTTTTATGTTTCAGTGCTTATTGATTTGGTTTTTTCTCAAAAGCATGTTATCCCATTTCTCTTCCCTTAGGACCTGGGTCTAACTGAAAGCTCCATGTGACGCTTCAAGCTGCACTTCTAAACATCAGTATCTATTACTGGAGAATCACAGACATAGCTTTAAGTGTTATCTGGAAAGAGGACAATTTGCCTTCCAGTTAAATGCTTAAAGTTGTTGCATTTTGGTACATACACCAAAAAAGATCAGTTTACTTCCTTATCATTTGATGCTTCATGATTTAGTCATTAAAATAGCTCAGTAGGGACTTCCCTGGTGGTCCAGCGGCTAAGACTCTGTGCCCCCACTGCAGGGGGGCCCAGGTTCAATCCCTGATCAAGGAACTAGATCCCACACGCCACAGCTAAAAAGGTTCCATATGCTGCAACCAAGACCTGGTGCAGCAAAATAAATAAATATTTTTAAAAATCCCAGCTGCATAACTTATTTAACATAAGCTGTATAAGCGGCACTAACCTAAGTAACTGGCTTCCATTGTCTAATTTCCCCTCACAATGATCTGAGGCAGTAGATCCTGGTACATCCCCGTTTCATAGGTGAGAGAACTGAGGCTTGGAAAGATTACATAGCTGGTCCAACGTCAAAGGAGAGGTACACACCTACTGGCTCCAGAGTCTGAGCTGTAAATGATTATTTTATAGTTGAGTCATGAATTCATTCATTTACTCTATGAACAGATATTTATCTAATGTCTCTGGATACCAAGTTATGTGACGGCAATGGACAGAAAAGAGAATGTGGCTGAGTCCCCACCTGCAAATGAAGGACAGACAAGATAACCATAGAGCATGATGACTGCTGAACAATATAGTAGGAAGTTAGAGTCTTAAAAACAAAACAAAATGTGGTCATTGATGAAGACAATGGAGAATGCTGTGGGAACACAGAGAAGGGGGTTCGCACTCAGCCTAGGAGAGGCTTTCTAGAGGAAACAAAGTCTGAGCTGAAACCTAAAAGGTGAAATAGGTGGGGGGTGGGGGGAAGCGTGAGAATGAGGGCAGAAAGCAGCACTGACACAGGCTGCCTTCTTGAACAAAAAAAGCCCCTGCATGAAACCGCTAACTATTCCACATGGCAAAAGCGTCAAGTGAGACGGGAGGCGAGCTCCCTCTAAACAAGCAAACACAGGAGAGAAACGGCAATGAAGTGCTCCAGGTTTCACTTACTAGTCCCCCCTTCCCAACACAAGTCATTTTCTTCTTTAGGAAAATCAGATAACTTGTGATCCCGGACTCCCTCCCACCACACACTAAGTCCCTGATGGACTTCATGAAACCATAATGGCTGGTAGAAAGTCAACACTCAGCACATGTGCCAATGAATGCCCTAAGTTAACACAACAAAGCTGTGCACCAGCTTAGAGTTAAAATGAATTATCTTTATTTTTTAAGATAAGAAGTAGATTATTCAGAGATACGCATTCCATAGACAGAATGCGGTCGGTCTCGAAAGGCAAGAAAAGCCCTGGGAGAAACACACTTCACAGAACGTGGGCCATCGCGGAAGGTGAGAGGCCAAAATGAATTATTAACTGGAGGTGGTTAGCTCCCAGGCCTTGGGGATGGAGGAATGTGGGGAAAAAAAAAAAAAAACCCACAGTAGGATTTTAACAGCTGGTACCAGAGTTCCTCTTAGAAGCTTTGTTTAGGGAATATGTTGGATATGGGCCACCCTGAGCGGGGAAAATGCGGCTCTGGGGTATGGTCTGGAAGGAGACAAGAAAACAAGGTGCACTGCTCAGCACAGGAGAGGAGGAGAACTGAACGAGAGTACCAAGTTAGAGCCGCAGAAACAAAACCAAACACGGTCACTGGAAATTCCCAGTGGCAGGGAAGCCGAAGGGCTTTTTAAGAACAGGAACATCCAGTTTTCAGTCTGAAGGTTGTTTGTTTGTATTGCAACACCATAACCCCTCCATGGCCCTAAACGTTCAGAAAGAACATCCAGACCCAAACTCTTATGTCACTCTTGAAGACAGAATGACTTGGGGGTGGTTCCAGCGCTAAGAGAGGGATACTGAACATAGGACGGGAAGATTCGTGATCCACAAGCTCTAGTATGTCAGCAAAACAGGGACTCAGGAGAAACACTACTGACCGGCAGTCATGTAACCCCACCCTCATCCCAACGAAACAAAACCAGCAAAACGGGACACTTTCAGAAAGATGACAGAGGACTCTGGGTCTTCTTCCACCTGTGAGTCGGCAAATCAATTTCATCTGAATCTCTGTGGTAGGCTAGTGGATATCTAACAACTCTGGAAGAAGACCAAGGAGTTCTGATTTACAGTGTGTGCTGGTTTCTGCGGTGTAAATACTACAATCGTGGCAGCTACCGAGCTATTGGCACGACAGCCAACAGTCCTGTGAGAGTCCTAACAATTTCTCTCTGGCATGGGTACAAGTTGGCTCATCGTGCCCACACAGCTGGCATCCAGGTTAAACGGCAGTTCGTTCCCATGGGTGAAGTCCCTGCTTTGGCTCTGACAAGAAAAAGTTTTATCCTGAGTATTATTCGCTTTGGGACACTAGGCAATTCCTACATTCAAGCTGAAAGGAAAATGTTCAGTTCGCTGGGGTGATGCCCTTTTTGAAAGAGGAAGAACCTAAGGTCTAGTGCGCATGATTGATTACTGTTCAAGGTTACTCGTCAAGTTAGTAGCTGACCTTGAACCGGAGCTAGGGTTGCCTGCCTCCCTCTCCTCTGTGCTTCAAAGTCCTCTTCTCAGGGAAAGGCAAGCATGAGTTGGGTTTGCAGTGGGGCAGAGGCAAACACGGGCAGATCTGGCTAAGTTTTTACATTTTACTAGATTATCCTTTGGAGAACTTTTGACTCTCTAGATGAAGAGGGAGAGCTCTGCCAAGGATCTGGGTGAGTTTAAGAAATCCAGGAAGCAAACACCCAACTAGGGTGGCCAACAGCAAAGCTTGGAGCAGACTGAGTCTCCAAGAATTTCCAAGAAGGTGGGTGGAAGCAGAGGGTGGACAGGATCTTCCCAATTGTGAAAGGATCCCTCCTCATTCCCATGCTGGTCAGCAGGAAATAGGAAGGACAGAAAGGGAGGTCCTTTTGTCTTCTTAATACCTCTCCAATCACAAAAACATACAACGTACCAGACAATGTCACCCTCTTATTGAAAAGAAGATCAAATTAGGCATCATCAATGTTTTTCAAATGATTTCTGACCTGGTTATGTTACAGAAAACAGGGCAGAGTGATTCAAACCTGCTGTCAATACAGAGTAAAGGAGAGAAAAATGCCAGCTATTCCACAGCTGTCCGGGAGAATCCTGGAGGAGCTGCCTTCATGACAACTCTGATGAGCAGAAACAAGCCAACTTCCAGAGCAGGAGTTAAACCAAATAAACCTGAAGGATATCAGTTTAGGAGAAGCGTCTTAAAATAGCAGCCAGGAACGCACAGTTTCCTTTGGACAACTCAAATTACATGACTTGTCCCTGTCTTAAATAAAACTATGCACTCTAAGTGTCTGCTTCATCTAAGTTTCCCTCTGAGATGCCAATAAATTTTCAGCCCATGGAAGCCAGTCTGGAGGCAAGCATGCTGGTGTGCAAATGAACAAAGTGATGGTCCTTGCAAAGGCAGGCAGGGTACAGGGAGAAGGAAGAAAGAGCCTGGGTCCCCAGAAAACCTTCCTAGGGTAAGGAAGAGACACAGCCACAGGGTCATGTTCCCCAGGGGAGGATTTCCAGTGGTGTTCATGAGGATGGGCATTTAAAGTGGACTCTCCAGAAAGGGAACCCTCCTACACTGTTGGTGGGAATGTCAACTGATGCAGTCACTACAGAAAATAGTATAGAGGTTCCTTAGAAAACTAAAAGTATAGCTACCATATGATCCAGCAATTCCACTTCTGGCCAAATATCTGGAAAAGTTTATCTGGAAAACTCTAATTTGAAAAGATACACGCGCCCCCAATGTTCACAGCAGCACTACTCACTATAACCAACACACGGAAGCAACCTAAGTATTTATCAATAGATGAAGGGATAAATAAGATGTGGTATATACATATAATGGAATATTACTGGGCCATAAAAAAGAATGAAACAGTCACGGAAGCCACATACACGAACCTTGAGAATACCAAACTGAGTGAAGTCATACAGAGAAAGACAAGTATTATATGATATCACTTATACGTAGAATCTAAAAAATAATACAAAGAAATTAATTTACAAAATAGAAACAGACTCACAGAAAACAAACTTATGGTTACCAAAGGGAAAATGTTGGGGGAGGGCTAAATCAAGAGTATGGGATTAACAGATACTCGTTACTACACATAAAATAAACAACAAGGTTCTACTGGAGAGCATTGGGAACTATATTAACTATCTTAATGCAGGAAATGCAGGTTCAGTCCCTGGGTTGAGAAGATCCCCTGGAGAAGGAAATGGCAATCCAGTCCAGTATTCTAGACTGGGAAATCCCATGGACAGGGGAGCTTGGTGAATTACAGTTCATGGCATACAAAGAGTCGGACACAACTTAGCGACTCAACAACAACACACGCACACATATATGCATTTAACTGAATCACTTTGTCATACACCTGAAACTAACACCATACTGTAAATCAACTATACTTCAATTAAAAATAAAACAAAATGAACTCTGCAGGACACACGAATTCATTTAATGCGTATCTTCTGAGCCAGGTTATAGGAACACAAAGAAAAATAGTGACCAATTTGGGGTGGATAAAGAGGCCTTCTAAAATACTACATTTAAACACACTTCTTCTGTTTTACTTAATACTTTAGTAGCAGTATAGACATTGAAGTCCACATATGTTTAAGGGGAATATACGCTCCATGCTGTGGGCATTTGAAAGCAGAATAGCCTTTTCCAAGCGATCCAGAAAAGCACAAGCATCACATTTTTGCAAGCAAAGAGGCCAAAAGGTCCTAGAATCCAGACATAAATTTTGCTTCTACTTTTTTAATCTCAAAAACATTGGCCCTAGCTTATCTTGCTTTTGACAGTTAACTCATCTTTCTTTCTCCTCAAACTTAGACATTTTGCTCAGAAATTAGAATGCAGGTAGTAAAGAAGCCCTTTGGTTGAGATCTCACTGAGTAGAAATTCACTGATGAAACCCTGCAACCCATCATCTCACCCATCAGGACTGCCTCGGTGGCTGCAGAAGCCATCACGTGTGTCCGCAAACACTGAAACTCTTCCAAGCCGTCTACCAACCTCAAACGTCAGTCACAAGCCTGCTTTTCTGACTGGCCGGCTAGACTGAACGACGTCCTCCTTGGATTCGACTAATTGGCTAGAGCAGCACACAGAACTCAAGAGAAACATTTTACTTACAAGATCACCGGCTTATTATTACAAAAGGATATAACAGCCAGATGGAAGAGACACCTAGAGCAAGGTACCAGGAAAAGACCAGGAGCTCCCATGACCTCCTTTCTCCCCGTATCTCTATTGGGTCACCAGCCTGGAAGCTATCCAAACCCTGTTCTGTTGGGTTTTTATGGTGGCTTCATTACAGAGGCATGATTGATTAAATCCTTGGCCATTGGTGCTTAAAATCAGTCTCCAGTCTCCTCCCCTCCCCGGAGGCCAAGGATAGAACTGAAAGTTCCAACCCTTTAATTAAGTGGTTGGCTCTACTGGTCACCAGCCCCCATCCTTAGTCACCTCATTAACATAACAAAAGACACCTTCAACAGTCTCAGAATTTAGGAAATTCCAAGGGTTTTAGGAGCTGTCTGCCAGAAATAGGAATGAAGACCAAATAAATATTTCTTATTATAAACCACAGTATCATAGTCACCCACTGTCCAAGGCCAATTTGGAATTGTCCGAGAGTTCTTCAAGACTAAGAAGACTGCCCAGAACACTATACAGATTTGGGAAACCTGGGTTCTGATCCCGGTTTCCACCACTATCTGTTCTTTCAGCAAGGATTTCTTGAACACGAGGCATGTTCCCTGCCTGCTTGGAACTTGAGTCTAGCACTGATCTGCTGGGTAGAATTCAGGTCACTCTGCCTGCTTCAGACAGAAACATGCAGAAAGCTCTCAACTTCTGTCTCCTTGATTCTGTCATTCTCTCTCACCCACCTCACCCTCCCCACCTCTGCAAGCTGTTCTCTCTGCCTAGGTAGAGAAGACTCTTGAGAGTCCCTTGGACAGCAAGATCAAACCAGTCCATCCTAAAGGAAATCAGTCCTGAATATTCATTGGAAGAATTGATGCTGAAGCTGAAGCTCCAATACTTTGTCCACCTGATGCGAACAGCCAACTCACTGGAAAAGACCCTGATGCTGGGAAAGACTGAGGGCAGAAGGAGAAGAGGGCAGCAGAGGATGAGATGGTTGGATGGCGTCACCAACTCAATGGACATGAGTTTGAGCAGGCTCTGGGAGATGGTAAAGGACAGGGAAGCCTGGTGTGCTGTAGTCCATGGGTTTCAAAGAGTTGGACACAGCTTAGTGACTAAACAACAACTGTCTAGAGTGCTTTCTCCTATGTAGTTAATTTGCAACTCATCCGGCATGGGCTATTTTTGGGCATAGCAGCAGCTCCAGTAATTTGCACAGTGGGTGCTATGTCCTTAGTTGCTCAGTTGGGTCTGATTCTTTGCAACCCCATAGACTGTAGCCCGTCAGGCTCCTCTGTCCATGGGGATTCTCCAGGCAAAAATACTGGAGTAGGTTGCCATGTCCTCCTCCAGGGGATCTTTTCAACCCAAGGATCGAACCCAGGTCTTCTGCACTGCAGACAGATTCTTTTACTGTCTGAGTCAATTTGCACAGTATCTGACACAAAAAGGGTCTCATTGATTGGTGAATTTAGTCAAAGCTAGCTTATATGAGAGCATGGTGGTTAAAGGCAAAATACCAGCTTTGAAATCAAGCAGATCCTAATTCAAACCTTCACTCTGGCTCTTACCAACTGCATGACATGGGCAGTTTACTCCACCACTCTGAGCCTCTGTGTCTGTATCTGCAAAATGGATCAGATACTGACACTCCCTGGTAGTGTCGTGAGAGACTGAATGAAGCTGTGCGTGCAAAGTACCTAGAACACTTGCAGGCACGTAAGGAAACCTGAAAACCCAGCAGCTGCCCTGACTGTTAACTTCATGACAATTGTTAAGAGGTCCTTTTCTGTTCATAGTCCACCGTCTCACCTACACTAAAAGCAGGCCCCGGAGTTATTTATAAGGCAGGCCTTTGTAACAGCTGCTTGCTGACACACAGGTAAGGCTTTCTGACAGCAATGAAGAGGAGGCGGAGCAGGATAACAATTACTTCCTCTCCTGTCTCTGATTTTAGACACTTTGACAGGCCTGTTTTACAAAAGCCCACAGGAGAGGTGGGAGAAGAAAAAGACCAGCACAAGCCTGCTCCTGAAGAAATGGACTTCCCAGAGACACCACAGGCTTCACTAACCACAGACCACGGAAAGCTGCAGGGCGTTTCACAACCAGGAATCTCTCCTTGCCCCCGGGGAATCTGTGCGCTCTCCGAAGGTACGGAAACCTGTTCCTGTTCATTAGATCAAATGACAACTCAAAGTTACCATCGGCTTTTATCTGGATCAAAGGCAAAAAGATAAATATCTCAGTCACGACTTAAAATTCCTACTCTGGCAACCAAAAGCTTTCTACATTGTGGTTCCAGAGAGAAGAGACAGAGCAGGGTGTTCTGGTACCTACCTCACAGCTCGGCTCACTGTCTGGGGCTCTCCTGTAACTGGTGGAGCTTCTGGAACTGGGTTCCTAGAAGGTGGGGGCTCGTTCTCTGTCCCAGGGATCAGCCCCTCTGACCTGGATTAAAGCTAGATACAGGGAAAAGAGGACTGGGAAATCTCTTCTGCTTTACCCTGGTGGCAAAGGCAATACCCTTATTTTACTGAGGGCAAACTGAGGCTCAGGACGGGGAAGGTGCTTAACCACAAACGCCACCAAGCTGGAGCAGACTGTAGTCAGAACACCCACTCGAACGTGAGCAAGAAAGGAGGCCGCTTTTTAAAAAGCCACTTTGTGTGCTTAGTCAGTCACTCAGTTGTGTCCAACTCTTTGCGACCCCATGGGCTGTAGCCCTCCAGGCTCCTCTGTCCATGGGGGTTCTCCAGGCAAGAATACTGGAGTGGGTTGCCATGCCCTCATCCAGGGGATCTTCCCAACCCAGGGATCGAACCCAAATCTCCCACATTGCAGGCGGATTCTTTACCATCTGAGCCACCAGGGAAGCCCATGAATACTGCAGTGGGTAGCCTATCCCCTAGAGATAGGGGAGATCCTAATTCATGATCTTTATATTCACCCACTAAAAGTGTATAAGTCACTTTTTAGTATACTTATGAAGTCGTGCAACTAATCTTGAAACATTTTATTATAGCAAAAAGGAACTCTGAATCTATGAAGAGTCACTCGCCCCTTGTTTGCCTCCACCCTGACCCCTAAGCCCTGGCAACCACAAAGCTACTCTCTGTAGCTACAGATCTGCCTACCCTGGACATTTCACATAACTGGACTCATACAATGGTGTTCTGTGACGAGGAAGTCATTCTCTCAGGATGCACCTCAGCAGCAGACCCTCTGGTGGCTCCGTGAACTAGTACCCAGAGAGGTGCTTGCAGTGTAGCTGCTAACCACATGTGGCCATCCAAATGATTAACAGTGGATATACTGAAACTTCAGTTCCTCAATTCTCAGCACCCACCGTTCAAGTGCTTAACAGCCCCCTATAGCTCGTGGCTATCACATTAGACAGCACAGATGTGAAATACCACCATTACTGCAGAGTTCTGTTGGACAGTGCTAACTCCAAGGATACCCAGATATTTGCTCCTCAATCCACTGTCTCCAAAATGCTTGTTTCTTCAAGTGTTGAAAAGTTATCTTTGCAGATGGAGAGTGAAGGTGAGAAAGAGGTAAGGGGAGGCGGGGTGGTAGTGGAGGGGCACTGGGCAGGGGGAGGAATACGAGGAGGAGTTGGGAAGGGAGGGAGAGAGTGGTGTGCCAGGAAGAGCCAACCTCCTCCTCACACCTTCCCCCACCACCTCAGTGTTATGCCAGGTGCCCAGGGAGCTCCCCCAGCCGGGACCCAAACCTGAAAAGCTTTCTGTTTAGTGAAGTTCATCCAAAAGGCAGATATGCCAAAGCCTTTGGAAGCACTTCAAGAAATTTAGCTTCTACCTCAGCCGTTTGATGATTTCTGAAGTGTTTCATGCCAGGGGCTGAACTGAGCGACTCCTTAATGAGAGTGAACAGTCCTGATCAATTTCCGGCCAGCAGCGGCTACTTTGGTTGCCAAGACGTGACTACTAAGGCTGATGATGGACACCCCAGGGCTAGAGCCGTGGAATCTTGGCGTGCCCGGACAGAAGGGAGCCCAGGCTCTGAGTTCCACTCCTCTCCTTGGGTTGTCACTGGTTCAGCTATAATGTCTTTCTTCTTATTCTCCAAAGATGTCTCAGTCACTGGCTCCCAGGAGCACGGCAGCAGGTTATTTCAAACTGCGGTTTTACATGCATTAAGATGATCAAACTGAAGAATGATGGACAAATAAAAGGAAAAACCGAATCATGTTCAGAAAGAAATCCGTTACCGATCCAAGGGTCCTTTGTTCCAAAACACTCTCAAAAATCATCCATCATGACATTTAAAGTTGTTTTCAATTCAGTTCAGTCGCTCAGTCGTGTCCGACCCTTTGCGACCCCATGAATCGCAGCACGCCAGGCCTCCCTGTCCATCACCAACTCCCTGAGTTCACTCAGACTCACATCCATCGAGTCCGTGATGCCATCCAGCCATCTCATCCTCGGTCGTCCCCTTCTCCTCCTGCCCCCAATCCCTCCCAGCATCAGAGTCTTTTCCAATGAGTCAACTCTTTGCATGAGGTGGCTAAAGTACTGGAGTTTCAGCTTTAGCATCATTCCTTCTAAAGAACACCCAGGTGTATTATTAAGTTGGCTAATGTCCTTTTGGTTAAACTCTGCTGAAAGATGTATCTTCTTTCCCTTTCTTTAGTAGTCAATTAAAAAAAAAAAAAAAAGAAACAGGCAACCTAATGACTGTTTCTTCCAATGTGCCTGCTTGTCTAAATCAATAATTTTGTCTTGAATTGCCCCTCCTTCAATGAGTGACAGTGGGGGGATTTAAAGAATCAATAGACTACATTTCTAAGGTATCAGGAGCAAAAGAGAACCAGGTGAATATTCACCAAACGATGACAAGAGTTCATTTGCTAACAAGCTGTTCTTTCAGGGAAGGGTACTGTGTGTTTCTTGGTCCCTTGGTTTTCAGAAACATTCTTCACCATGGAGATGTAGCTAAGCAGTAAGAGGTGGTTCTATGAGGGGGCTTCTGAGCCTAAGCAACAGACCAGGCTTGAAGAACTGGCTCTCTGGAGTTCTCAGTTCAGCCGCTGCCATTACTGTGCCCCATTGAAGTCATTTGTGACTTTCATGACTTCACACATTCAGTGAACATTATATCCATAATTCAGGGTGTTTCTCCCCCTATGTTTTAGCTCTAGTAATCCTCTCAGTAACTTTGAGTTGGTGCCATTCTTCCTTCCATCTTCAGTTCAGTTCAGTTCAGTCGCTCAGTCGTGTCCAACTCTTTGCGACCCCATGAATAGCAGCACGCCAGGCCTCCCTGTCCATCACCATCTCCCGGAGTTCACCCAGACTCACGTCCATCGAGTCCATGATGCCATCCAGCCATCTCATCCTCTGTCGTCCCCATCTCCTCCTGCCCCCAATCCCTCCCACCATCAGAGTCTTTTCCAATGAGTCAACTCTTTGCATGAGGTGGCCAAAGTACTGGAGCTTCAGCTTTAGCATCATTCCTTCCAAAGAAATCCCAGGGCTGATCTCCTTCAGAATGGACTAGTTGGATCTCCTTGCAGTCCAAGGGACTCTCAAGAGTCTTCTCCAACACCACAGTTCAAAAGCATCAATTTTTCGGCGCTCAGCCTTCTTCACAGTCCAACTCTCACATCCATACATGACCACAGGAAAAACCATAGCCTTGACTAGACAGACCTTAGTCAGTAAAGTAATGTCTCTGCTTTTGAATATGCTATCTAGGTTGGTCATAACCTTCCATCTTAGAGGTAAGGAACTGGAAGTTTAGAGATGTTGAAGAAGCCATCAACGTCACACAGCCATCAGGAGGATTTGCTAGGGCCAGACTCCCGGTGTCTTGCATCCCAGGCTGACATTTAGACCATCTTCCTTATATGACAACTTGTGCCAGTTGGTATAGAAAAGAGAAAGCAGAGGAGCAAGGGGATCTGAAGATCAGGGATCCCAGAGGCCTGAGCATAGGCTTAGGCTGTTACTTCACAGGTAGTTCCTACTTTGGGCAAAGCGGGGGGGTCTCATAAAGTAAGGCGGCTTTCATCCTTCCAGTGAATGGCTTGTATCTGCCGGTCAGAGAGAATTTCTATGGGACTGAATAACCAAGGATGCTTCAGCCACTCTCCCCACTGAGAGTTCGCAGAACTGCGTGCCCCCAGCTTTACCTTTAATGAGCTCCGTATTCTCATTTTCATGTGATTGCAGTATAAATATACTATTACCTCGACAAGTCAAATCAATCCAATCAATATCATATTTATATATGTGTATATATATAGATAAATTTATATAGTTCAACTTATATAGTGTGGGAGATTGATTGCAAAGACAGCCTTAGGTCTCCAACCCTCTCTGGATCCTGTATGTTTTGCAATGTGATTTCAGAGCATCTCCCTCCTTCATGCACCTGGGTAGACCGGGTGACCTGCTTTGGCCAACAGAGTGAAGCAGAAGAGAATCAAGGTTGTTTTTCAGAGCTTAGGCATCAAAGGGCCTTGCACACATCAACCCTGTCTCAGAACTTGCCCACCATCATGGAACAGCCAGGACAGCCTGCTGGAGGACGAGAGACCAGCAGGGAAAAGTTGGTTTGGCTCAGCTGAGGCCAGTACAGACCCAGCCAGCACCCCACACACCACCCAGGTGGCCTCAGACATGGGAGCAAGCCCCACCAGGATCACCAGAGCCTAATAACGCCTCAACAGAGCTGACCCATCTACCTATAGACCTGCAAGCAATAATAGCTATTATTTGAAACCAGAACTTTTAGGGCCAGAGGAGATAGACAGGAGTCCAACCAGTCAGAACCTGGTTCACCAACCTGATCAAGGCTAACGTCCCGAAAAAGGTTCACTCTCACAGGTTTAGATCCCACAAGCATTTGAAGATGCTCCTGGGGAAATAATCACTATTTCTGATGGAAGGGTTTTAATACCTAAATTGCCAGAACTTGGCTAAAAGAGCAAAAGCTTGGAGTCAGGCAATCTGGGTTAGAATCCTCACCCAAGCACTTGAGTCCTAGGTGGAAAAGTCACTCTGCCCCCAGGGGTACTCACTTGAGACCAGATGAATTTAGTATGAAGCAAAGTAATCCTGGCTGGCTGAGGAGGTTTATTACCAAAGGGCCAGAGCCTCATTCGTGTGTGAACAGGACAGAATGAGTCTCAGGTGCACAGAGCTCTTACAAACTGGGCTCAGGTTCTTCCTAGAAGGTAGACGCTCTCCTTGGCTTTCCCTAATGAATGCTGCCCCCTACAGTGCATACGTAAAATAGGCTTTAAAAAACAATTCTGTGCAGGGACACCTTCTATCTTCTGTCTCAGCAGAGGGCAAGGAAATGGAAATGAATTCAATGTTAGGTGGTTACCCATAACTTCTCACTCGGTGGTCACAGCTATTTCCATCTGGCAGGGGTCCTTGTCTGTGGCCTCAGAACATGAGTTTGGCCAACGTATCTGAAGTTAAGAGAGAAATCTTCCCCAAGTATGTGAATGGAGTAAAGGAAGTCATTGCAAATCACATACAGGCTGTTATCTGCATGAAGGCAACTTTTGCTCAGTAATGAACCCTAAAGGGTAAGCAGCATGAAGAATAAAGCCCATGGTTGGGATGAATGGAGATCTTCAATGGAACCAATCCAAATGTGGGGCTTTGGGAAACCCCAACAAACTGCGGGGGAGCATGTGTCACTACCAGGCCCCTCTAGGACCTACTAAAATCACACCAACTTTACCCTTTGCCTAGGATCATCAAATCCTCTCTTTGCAAGGGAGGATCTGTTCCAATCTACCTGTTAATGTAAGAAATCCTCCTTAGGAACCTTAGGGAGTGATGACTTAGCCTCCATATCTGTTGCCCTGGAGTCAGGGAACTCCCTACACCCCAGACAGCCTTTTCAACTGTGAGAAGACAAGAGTGAAAAACTTTTTTCTTTTTTAAAATGAAACCCAAGTTTGCCTCCTTGTCATTTCTCATTTCTGCCCTCTGTGGCTCTGTGTGTGTTCGTCACTCAGTCGTGCTGGACTCTATGACCCCATGGACCGTAGCTCGCCAGGCTCCTCTGTCCATGGGATTTCCCAGGCAAGCATACTGGAGTAGGTTCCATTCCCTTCTCCAGGGGATCTTCCTGACCCAGGGATCAAACCCGGGTCTCCTGCACTATAGCCAGATTCTTTAGTGCCAAGGAAGCCCCACCCTCTGTGGCTAGAGGGAGAAAAAAAGCTGGTCCAGTATACAGACCATTTCTAAAAGGAAACCAGTCTCCTTCCATAAAACAGGTCCCTCTCCATGAGATTGTTCCCTAAAACATCTTTGTTCCTAACTGCTGAGTGGGCGAATGGATGTTCTGAGCAAAGAGCGTCTCTCTGGGTCTCACACTCTGATGAGGTTCTGCCTAATCCAGAGACTTAGCTTTATTCTTACTACTCTCTCTCTCATAGCCCTGCTCTTCTCAAGAGCCGGCATCACGCGGTGCGGTGAGGTCACCTGTGCTCTGTGTAACAGCTGTCTCTTCCACCAGACTGTCAGTTCCATGAAGGCAAGCATCATCGTCTGCTTTTTCACTTTCAAATTTTCAGTTCCTAGCATGATGCCCAAGACGGAGGAAGCACCTGAACACGTGCTGAACAGATGGAAGAGTTTCAAGTACACGAACATGCAGCCAAATAAGAAGGGAGAGACTGTTACTCCACTGTACAGTCTGGCTGGAATTCCCCACCTCTTAAAACTGGAGCCAAATCTAGTGTAACTTTTCTTGCAGCAAAAACAGCAAGTTCCTTCAAAGACCCTTATCCTTAGGGCGAATCCTGAGTCTTGCATCCACCAGCTGGTGGCCCACTGGAGGGAGAGAGCACGTCCTTGTGGAGACTGACTTCGTGCTGGTCTGCCGTCCGCTCCTCACCACTGGAGAGGATGCTTTCCCACCTTACCACATGAACCTGGTCACGCCACGATGTGGGTTCTATTCAGTCCACATACATTCTACAAAAGTGTGAGAGCAACTAGTTGGAAGACTGGAAGAAAATGTTGAGACGGTCTAGAGTCACCCTCCTCCTAGACTGCCTCCACTCGAACACGATACAAAACCTGGGCAGTAGGGGGCAGCAGAGACTCACTGTCCTGGACTATTCTGAGCCAAAGGACTTTTTTTGTATCCTTGCTTTATTCAAGCTGAGTTATTACAGAACCCTGACTCCCTACTCCTTTTCATCTTTCATGAAAATGCTCTGATTCTCCCATTTTGCAATAGGTGGAGGGAGCCTCAGGTATGGAGAGGGCTTCTTGACCTTTGCTCTTATGAAAGAAGTAGGCCAGGCCGCTGATGGAAATCTCAAATAAGAGATTTCGCTGAAAAGATCTCTGGAATCTCCACTAAGTCTGGGGAGCCTTGCCAATCCCATGAATTAACACGGCTGCCACCGTTGACGGCAGGAGCTCCTGGGACACTAAGAATGTAAATTGTGCCCACGATGCCTTGGCATCAGCCACTGTGTGGCACAACCATTTATCTCCATGGGTGGCACCCGCTGATGGCCCATGCGTCACTTCCACCACGCCAGAGATGGACTGTGACCATTATGCTGCAGACAAATGTTCTCAATTATCCTCAGTTGACACCCTCATCGGAAGACGGTTCTCTGACATGTGATGGAATCCTAATGAAATGCACAGACTCGGAAGCTTGCAGACGGCAAGCTGCTGCTAAGAAACAGGCATTTTATCTGTCAGGTTCGTTTAGGCCTGAGGATGCCACGTCCTCAGCACAGAGGCAGCCACGCGTGTTCACAAGGAACTCACCCAGCTGGTGCAGCTACAAGAGCTGTCGAGGCTTTTGTTTTTAATATGTATTTATTTGGCTGTGCCGGGTGTTAGTCACGGCACACGGGATCTTTTTAGCTGCGGCATGTGGGATCTAGTTCTCTGACCAGGGGTGGAACCTGGGCCCCCTGCATTGGGAGCACGGAGTCTTAGCAACGGAACCAAGGAAGTCCCAAGCTGTCAAAGTTTTACTGTTCAGGAACAGTCCCTGTTCTAACCAGCATTCTCTTCTTAAACTTTGCATTGTGCATACGGTCCCCATATGCTCATAGAAAAGTTAATCTCATTTCTCCCTACTCATATTTATCTTTTCATGTTAATAAACACTGTCAAATACCTAACTTGGTGAAGGAAAATATTTTTTAAAAAATAAAAAGAACATTAAATGAACAACTAAACTAAGCTCTGGCTGCAGATGACACCTGGATAAAAATGACCAGGGGAGCCCCCCAGAAACATAAATACTTTCCCTTACCAATGATCCTTGAAATTAAATTGAATTCGTGTATGTGCGACACTTTCCACACAGCAGATGGAAGCGACAGAAATACTGAAATTCATCACCTGAAGATCAGATGAACATCCACTAGTTATTTGTGGCTCCTGATACAAGACTAATCAAAGAGATCTTTCATCTTCCTAAATGGCTTCTTTTTCGCGACTCATTCATTCTGTTACGAAAATCCAGGTTTATTGTATTTTCGAGGAAGGATATATAGCAGAACCATGAGCTCACGCATGGCTTTGAAACACATCCATATTTAGAGAAAAACAAACATGGTTACATCCTTCTTATTCTTCTCCCTGCAAAAACGATGGCTCGAGTATGAAAGGTTATTAGTTTGACACTTTGGAGGGACTGATGCGTTTCCTCCTCTGAAGGCTCTTCTGAATTACACAGTAGATCAAGAAAATGGCTCCCGAAGGTGGCCAGACAAAGTGCTTTCACCTTCAGGTCTGACTTTAGTTTAATGCTAGAGGTTAAGGACCAAAGCGAGGATGGAGCATGCGAAGGAAGGAGCGCCATAAAGGCTCCTCTCTCCAGGTGGCCCTGATGGCACTCACCCTTCCTCTCAAAAGGGAAGTGCTCTTATACTCATCAAGTAACACCAAACTCTCCAAGTGCAGGCAGAGAAAGAGCCAGAAGATGATTCTCCACGCAGAGCGCGGATGAGCCAACGGCTCCCCGTGACCATCTCCTTGCCCTGAGTTCCCTCTGTTACTGTATCTTGATTCCACAGGGGCAACTCTCCTTTTTATATTTCCAACCGAAGTCTGGGATCCAAATCCATCTCCTTATTTTCCATTAGCTCAACTGAAACAAGGGAGCATTGAATGATTTTTTTTCTTAAATTAAGAACTTCACTAAAGATTATGAGGCAATAGCAAGAAAGCAAAAGATCCAAAGACCCTGTGCAAACAGGTAAGTCTACAAGTATAAGGCGCTGACTCCTGAGACTACACGTGAATATGTGTACAATAAAAAGCACATACATCAAATAATTCTAATTACATAAAAATGTCTTGCATACTATAAAGTGACATTCAAATGTGTTAGGAAGTACTAAGACCATGTGTTTTTAGCTACATTTGAAAGACTTTCCTGGTGATCCAGTGGTTAAGACCTCTTGCTTCGCGACTTCGATCTCTGATAAGGGAACTGAGATCTTGCGATGTCAGTGTAAATGGTTCCCTATGAACTGAGCTCCTGCTATATGCTAGGCATTAGTTTGGGCATCTTCCTGTGTTCATCTCTATTATCTATTAACAACACACAACAAAGTAGTGGCTGAGAATTGCAGGGCAATTAAAAGGTAGCTTGCCCTTTAACTGCCCGACAAAGGGGACCATGAATTCCCCCCTAGGAGAGAGGTTCTCAAACTTCAGTGATGTGAGAAGGATACGGGTGTAAAATCCAGACTTTCAGACTCTAACTCAGAAATCTGAACTAGAAGGACTAGGTTTGTAAAGCTTCAGGATTTCTCTCTAAAGCAATGACCTCAAAGGATGCTGGTGTTGGAGGCCCATTCATCAGACCTTGAGGAATGACGGAGTCTTGAATTCACGGTCCCACCAGACCATGGGACGTGAGCTGTTCACCTCAGACTTAACAGAGAGACCACGTGGGGCTTGGTCCCTCTTCCATCACACCGGGGCAATCTGCATACATATGTTGGAGCGTAAAAATGTCACTGTGGAGGCACTATTTTGGAGAGAGGTGCCATGTGTTTGCGGACTTTTCATCTCTTCAATTAGGCAACGTCAATAATTTGTTTAGAACAAGAGGGAACCAGGGTGTGAAATGCAAACTAGAAAAATGAAACCTGCCTTTACTGCAGGAGCCATAACCTCCACCCTCTGACCTGTGAAAGGGCACCACTGACAGCAAACCAAGTGACTACACAACAGTGAGAAAGATCAGAAGGCATTAACTGTTTCAAGCCACGCAAGTGACAGCCACGATGTCAATGAACTCCAGCTATTAGGAAACAAGGCACACCCTGCATAGAAGTCTTCAACCAACAGAAGAGACAGGACAGAAAACTTGAACCGAACTCTACAAAAAAGGAGGAAACAGACACTTTATATCTGACTTTCTCCCATCACCAGGGCTAGGGCAGCCTGTTGCTTCACAGATGAACGCATTGAATCTCTGCGAAGTGAGGTGACTCGACGCTGGGAAAGGATTAACAAAACCTTTCCCTTTCTGCATGAGAATTTGACCTTGGGTTGACCTTCTATCTCTGTTTCCCCTGGAAACTTGATAAAGATAGAATCCCAGCTATGTTACTAAGCAACACTGCTCATGATAAAAATGACCCTGGATAGTTATACCACAACTGGACAGACAACAGCTGTAAATGAAGAATAAATGCCTGTTGGAGGCCACCATCATTTTGGACTTCTCTGAGAGCTATGACTATCGATCGGGCCCAAGTCTTGTGGGAACCCTAGAAGTTAGGCAGATGGAGCTGTCACAGGAAATACTGGCTCCTGTGGGACATGCAGCTTTTAAGCTAGAGGAACTCCTACACCTGCCCCCGTGGGTCTTGTTCCTTCACACCTGAGCTGTCACCCAGGTGGGAGGGGGCAGTGATGGGCCCTGGATGTGTGGACTGCTGTCTACACTGCCGTGAGGACCACCCCCATGGAACAGAAATGCCCACACCGCCCTGCTAACAGCCTTCCTGACAGTCTCCAGTGGAGCGGAAGGGTGCCAGGTGTGGCCTCTGAGGGTCTCAGTGAGACCCTGAACACATGCCCCGGTGAGCAGTGCCCTTGCTCAGAGCCACACTCCTGGGAGATGACAGGGCCAGAACTCAAAGTCAGTTGGCTGCCTTCAACGGAAACACTTTCTGTTTAATTGCTGGGCCCAAAACTTTTCTCCTGAGATAACTGTATTCTGGCCCAAGAGACTGGTACAGCTGGTGAAAGGCCCTGCCAGACGTGCTTTCCCCCTTCAGTGCCACGTGAGGTCCCTAGCTCTGGAAGCATCTATCTCACCCTGCCTGCCCACCTTAACAGCTGAGTCACTGAGCTTATTGCTAGATGGTTCTCCCAGCTCTTTGCAGGAAACCACCCTCAGCAGGAAGCCCCTTTTCTTGTCACTTTAGCAAAGCGACATTGTAACTAAGCTTTAAACCAAGCACCCCCATGACTTACTCATCTCTGGCCCGAACACATTTTTCAGATCTATTGACTGATAGATAATACCCTGCCTAACTTGTCGGTGGTTTCTGTTGATCAAAGAAGTAGGAATGAAGAATAAGTAATTAACGGAGCAGATCTCTGCCCTGGCTTCCCCTTCAGTAATCTTCAGAAAGAACTGTGTGACCGAGATAATATCTGGAGGAAGATCACAAGGAGTCGACAAGGCTGCACGCAAGTCTGCATATGGAGGGACGGTGAGGACTCCGACCCCCATCTCAGTGATTAACTCAGGTTACCTCCTCGTTTCCCTCTAAAAGCTTTCAAGGCTTAGCAGAATCTTCAGAGGTGGGTTTTGGGGGAACAGTGAGTCCCTCATCTCCGCAGATTGCCGGCATTCTAGTTAAAGGTACCTTTCCTTTCTATCAACATCTGTGAGAACTGATTTTGTAACGCAGCGAGCAGTGGGACCTGACTCATTAGGTATCATGAGAGACTTCTTTAATCACAGTGATACCCTGGCTCAAACATTTGAGATGGCTCAGACAATACAGCCTGCAGGCTGAAGGGTCATGCTGACATCACATCTCATCCCCAAACTGAGGTGAATGCCACCCATGAACACAGACAGGTACCCAAGCTCTCACCTTGTCTGGGGTGACAGCCCTGGAATGGCAGGGGTCCCCTGATGACCCCTACCCCAACACTGAAATGATCTTGCAGAGGTTTCCCTCTGCAGGACCTTCTGAGGCTACTAACACCCGAGCCCACACAGGTCCTCCCAACCGGAAGGGTGAATGCGTCATTCCTTCTCAAACTCCCCTTCCTTTGCTCTCAGCAAAAATCTTCAGGTGGAAATCAGGGCAAATGATATTGCCTCTCTGATGTCTTCCTCAGCCTTCTTCTTCACGACTCTGAGCACATCCCTATTATACCACGAGCAACTGTGGTGTTGAGAAGACTCTTGAGAGTCCCTTGGACTGCAAGGAGGTCACACCAGTCCATTCTAAAAGAAATCAACCCTGAATATTCATTGGAAGGACTGATGCTAAAGCTGAACCTCCAATAATTTGACCACCTGATGCGAAGAGCTGACTCATTGGAAAAGACCCTGATGCTGGGAAAGATTGAAGGCAGGGGGAGAAGGGGACGACAGAGGATGAGATGGTTGGATGGCATCACTGACTCTATGGATGTGACTTTGAGCAAGCTCCAGGAGATAGTGATGGACAGACAAGCCTGGTGTGCTGCAATTCATGCAGTTCATCAGACACGAATTAGCGACTGAGCAACAACAGTAAGCACCACCCCTCCCCCAAGCTGTCCAGCACCCAGTCCTCACTGTCACAACCTCCAGCCCAAAGTTGGGCACAAATGGTGCTGAACAAAGGCGACATGAAACATGGGCACCCCAACCATACACCCTTTTGCATGACCTGGACCACTGAATCATCTTCATCTAAACTGTAATTTTAGGTCAGTATCTTGATTAACAGCAGAACACGGGCAACTTTTTCATGCTTCCCTCTCCCATTCACTAAGCCTGATAAAGAGCTTGCCTTGCCAACCACAAAGTGACAAGTTTATCAGTTCAGTTCAGTCACTCAGTCGTGTCTGACTCTTTGCGATCCCATGGACTGCAGCACACCAGACCTCCCTGTCCATCACCAACCCCCGGAGCTTGCTCAAACTCATGTCCATAGAGTCAGTGATGCCATCCAAAGACCCTGATGCTGGGAGAGATTGAAGGTGGGAGCTGATGGGGACGACAGAGGATGAGATGTTTGGATGGCATCACTGACTCAATGGACATGAGTTTGAGTAAACTCTGGGAGTTGGTGATAGACAAGCAAGCCTGGCATGCTGCAGTCCATGGGGTTGCAAAGAGTCAGACATGACTGAGCGACTGAATTGAATTGGTTCCGGTCCATTTTAGTTCACTGATTCCTAAAATGTCAGTGTTCACTCTTGCCATCTCCTGTTTGACCACTTCTAATTTACTTTGGTTCATGGACCTAACATTCCAGGTTCCCACGCAATACTGCTCTTTACAGCATCGGACTTCACTTCCATCACCAGTCACATCCACAACTGGGCGATGTTTTCGCTTTGGTTCTGTCTCTTCATTCTTTCTGGAGTTACTTCTCCACTCTTCTCCAGTAGCATATTGGATAACTACCGACCTGGGGAGTCCCTCTTTCAGTATCCTATCTTTTTGACTTTTCATACTGTTCATGGGGTTCTCAAGGCAAGAATACTGAAGTGGTTTGCCATTCCCTTCTCCAGAGGACCATGTTTTGTCAGAACTCTCCACCATGACCCATCCAGTTTGGGTGGCCCTAAACGGTGTTGCTCATAGTTTCATTGAGTTAGACAAGGCTGTGGTCCATGTGATCAGTTTGATTAGTTTTCTGTGATTGTGGTTTTCATTCTGTCTGCCCTCTGATGGATAAGGATAAGAGGCTGATGGAAGCTTCCTGCTGGGAGAGACTGACTGTGGGGGAATCTGGGTCTTGTTCTGAAGGGCGGGGCCATGCTCAGTAAATCTTTAATACAATTTTCTGTTGATGGGCAGGGCTGTGTTCCCTCCCTGTTTTTTGACCTGAGGCCAAACTATGGTGAAGATAATGAAGAAAATGGGATCTCCAGTGCTCCTGACCCTGCAGCAGGCCACCACTGACCCACGCCTCTGCTGGAGCCTCCTGGACACTCACAGGCTAGTCTGGGTCAGTCTCTTGTGGGCTCACTGCTCATTTCTCCTGGGTCCTGGTGGACACAAGATTTTGTTTGTGCCCTCCAAGGGTATTTCCCCAGTCCTATGCTCTGTGGTGGGATTAATGGTGATCTCCTCAAGAGGGCTTATGCCACACCCAGCTCTGCTTCACCCAGAGCCCCTGCCCCTGCGGCAGGCCCCTGCGGCAGGCCCCTGCGGCAGGCCCCTGCGGCAGGCCACTGCTGACCCGTACCTCCGCAGGAGACACTCAAACACTCAAAGGCAGGTCGGGCTCAGTCTCTGAGGGGCCTCCTGGTGCAGCAAACAAAACGAAAGGTTTTGTTTGAGCCCTCCGAGGATCTCTGGTGGGTATGGGGTCTGATTTTAAATGTGACTTCGCCCCTCCTACCGCCTTGCTGTGGCTTCTCCTCTGCCCTTGGACATGGGGTATCTTTTTTTGGTGGGAACTAACATTATCCAGTTGATGGTCGTTCAGCAGCAAGTTGTAATTTTGGAATTCTTGCAGGAGAAGATGAGCACACATCCTTCTACTCCACCACACAGATTCTAAATCAGTGGCTCCAATGTTATTCGGACATGACATTGTGCTAAACGCTGTTAAAATCCTATCTCCAGCCATGTCTGGCTCTCCTTGTCTGCCCAGCACAGGCAGAAATGAATAAGGAAGAAGGAAGTGACACAGAGAATGAAGGCCTGAGGAAGGAACTCACTAGAAAGCGCTGGTGGAGCCAAACAGCCAGTTAAAATCAAAGAATTCATTAATGCTTCGCAGTGACTCAGTGACAGAGAACTTTAGACCCACTTTACAGAAGGGAAAGCTGAGGCCTGGAGAAGTGTCTTGAGTGCTGGGTAGGAGTGAGCTTGATCTCAAACCCAAGTGCTTTTGCACTAAACCACGGTCACCAGTTGTGACAGTCAGCAAGGTACCAAGATTAGTTTTTAGCAAATGATCCTGTTATATACGTCAGCGTCTTAAAATAATTTGCTAATTTCAAAGACAAAATATTTTTTCCCAAGAGAATGAAAATAAAAGTGTCAAATATGGAGAGAAACTAATCCTCTCATACACTGTTGCTGGAAATTATAAATAGGGATAACCTTTTGGGAGCAAAATTTGGCACTGTTAAAACAAATGTAAAATGTGCACATACCCTCCAATAAGCAATTTCATTGAAACAGTTGTATACATGCAAAAAAGACACATGAGGACATTAACCTCAAAACTATTTATAACATCAAAAAATTAGAAGCAATCTAAATGAAAGTGACTGAAAATATTAAAGTAAGTTCATACAATGGAACACCATGCAACAATTTTATGAAGAAAGAAAATGAATGATCCATTAAAAAATGTCTGTCCATGATTTGGTCATTTTATTTATAAGACTTAAGGTGTCCTATATAAAGTATTTCAAATAGTTCCTGGAAAAGAGTGAACATTAGGAAAAATTTATCAAAATGTTACAGTATATACGTTTAACTACGATTTAAAATAAGGAAATACAGAAAACTTAAAAAAAAACACACAAAAAAAATGTAATAGTATATGCATGAAAACAATGTTGTTTAGTCATTCAGTTCTGTCCAACTCTTTTACGACCCTGTGAACTGTAGCCCGCCAGGCTCCTCTGTCTATCGAATTTTCCAGGCGAGAATACTGGAGCGGCCTGCCATTTCCTTGACCCAGGGATTGAACCCACGTCTCTTGAATCTCCTACACTGTCAGGTAGATTCTTTACCACTGAGCCACTGCGGAAGCCTGATAGAGGAATCCTAATTAAATGGTAAACAGTAGCTTTGTTTGGGAAGTGGGATTACAGAGGCTTTTTTTTTCTTTTAATAAATTTGTATTGCCTGAATATTTTAATATAATTATTTTTGTCTTGAAAATAAATATATTCTTTCTATAAAATGAAGAAGACATTAATATTCAGAAAAGACCATTCTCCTTATGCATATAATTCAGTCTAGGAATACTAAGCATTCCAAATTTATATGATGGACTAAATATTTTAGAAATGTATTAAATTTCTGGCAGTATTACCCATTCAGAGGATGTAAGTGAGGGAATGGAAGGAAGAGATCATGCCACAAATGTGGGGGGGGGGGGGTGGAAAAAAAAACCCAGCTATTTCATCTTCCCTGAAAATCTGCAATTCTGGCTTGGAGGCTTAAAGTCACTAAGAGCCAAAAGAGAAAGTGAAGGGCCACCCTAAGTCCCGGCCACCCCTTGACAGACGTTTCAGAGCTGATGCTGAGGACACATTCTGCAGGGTCCTCCTGACACATTCAGGCCAGGCAAGGCTCGACCTGGTTGTCGCCTGCAGGAGTGCAGATCTAAAGGCGGGCCCAAACGATGAGTGATAATGACACAACGGACAACTAGCAGGGTTTCTAAAGCCTAAGGCTCTGCAAACTTTCTTCCAAACCTATAAAATCTGAAACCTAAATCTCTAGGAAAACTATCAGGATGTGTTGCTACACAGGGCATTTCTGGGTTTTGTGTGTCACCTATGTCCTTGGCCACCCTAAGGGACAAAGTAATGAACTGTGTGAGTCCTGGCGTTTTTTTCCTAACTCAGAAGGAGGTACTACTTGTTATTTTCTTCTATTTTACATCTCAGTTGATTGCTCAGTATAATCAGAACTCAATTCAGTGATGATGACAAAAGGGGAGTTTGTATTTTGGGGCAAGATTTTAAGAGGAATGCTTTAGCACAAAGTATAAAGTGCACTGGGGTTTTTGAAAAGTTGCTCATTACAATTTTCCTTTTATTCCTCTTAATCCTTTTTTTAAAATTGGGACTAAATGTTGAAATATTTTTGCCATTTATTGACAGAATAATGAACTTACTGATATGATTAGAGCAAACCTTAGGACTGGAAGTCCTAGGTCCGCGGGTCACAGAGAAAAGCAGATGAGTTGGTTCATCTGAGAGCGACAAGCCAGAAGCAAAGTGCCGTTCAGGTCTGACTGACCCACAAGAAAGCTTCAAGGAAGGACAGGTAATGAGACTCTATACCGGACCTGACCTCATCGGAAAGCAGTCCACACCTCAACTAGAGCTCCAACTACACTGAACGGCAATTTATCTGCTCATGAAGCTTTCTCCAAGCTTTCTCCAGGTGAAGAATGATATCTAATGCACCTAAGTACCTGTTGGGTCTTACACATGACCAGGTGGCTGAGTTATTTCTGTTCCCTGACCACAAACTATATTTTGCACGCAAGCCGCCAACTTCAGTCTGCAAGGTCAGATTCAAGGGAGAACACAGGGGCCCTGAGGAAAGGAGGAGGAAATACTGACAGTCTCTGAAGGTAAAACTCCATAACCCTTTACCTCAGGACAGTGGAAAAGTAATAAAAAGCACCCAGGTCTGTCCCAAGCTTGCTCTCCCTCAGCTCCTCAGGGCAGGAGAGGGTTAACAAATGTACCTCGGGTGCACCTGACCCTCCAGCAGTAATTTTTATCACTGCAAATCCTTACAGGATTGTGAGCACGTTACAGCTTCCAAAACATTCTCAGGCGTATTCCCTCACTTGACGCTCCTCACAGCCATCCCAGAGGACAGGACAGAGCCGGAGTTCAATTCTAGGAGCTAGACGTGGACATGAACTGCAGCCCTCAACTACCAGTCAGGGAAAGTTACTAATCTCATTTAGCCTCACTTTATCTGTAAAACGGAGTTAATATTCACCTCATGGAATGTTTGTGAAGATCAAGTAATATCGCGAAAACCAAAGTCCCTGGCAAATATTATGCGCTCCACAGCTGAATATGGCTTTCCTTACTTCGACGCTGGAGCCCTTCCCTGGGGCGATGCCTCTGTCAGGACCCACAGCCCTGTCCTGCAGAAGGCCTCCCGGCTGTCTGTTCACTTGGGGCGCACACGGCAACCCCCGCCCGGGACAGAAGCAGACTGGTGGCTGCCCCAGTGTCAGAGGGCAGCCCCGACGGGGCTGCCTGAGTGACCCTCTGTCGTGCGGGCCCTGGGACACAGGTCCGGCCACCAACCCTGCACCCTCCCACATGTGTTCCCTCCACGGCGAACCTTTTCCTTATTTTCTCAACTTTTTGGACACTGGCCTCACATCCATCCTTGAAACTTTTTTCATGTCTCTTCTCCCCAAAGGATTATGGAACAAGGGCAGGCCGGTCTAGCAGAAGGCCCCACACAACCTTTCCCAACATCTTCTCCTTTCTCCCCACCTCCTTCAACCTGCACGCCTCTAACCAACTCTCAGTGAGCAAAGAAAGCTTAGAGCATTTCCTTTCTACTTTCAGGAAAAGCACTGTATAAGCTGTGATTCTGGAACCAAAGTACCTGAGTTCAGTTCCATCTCTACCCCTCACTCTCTGCTGTGACCTCAGCAAGTACTTAACCTCTCTTTCCCTTAGTTCCATCCTTTGTAAGAGAGGATAACAATACAACTTGGGGGGATTCAATGAGGCACATAATAGGAGCTCAACAAAATCAGTTCTCTTCTAGCTTATCTATGTATATAAATGTATCTGGAAGGTTATGCACAGAATAGTTTATACTGGTGTCCTTCAGGGAACATATGGAGGAGAACTTTTATTTGATATAAACTTGTACCATTTTACAAGCATGTATTGTTTTTGTAATTTAAACACACTTTCAACAAGAATATACTTGGGTATGGTAAAGAAAAGGAAAGGAGGAGGGGGAATGGAGGTGGAAAAAGAAAAAAGAAATGTTTTCCCTGAGGCAAAAGTGGAAGGCTGGATCAGAGTCGTCAGTGGTTGAGACCTTCTGACTATAGCTTTAGGGCCTGGTGCAGAGTTCTTGCCTTGTTGGGGAAACCTTCAGCCATATATACCTCAGCCCTACGTAGATTTCCTTCATGTTTCCTCCAGTGTTCCAGGTGGAGGTGGCTATAGGGTCTATTGGACCAAGTTATCGTGGGCTGGAGGGGTGAGTGCAGGGTTTCTGATCTCATTCATGGTGGAAGGGCTGCCAGTCTCCAGAAATACTTTAGGGATCAGGAGGCAGCTCTCCCGGGTCCCAGGGGAAGAGGGGGCACTCAGGATAAGCCCTGGAATGATTCCACACTACCAGGCAGAAGTGCTTCCAAGCGGCCTGGAAAGGCCCCCCCCCCCCCCAAGAAGTCCAGAACACTTTAGGAGGAAGGCAATGGCACCCCACTCCAATACTCTTGCCTGGAAACTCCCATGGACGGAGGAGCCTGGTGGGCTGCAGTCCATGGGGTTGCTAAGAGTCGGACACGACTAAGCGACCTCACCTTCACTTTTCACTTTCATGCAACGGAGAAGGAAATGGCAATCCACTCCAGTGTTCTTGCCTGGAGAATCCCAGGGACAGGGGAGACTGGTGGGCTGCTGTCTATGGGGTCACATAGAGTCAGACATGACTGAAGCGACTTAGCAGCAACAGCAGCTGCTTGTTACTGAAGAATCTTCAAAGCTGTCTCAATTTCCCCATTTCTCCAGTGTCTCATGAGACACAGACTGCAGCAAGCTAAGGTCTGTCTTATTAACTTCTATGCAAGAGTCCCCACAGGGTTATTTACCTTTTCCCCATAACCTAAAACTTCAGTATTATGCACAGTCAAAATTAAAAAAAAAAAAACATATCCTTTTTTGGTAAGAGTTATATTATCAGAATGCCAGGAGGAATGCTGCCTACTCCTTATATGTAGCCAAGACATTCATTTAGCCAACCTACATTTCTGACTTTTTCAAAGGGTGAGAATCCTCTTGTTTCTAATTGCCCTCGCATCACTTCTGATGGGTAAAAACCTATCAGCTCACAAAGCTTCATTTCTAGAGAATCGTCCACTCTATACAGCATGTTCTATGAAAATTTATTTTCAAATTAAACTCTTATATTGCTTCTATGTGTCTTCTGGACCCTACCCAGACAAACATAGCTATTCCTGTTGGAAACTACGAAAATGTAATATTTTCCTCACCTTATTAATACCTCTGCTAACAAAGGTCCTGCCAAATGAGCATGTTCTTCTGAGCAGTTCCCTTCACTGTATTTGGAATCCCACACTTACCCCAAGGAACTGGATCTGCTATAAAGGAAGATGTCAGAAAGGACCCCCAAGAAAGTGGCTTACCTTTCTCGTGGCTGCTTGATGGCGGGGGCGGGGAAGTGACCGGTTTAGACTTGTCATAGTTGTTAAAGCTCTGGCTCCGTCGGTTGTTAGCAGTGGCTGACCCTCCGCGTGTCTTGGCCTCGCTGCCTGCAGCGGATACCCTCGCGGTAGGACCTGGAAGTCTAAAATGCAAAAGCAACAGAGTAATCGCTTCAGTCTCAGGAAAACAGTAGCATCTCAGAAGAAGGAACTGCAGCCATGCAAGAGGGAAAAGAAACCATTCAAGACATCGGCTCTGTGGTGGCTTGCTAGTCCAAGGACTCAGTGGGACCACCACAGACATCCAGGCTATAATGACCTCAGTCCAAAGGCAAAGTATGAGCTGTTTTCCTTCGAGCACAGAAAGAGAAATATATGACTATGTTTGCTGATTAGAAATACAAAGCTCAGGAGTTCCCTGGTGGCCCAGCGGTTAGGATTCTGGGCTTGCAATGCCATGCCCCAAGTTCAATCCCTAGTCAGGGAACTAAGATGCCACAAGCCACATAGGATGATCAATAATAATAATAATAAAGCAAAGCTCATCTTCTTTTTTCTCCTGGATGAGTAATTTTAATTTTCAACAGGACCAAATCATGTCATCTCAAATTCTATCAAGAGTGGAACATAAAGCCCTGTTGAGACACTAAACTGTTTACGTTTTATGTGCATCTCTTCTGAAAGGTATTGAAAATGGTTTTTTTTTTTTTTTTTTTTGCCATAATCTAGGGATGTAAGTATCAAGAAAAAGATTTAACTTATGATGGACATAAAGGGAACTGCTACCTGAGAACCTAACATGTCTGCAATGAAAACTTATGGCCTGGATGGAAACATTTGTTCAGACATACATGTTCCTTCAACACCTGACAACCTGTCTCTGTAGACGTTACTCTGAGATTGAAACCCAGCTTCTCTTAAGTAAATAGATAAAATCATATATTCCTTCTGTAAAATGAGCAGGAGTCTGTTAGCCTAAAGACACACACTTTCCCTTTAAATAAAACACTTCATTTTTGGGGTGGTTTGGGAAATAAAATCAGTAGACTAATCTTCAGTAATGTGTCTAAAGATATTATGGCCCATTCCCCAGAGAGTTAAGGCTAAGACTCCCCAGATCAGAATTTTTGTTCAGGGACTACTAGGCAGACTGTTTTCAATCATTAAAGTTGAAAGATGAATAAATGATGAAATATTTAGTAATATCTTTCAGCTAAAACCCACTTAGCAATGTTTAAAAGCCACTGGAACCTCAGCTGACCAGCATTAGATCTAGTGATAAGTCTGAATTTTCAACTCATAAAGCTTTCAGCCTTCTCTTTCCACACAAATCTGTAAGTAAGCACCAAAGAAGTCTGCAGTCTGGAAGCATTTTAGATAGAAGCAGGCAAACACTTTAAACTTTTTTCTTGTTGGCTAAGCAAGAAAGATGGCTATACAGTAAGCAGAGAACATGAGCTGGTGTGAGAGAACTGTAAAATTCATACAGTCAAGAAAAAGCTGGCCCAGTTCCTTAACTGGGAGCTAGGAGAGAAGGAAGGGGGTGAGTTTTCCCCAAAAAAGTGGCAGAGGGAAGGCCTCACTTCTCACTACACTAGGGGGATTTACCCCTCTGTTAAGTTACCCCATCTTATTTGGGGAAGATAGTCACCCCATGATGACAGGCACAGAGAGGGATGCAGAACCAGCAATGTCAGGGCCTGTGTTTGGGGACCAAAGTGGCCAGCTTAACCAATCAGAAGAGGCCCAGCAAAGGGATCTTGGTATCTCGAGGTTCTGATTCCAGCACAAACATCTTGTAAAGTCTCCAAGATGGACAGTGTTATCTGAGGACTCACAGCCAGAGGTGGAGCTGCTGCAGGTGCTGACGTGGGGCTCCTCCAGGCTGGACTCTGCAGGAGTTTTTATGTCCACAGATAGGCCTGGAAAAGGATGATGGACTTGTTCCAAGATGATGTCATAGCAACAGTTTTAAGTAGTGCAGGCTAACACAGGCCACAGCATTCTACTCCAGTGTGGAACTGGCAAAGAACAGGGAAGCAAAAAGCATCGAGGAGGGAAAAGATGTGTTCCTTTCAGAGTGGCCAGAGAGGCCTCCCTGCTCTAACCTGGGACTGGACCACAAATTTTTCAGGGCAGCACAGGGCCATTATGGAGGCAAGAAATCAGTAATGGATGGGATGGCCACATCTTTGAATGAGGTGGGCAACCTGGTCCTCTGTGAAGCAGTGTGATATAGTGGATAAAATGAGCTTTTTCCTTTCAAATACAGACATAATATTGGGCCATTGTTATAATCTGAGACTCACATTCTGTGTTTGTCACTTTGGAATAATAGTAAAGTGCCCCATGGGATAACTGTAAACTTGAAATGGGACTTAATGTCCAGCCTGCTGTTTAAGTACTCATTGCAGGTTGGTTCCCCTCCTCCTCCTCTCGGCTGAGCGTAGATTCCTAAAGGAACTGGACACGGTCATAAAGAAAACATGTTATGGTATAAAAAAAGAATCACACAAATAAAGAAGGAAATAGATCTAAGTTAAAGAAGCAGAAGAGAGCTGGACAAAAATCAGCACACGAGAGCTGGAGATCAACATTTCCAAAGAGGCATGACAGGCTTTGGCAAACAGGATTCATCATTTCCCTAAAGAACAATGGAGAAGAACAACTCCTTCATCCAAGTATTTGTGACAAAGACCTTACACCTGGGGTACCTGTGAGCCATCTGTGAGCTCCACTCCCCGGACTGAGACATCCTCAGTCCTGGATTAACTGAGACAGCTCTGGTTTCCCAGGTGCAGTCACCATCGTCTCCTCCTTGAGTCAGAACCTAGAGGTGCTACACAGATTGACATACCCTTTAATGGCTGCAGGTTGTGCCAAGTTTTCTGAGACCTGGAAGAGGAGGTCTGGAAGGCCTTGAGGGCAGCTGACATGGCAAATAAAGATGGGTAGCACATACCGAGCCATCAAAAGCCACCATAAAGCTCAAGCCAACTCACATCACTCCCTACCTCACCACCATCATACCCTAGTAAGAAGAGCACCCTTAACTTGATCAAATGGGAAAACTGGGTGGAGACCAAGTAACTTCTTCCGAGTGTCAGAAGGAATCCCTGTGAACACTGTGCTTTAAAACTTGGGTTCTGTTGTGAACGGGGTGAGACAGCTGCTTGCTCCAAAGCAAGCCCTCCATTCCTCTGAAACTTTCAGCAGAGTCTGCCCCACAAACAAAGGCCATGAGTGAATGTGTAGCGGGTGGGAAGTAAGGAAAAGAGCTTCATTTGGATCCACCCAGGAGGGAACCGAAACATCCCTTGGGATGAGTCAATCCACAAACTGAATTCATTCAGACTGAATTGAAAGCGCAGGATTTCAAAGCCAAAGGCGCCCATGAGAACCGAAGATACCTGAGCCATCTGCGTGAGGGCACTGGACTCCACAAACTGAAGAAGGGATATGCTATGTCTGTGTTCCTGAGTCCTTCCTTACCCCGATTCGTGTGTTGAAATCGTAATGCCCAATGTGATGGTATCAGGGAGCTGATGAGGCCATTAGGCAGAGCCTCATGAATGAGATTAATGCCCTTATAAACGAGGACCCAGAGCGCTAGCTCGCCTCTTCCACCATGCGAGGACACAGCAAGAAGTCGGCAGCCCACAGCCTTGAAAAGGGCCCTTACCAGAATCCAACCAGGCTGGCACCTTGACCCTGGTCTTCCAGTCTCCAGAACTGTTAGCAATAAATTTCTGCTGCTTGTAAGTCATCCAATCTGTGGTGCTTTATTACGGCAGCTCCAAAAGATCATCACAGGGCTCTAGCTCGGCCTTATTTCGATCTTAAGGGCTGATGGACTCTAGCTAAATTACATATGTGTTGATAAGAGAATACGAAAGGTCAGAAGTAATTCTGGGAAGGAAAATGACGACCTTGGAAGTTGGTGGATGGTCAGGGAAGGTTTCAAACAAAAGCGACCCAGAGAAAGAATCAGTGTCTGGAATGTGAGTAGGGGGCAAGAAGATAAGGGGCAGAGGGCTTACGCAGAGGGAAGCTTACAGAAAAGCAGAGAGGAAAGAAAGGGCTGGTGTGTGCTGGGGTTTGTGGGGGGCAGCGTGGGAGGAAACGAGGCTGGAAAAGCAGGTGGGGCCAGCCTCAGGGTCACACTATGAACCCTGGACTCGGTCCAGTCCTCCAGCAAGGCGACAGTCATCCTGGAGGCTGAGAGTAGAGCTAGAGCTGAAAAGCAGAGTAGCTTCCAGTGTCCAATGATACAGGCCCCAGCCAACCTTCTGAAGCTGATTCTTGTTAACATCCTTGCGCATCAGGACCACTTCTCTCCCGGCCTGGGAGCAGCAGCTGTTTGTCCATTCAGCATCCTTCCAAAGCAGAGCTGGGTCTTGCTCATGGGGAACAGTGGCAGGTACCAGAACAGATGCTGCCCCGCAGTGCCCGACTCATCAGAACAAGCAGAGAGAGTGCAGCAAGTCAACCTCAAATCATCCACACCCTGCCTCATCCAGAGTGCCAGAAGGTTCCAACAGCTCCTTTGTGAGAGGGACTCTGCTTCCTGTGACCATTCCGGGTCCAGACAACAGTTACAAAATGAGAGGACACGAATGGGTTCTCTGAAACACGCATGTTGCTTTTTGAAAAAATGATGTTTAAGGGAAGAGGCGTAACAAAGGAGCAGAAGGAAAACTCTGCTGCTCTGGGAGCCCGCGGTCAGTGTCTGCAACACGTATGTGCACAGCCAAGCGGGCAGGGTGGTTAAGACGGTCATTCCTGGCACATAACCTGCATGTGTGTTCTGGCTCCACTTGCTGTACTTGCTAATGAGAAGAAGAAAGTGGTTCTCCCACAAACCACTTCAAAGGCCAGGAGCAGAAGGTGCCCCACTCCCCACCCCAGAGAGATGGCAGCTTGTGTGCACATGCTAAAGACCTCGGAGGGCAGAGGCCATAATCGGAGATGCTTTTTGCCAGAGAAGATGATTAAATGCCAAGTCTCTCAACTCCACAGCATCTGCTTTTCAGCAGCTGGGTGGAGAGGACTGAACTATTAGCCACGCTGATTCCTCTCCACCAGATGGTCGTGTAGAGATCAACTAACTCTGTGGGACACCCCAGGGCTGGACCAGATCAGCTGAAACCACCAACAGTAGCCTATCTGCTAGTTACGGTGCACTGATTACATGCCAGGCAGCAAAGGGCTGGCAACGACTTTATTTAATCCACACAGCACTGTGAGTGAGGCAGGACTACTTTTTACCAACAAGGATGGAAATTAACTAATTAGCCCAGGTAACATAGTAAGCGGTGAACACAGGGTTTGCTAGGTTTGACTGCAAAGCTGCACTCTTAGTCACCAGGCTTCAATGCCTCCCACAGGTAGAATAAGCCTAAATATCTGAGGCTCATCAGGGATACCAAGATCTCTTATCAACAAAACGCAGTGATCAGAGGTGGAAATTCATGGAAATTCTTCATCCCTGTACCAGTTCCCTCCATCAGTTCCTTTCCTGTAGACTCAAGGTGAGGCTTCCCTCCCTGCTCAACAACCCTGGTGCCTGTCTAGGTGTCTGGCTCAGGCAGGTATTTGCACCCGAAAAGAAACTTATTTCCAGAGACTTCATCAGTATTTGCACCTGAAAAGAGACTTATTTCCAGAGCTCTGGAAGAGGTGTCCAACTCAGCCAGAGGGGTAGGCAGGGCTGTTTCTTTTGGCAACCAAACTTCACTGCAACCCCCGGTGCCTGATCAGCCAAAATCTCTATTAAGATTGTGCTCAAGGCTAGTGGTGGGAAAGTGGGGGTGAGGAGAAGGCAAAAAGGAGTGTCAGGCAAACAATAAAAGAAGATGCCTTCGGGCAAGCAAGAGATGACAAGAGTGAACATCGACATTTTAGGAGGAATCAGTGAACTAAAATGGGCTGGAATGGATGAATTTAATTCAGATGATCATTATATATCACCCACTCAATGGACATGAGTTTGAGCAAACTCCAGGAGCTAGTGAAAGACAGGGAAGCCTGGTGTGCTGCAGTCGCAAAGTGTCAGACACAACTGAGTGATTGAACAACAACAATCCCTTTATCAGGCTCATCAGAAACAAAATGCATCCAAAAGGAAATCCAGGTGAGGGCCTGGGCTTGCCTGGTGGCTCAGAGGTCAAGAATTGCCTGCCATACAGGAGCTGCAGGAGACGAGGGTTTGATTCCTGGGTTAGGAAGATGCCCTGGAGGAGGAAATGGCAATCCACTCCAGTGTTCTTGCTTGAGAAGTCCCACGGGCAGAGGAGCCTGGCGGGCTGCAGCCATAGGGTCACAGAGTCGGACAGGACTGAGCATGAGCACCAGGACTCTGATAGGAAGCCAGACCTTGGCTTTGGGTCAGTTTGGAAGGCCTGTGCCCAGCACGCCTCCAGGGCAGGGCAGACCAGCCCATCATTCAGTTCTTCCTCTCTCCCCACCCCTCCCTGCAACGCCGCCTCCTTCCATCATCCGGGACTGATAGGACATCAAGTTCGGGGATGTGCATGTGCTTCCAATTAGATTATTTCCCAACTAGCTCCTGTCTTCTCTCTCTCTCAGAACCAAGCACATTGTGGGAACAAACACTAGATTTCAGGTTTCCTCCACGCTCCCCACCCTCTTCCTTTCCTGCGTAGGACTTTGCATGATACACACACACAAAATGGGATCCCAGCTCACTGTGTGTTGGGGTGGGGACAGTGGGCATCTATCTGACTCGGGCCTCGTGCTGTTAGGGAAAGCAGTCACTCTGTAGCACAGTGCTAAGGACTGCATGTCTGTGCTCCCTTCTCCCCAAATGCATACCGTGTCATGCCAGTGTGACGGATCTGGAGAGGGCTCTTGGGGAGGTCATGAGGTCATGAAGCTTACAGGGGAATAGCAGTTAGCCCAGATGGCGATGGTCAGGCTCACTTGCCCCACATCCTATAAACAATGACTCGGCCTGGTTATGAAACAGCTAAGATCATTTATAGCAATGCAGACAAGTTTCATGACGTACTAACTTGGCCATGCACCACCTTTGTTCATGTATACCTATATAAACAGCACCTGAAACAGCCCATGCGTCTGCTGCGATGGCCACAGCAGAATAAAGGGTGTCTGCGGTTCCTATGGCTCCTCTCATTTTCTTTCAGCTTCCCCACTCACGCCTTGCCGACCCTAGGTTCGGCAATCAGCAAGACAAAGGTGGAGCTGCCTCAGGAGAGGCAGGAGAGCTTGCTTCTCTCTGCTCTCTGCCATGTGAGGGAGGACACAGGAAGAACACAACCCTCTGGAAAGCAGGAGGTGGGCTCTCACCAACCCGACGGTGTTGGCACCCTGATCCTGGATTCCCCAGCCTCCAGAGCTGTGAGCAATAAACCTGTGTTGAATCACCCAGTCTACAGGAATGTGCCTTAAGAGCATGAGCACACTAAGACACACAGCTGCTGCTGCTGCTGAGTCGCCTCAGTTGTGTCCGACTCTGTGCGACCCCACAGATGGCAGCCCACCAGGCACCCCCATCCCTGGGATTCTCCAGGCAAGAACACTGGAGTGGGCTGCCATTTCCTTCTCCAATGCATGAAAGTGAAAAGTGAACGTGAAGTCGCTCAGTCGTGTCCGACTCTTCGCGACCCCATGGACTGTAGCCTACCAGGCTCCTCCGTCCATGGGATTCTCCAGGCAAGAGTACTGGAGTGGGGTGCCATTGCCTTCTCCGACACAAGGCTAGAAGGCAGTGATGACGGTAGGTCCCCCAGTACCAAGTCTGGCTAACAGGCTGACTTGCTCTACAGAAAAGCAGCTGCCCTGTGGCAGGGCCCTGTGGCTTCTCCCCACAGCCAGGTGGATCCTGAGTTGAGCCTCCCCAGGTGTAAGCTTTATAGAAAAGTTAACTATTAGAAAAGGCACTCAGCCAGAGCCTAAGAGAGTGGGGGGCGGCATGCAGACCTTCTGTAGCCATGGGTTACATGAATACGGAGAGAAACACAGTCTGGGCATCCTTTTAGCTTGAAGTCAGATTCAATGAAAAGAAATACTAGCTGAAAATAACGAGGACGAGATTTTATTTCTGTCAGGGTGCTACAAGGACGTGATGAGGCAAAAGGCCAGAAGGAATGGTTGAAATGTAAGATTTTAAAAACCAGCATCAACAATCCAGGGTTGTATGCTGTGCTAAGTCACGTACCAGAATTCAAGGAGGAGGAGGTGGAGGGGAGAGCTGTGATGCAGTGGTTACAGTGAGGTCTGGGGTCAGATGACTTGGGCTCAAGTCCTGGTTTTTCTGCTTTCTGTGTGACTTTGATAATGTACCGAACTTGCTAAATTTTAGTTTCCTCATCTATAAAATGGGGATAACAACATGACCTACCGCAAGAAGACTGACTTGAAGATTAAGATAATGCATTCATATTGGGCCTAATATACATTCAATAAATGTTAGCTGTTAACACACAGTAGGTACAAGGATATAACTGGCGTTTCCCGTATCCTGGCACGGGTCCTCACAGGATGTGGTAGACGCCAAGCTGAGTCAAGAGAATTAGTGAGCAGGCCTAGTTTTTATTTTCAGGCAACTGAGGTGATCCATCCATGTACACAAGAGCATCCAGAAATAAAAATGAGACATAGTTGCCTTGTTGCTCCATCTCCTCCAAACAATTAGATTCATGCTTCAGGTCTTTAACACTCAGGGGGAAAACCAATCCCACGTTAGTCATTTTATGACAGCACCAATAACAAAAAGCATAACAGACATAAAACAAGATGCAGGTGAGGGGGGATCAGGGCCAGGATAGAGCAGGGAGTCAAACTCATCATAAAATTACTATAGAAAGCCATCTAAAAACTCACCTCTCTAAGTCAGAATGGACTTTGATGTCCAAACAATCAAAGACAAAAAAAACTCAATGAGATGCAGAAACGTTAAGTAGAACTCAACCTCATAACCACAATCACACACACACACACACACACACACACACACCTTCAGCCCCAGGGCCACTCTCGAGACTCTACACTCAACACTTGGTCATCAGCCAAAGCATGTTTGGTTTTTCCCAAACTGCAAACATGTCAGGGGGCAGAGGACCAAAAGGAAGTGCAGCCAGGGCAAAGGGTCGGACGAGGGGCTGGGTTGAAACCATGCTTTGCGGGACGTGGACAAGGTCTAACCTAGAGGTCTTTTTCTGACCCAGAGTGAAGCGGATGATTTTGCTTTGTGATGAGTCCTTGGAAGATGCACTGCATGACAGGAAAGAAAAAAGTGGAAGAGATGAGTGAGAGGAGAGAAGATGCGTTAGAAACATTATCAACAGGAGTCCCAAGACACAGCAAAAGTCCCCGGATTTCCCTCTGCCCGATTTTTCTACAACATGCAGCCTTCTTCTTAGGTCTAATTTGATAAAACTCCAACGTAAGGAAACTGCTGTTCAAGGTTATCTGAGAACTTTGGTGGTTTTCTTTTTCTTAACTCCAAATCTCTTTTCTGCCATCAGTCACTACATGGTCTTCTTCCGCAATGAGACCCTAAAGCCAGGGGTCTCTGACAAGTAAACTTTGTACCTTTCTAAAGTATTCAGATGTTTCTACTCCACATGCTTATTCTATTGGAGTGCTCTCTGGAGGAGTGTCCTGAATATCCCACTAAGCTGACCCTAAATAAGGGTGGCCTGGGTGTTCAGTCATGAGTGACTCTTTGCGACCCCATGGACTGTGGCCCACCAGCCCCCTGTCCATGATTTTCCAGGCAAGAATAGTGGGGTGGGTTACCATTTCCTTCTCCAGGGAAGCTTCCTGACCCAGGGATCAAACCCACATCTCTTGTGTCTCCTGCATTGGCAGGCAGATTCTTTACCAGCTGAGCCACCCGGGAAGCCCAAATAAGGGTAGAGATATTTTCAAGGTTGGCTGGTCTCGGGAATGTTTGCTCTCCATGATATCAGCAATGACCATTTCAAATCTTCTGAACTTGCCACATTCTGGGCTTTGCACCATAAACTTATGAGTATGAAGAATCATGGATGGACTTAATAAATGGTTCAACTTATTTACTGCTTTATGGAAGAGAGAAATATTTATCTTTCTTGCATCCATAGCACCTATAACATGTGCATAAAAGGATCTGAAGTGAGAAATACAATGCTGGTGTCACAAAACCTAGGATGTGAAGGAAGACAGAGGAGAATGAATTTTTTTAAAGCAATTCTTTGCATTTTTTTCTAAAAAGCTAAATATTGATACGATGTAAAGGAGACACAGATAGAGAGGAACTTCACGAGGTGAAAGGTGGATCAACTTCTCAGCCATCATGTAAATTAATGAGAAAAGCTGATAAGAAGTAAAAGTGAGTCTCCATTTAGTCACCATGGAGGAACTGCTTTCTCCTTCATGCCAGTATCTCAATTTTCCTTGCTAAGCTTCCACAACTCTTTTTTTTTAAATTAAGAAACATTATGGAAAAGCTGTCAAGTTTTAGTATTTGCTATCTTGAGAGGCATGGTGTTTAGGCATATTTGTGCCTAGTGGAGCTCTAAGGAAGGGAGTTGTGTCAACATTTGATGTTAATGGTCAAGGGTCTGAACCATTACCCTTGGGATCTGGGCTATCAGAACTTGGAGATAGAAATACAATGGAACTAAGCCAGAGAAGTGACTTTACTGTTTTTAAATTTACAGCCCGCACATGAGTATGGAGTATCACATCTCTAGACTTTGAGAACAAGATTATCCTCCGGAAGGAAAACTAGAAAGCATCAGTATGTCATGGATAAAACCAACCATCTGCTAAAGTAACCCAACAGGGGCCAAATAAAGGGCGAAGGGGGCCAAGTAAAGGGTGAAGGAGGACACAGAATGATTCCAGAGCCCGACTTCTCTCTTCACCACATTGTAGGGTCGAGGGGCATGATGGCAGGAACCACTCTGGAAAAAATGGACATTAAAAACCTGGCTTAAGTGAGTGTGGCTGCTCTTTAGGTAAAGCATCTATTTTTCACTCTTGCAGTTTTGTGACCACACCAGACGGCATGCAGGATCCTTTTTCCCTGGCTAGGGATGGATCCCGTGCGCCCTGCAGTCGAAGTGCAAAGTCTCAACCACTGCACTGCCAGGGAAGTCCCTCTAGGTAAAGCATTTATTAACAGCAGGATGCTTTTTCTTACTGGGAGATGGGTATCCTGACTGGGACGTCTGGTTCTTTTGAGAAGACAAAACCTTACTGTGGTGACAGATGCCTCAGGCTATCATAGCTCAATGACACAAGTCCAGTGTTTTTCAACACGTGTTCCTTGGAACCCTATGCAGTGAGACACTCTTATAAGAAGAGTTCTGTGGCTCAGTGTGAGAAGGCTTTCTACACCTTCTTCTGAAGATTCCCAGGGTACACAAGTCCTTTCCCCTACCCACCCCCCCAGGTTCCTTGTCTCAGTAAGTGCCACCATTTGCCTAAACACTCAAGCCGGAAATCAAGGACTTGTCTGTGATTCTTCCCTTCCTCACGCCAGAGAGTCCATCTACCTGTAGTCCTGTTGGCTCATCCTCTAAAATACCCGAACTGATCCATCTCCACACTTGCTCCACCAACTTGATCTAAGCCACTGTCACCTAGAGCAGGGATTCCCCAGCCTGAGAGCTAAAGCCTCATGATCCGAGGTGGAGCTGATAAAACAGTAATAGAAAAAAAGTGCACAACAAATGTAATGTGCTTAAATCATGCTGAAACCACCACCACCCTGCCCTGGCCCATGGAAAAATTGTCTTCCACGAAACTGGTGCCAAGAAGGTTGGAGACCGCTGACCTAGAGGATGACAAAGCCTCTTAGCTGGGATCTTTCCTTCTATTCTTGACCCTTCCACAGTCTTATTCTCTAGAGAGAAACAAAAGTGATTTTAAAATAACAACTGTAAATTAAGTCTCCTTCCTGCTCAAGACTGCCCAATGGCTTAATTACCTTTAGAATGAAATACCGACTCTTCAGCCTGCATAGCTGTCCCTGTGACCTTGCTTCAGGGCTATGGCACTACACAGCTCCAGGGATGACCAGTCTCATTGTCTTTCATGTCAATGGTGGCAGCTCTCTTTGCTTATAAGGCTGCCTTTCGCTTCACACTCGCCTTCACCCACAGAGCTCCAGCCATACTAGCCTTCTCTCGGCTCCTCCAACCTGCCCAGCTTACTCCTACCACAGGGCCTTTGCACCAGCTGCTCCCGTCTCCCTGATCTATTCCACACCTGCATGGCGTGCTCTCTGTCACTCCCATTTCTACTTTGGTGTCAGGTCCTCAGAGAAACCTATCAACCAAACTGAAATTATGAACCCACTCCCTCTGAATCTCATTATCTTCTTGTACTGCCACTTCTGATATTTCTCTCCCCACTTTTGCCCGCCTCCTCCAGCAGGATGGAAGGAGCAGGCACCGACTGTTCCCCCATAGAACCCTTCCCTGCAAGTTGCTATCCAGGGAATAAGCGCTCTGCAGCATGCAGTGTGGGAGACGATGCTCAGGTCACGTGGTCATCCTGACCCCACTAGGGATCACAGAATGGCTTCCACCCAGGGGGCCCTTCCGGGCAGAGGTGTGGAGGCTGGCTGCCTGGCTGTCCAGGCCTTGTTGCTAGTCCAGGCATCCCTGCTGGCCCACAGATTTTCACAATGAGAATGGGATATAATTAGATAATTAATTACGGGTTCTGACTTCTATCACATCTGTCACTGCTGGTTTTAACACAATCACAGTCGGGAAGCAGCACTTCTCCTGGGGAAAGACAGCTGTGACCATTAACCATCTCGAGGGCAGCTGCTTTGTTTCAACCACTTTGTGCTTCGCCCAACTACAAATGGCTACCAAGGGCATGACGGTGTGTGAGAAAACCTATGATTATTAATGCTGGTGCTCTGGGGGACTGGAAAGAAAAAGCCATCACTCTGTAGCACATATTCAATGAAATCAAGCAATTAATTTGAGTGGTGGCATTTAGGTTTGATAGCTAAAGTTTTATGGCTTAAAAAAATTTTTTTTCTCCAAAATTTTACTATGAGTCAAAAACTTTCTAGTTCCTAATCCCCTCCTCTATTTTTTTCCCCTCATTAAACGTTTTATGAGGTGATTTTTTGTGGTGTTGTTTAGGAATGCAGCTATTAGCATGTGAACAGCGTACACAGTAACTGTTCTGCCGTTCTGCTGGTATACCATTCCTTGCAAGATCCTCTGGAAACACCAACAAAAACTCGGTCCTGATCCAAACAGCAGAGGGCCATAGCAGACACTGCTCCTCGGGCTCCAAGGTCAACAAAACCCAGGCACACTGACTGGGAATGGCTCCCCATCAGGAAATACTGGCCCACTCAGAGAAGTGGGCAGCCTCTCGTCCTGCTAAAAACCACTTGCTATCTTTCTTCTGGGTTTCTCGGGATTTCTCTTCTGGCAAAGCAGAGGTATCTGCTGGAGAACTTCTGCCTCCACTAAGCAAAACTGTTTTGTACGTATAACACTGAATACCCAGCCTGTAGGCTGACACACAGAAGTTTGAAGTCTATTTTAGGGGCTGTTTATTGCCTATGAGCATGTGTGTGTTAACAAGCTAGAGTTTAAGGCAGGAGCGGCTGGTGACTCTGATCTCTAATACCCCTATCTCCACCAGGCACATCCATTTCAAGGTCATGCTGATTCCCCACAAACTACTGGTAGTTCTCAGATCTGCAGAAGCGCAAACGCGAACCACGTGGGGCGCAGGCTAGAAGGGGGTCAGTGTGAAGAAGACCCTGAGAAAAGCCGAATTATCAGTTGACGAGAAGTGCCCACCTGGACTGCATCTCGGCTTGTGCTTTTGATGGCTGATGTGGCGCTGGTTGGTGAGGCTGGCACGGCGCTTGGGGGGTGGCTGGCACCTGCTGCTGAGGAGGGCCAGCCTGGCACTGGGAGGGGGCCCCTGCCGCCTGGGACCCGGCGGGCGGCAGTGGCGAGGGGAGGTGCGGCTTCTGGGGCTGCGGCGGCTGCTGTTGCTGCTGCTGCTTGTACCGGGAGAGGCTGAAGAAGAGGCCTAGGATGGCCTTGAGATTTCCATTCCTGATCTCTGCAAGACAATGGGGAGATTCTGGTTAGAGGAGGAAGCCCTTCTGGGGAGTCCTGTCTCGCACCCTTTTAGGAGGCAGTTTCAGCCCCCGCGTGAGTTTTAATTCCTCTAGGATAGGACAGATTTTCTGAACACTTAATTGGTATCACAGTCAATTAAAATCTGGCCTAAACCACAGAGAAATTAGCTGATTTCTCCCCACTGGGATTAGAGGTGGGTACCCGAGGCAAGTTGCAACTGGGATGTCTGGCGAGTGCGAGGAGGAAGTTCTCAGTAAGGACACAACCGAAAAAGACAGAGTCCCAAGCAAGACTGTGCTTGTCCAGGACGCAGAGGAAGGGCTCGAGGGATGGAGGCACCGGGGGAAACTCACTGGTGTCTACACAGCACCCCCAAATCCCTGTTCCATGCTTCAAGCCACCCGGAGCATGCCAAGTAGTTGCCAGCCCACTCCAAAATCCTCACCTAACTTTGCCCAGTCATCCTGCCCTCAGATACATGGCTGTCTCCTGTACATCAAATAAACAACTTGAGTTTGGGGTGGGTATGGGGATAAGCCATAGGGCTTGCTTCCACAAAGAACTCACATTAAAAACATTTTTTTCGCTACATTAAAAAAAAAAAATGTGTGCAGAGTGGGGCTAAGAAAATTTTTCATTCCAGATGGAATTTTTCAGATTTTAAAATGTATTTGCCTCAAGGCGTGCATAAAGAGCTTCAGAGAAGGAATAAAATATTTATTCCCAGGCAGGAGCTATGGATGCAATGGTGTATCTCCTTGGGCAATCCCTCCTTTTCTACAGTTCTTTTAACACCAGATGCTGATGGCCAGGGTCTAAACTGACCCTGAGGGTAAGACAGTGTGGCCACCCAGCATGTGGGACAGAGAAGGGGGAACCTGGGGGCTCCCTCTGCTTCACTTCCACTCTTCAGTTCAGTCGTTCAGTCACGTCCGACTTTTTGCAACCCCATGGACTGCAGCACTCCAGGCTTCCCTGTCCATCACCAACTCCCAGAGCTTGCTCATGTCCATCATGTCAGTGATGGCATCCAACCATCTCGTCCTGCTGTCCCCTTCTCCTCCTGCCTTCAATCTTTCCCAGCATCAGGGTTTTTTCCAGTGAGTCAGTCCTTTTATCAGGTGGCCAAAGTATTGGAGTTTCAGCTCCAGCATCAGTCCTTCCAGTGAATATTCAGGACTGATCTCCTTCAGAATGGACTGTTTGGATCTTCTTGCAGTCCAAGGGACTCTCAAGAGTCTTCTCCAACACCACCACAGTTCAAAAGCATCAATTCTTCAGCATTCCACTTTCTTTATGGTCCAACTCTCACATCCATACATGACCACTGGAAAAACCATATGGACCTTTGTCAGCAAAGTAATGTGTCTGCTTTTCTCTACTTCCACCCTTAGGCTGAATGTTTCTGAACTGGGAAGGGAGTTGAAGGGAATGGGGTTGGAGGAAGGGAAGCCCTCACCCCCAGTGTGGGTAACACACATCTTTAGGTTACCCCAGGCTTGGCAAGAGGATGCTGATAAAGGAACCAGAGTTTCCTCCAATGACCAGCTGAAGGGCAGAAGGCATGAATGGGGTTCTTTGAGAAGCAAGCCTTATCCCCTGTTAGCCTGCCAGTCCCCTGGGGTGTGATTTGCTGACTAGGTCAGGCTGAATTACTTCCTGTTGGAGAGCTCCTCTTTCCAGGCTCTTGAAGAAAGTGACAATACAGACTACTAGAATCCAGCTTTCACTCTTTGGGAGCTAGCTTGTGCTGATTGTGGGAGAAAACCATCAGGAGCCCGGCTTTTGGAAAAGCAAGGCTTGAATTTCAGTCTGTCTGCTACCACGTACTAGCTTGTGCAAGTCACTGAATCTCTCTGGGCCTCACCTGGCAATACTAACAGCTTGCCCTGCTGCCAAGGTGCTTTTGCAGATCAAATCTGAGCAGAGAGGTGAAGGCACACCAGTAAACAGTCACGTCTTTCACCGGTCCTGGTTCCTGTATGACAACCACAGCTCTAGAATCCTGTGGGAGCTTCCCATAGAGCTCCAGCCACATGCCTTAAAAATAACAGTTTTCTCAGAGAACCGACTTGTGGACACAGTTGGGGATGGAGAGGGTGGGGGAACTGAGAAAGTAGCATTGACTTATATGCACTACCGCATGTAAACAGACGGCTAGTGGGAGGCTGCTGTATAACACAGGAGCTCAGCTCCGAGCTCTGTGATGACCTTGTCCCTAGGTGGGAGAAGGGGTGGGGTGGGACAGAGGCTCAAGAGGGAGGGGATATATGTACTTTTAGCTGATTCATGTTGTTGTACACCAGAAACTAATACAGCATTGCAAAGCAATTATCTTCCAATTAAAAATTTAAAAAATAATAAAATGGCTGACTTAGAATCAGCATATAACAATATAACATGTCCCTTTTGTTTTTAAAAATTATGTTTTGTTTTTTTACTAAGTGACATCTTACCATATGGCATTTTTGAGAGGGAGACATTCTTAATAACATTAGGACAACAGGTATAAGCCAGGGCTCCCCTGGACAAGCCAAGATGCTTATAAACCACTGTGTGCAATGCAGGGAACATAGAAAGTTCCCCAAATGTGGGACCCCCCCACCCCCACCCCGTTTCTTTGGGTCAGCTCAGCTTTAACCCTTCACCCCTGCTTCCTTCTCCATCCTAAGGAAACCAAAGCAGAACACATCCGTGGCCTGTTCTGCTGCTGCTTCTAAATGTTTTGACAAGGACACCAATGTCACAGGATGTGAGGTCTGGATGGCATGATTCAGTCTACAGACTGAGGTTTTGTAAGATGCAACCTCTGAGTCTCCATGTTCTTCTTGAAAATGGGCATTTTCCTCATGGGAAGGTGGAGGGTAAGGTGATGTCCCCCTGGTTAACTCAGCTGGACAATGACAGGGGGCAGGGCCAGAATCAAGGGCTGGCAGGCAGGGCAGGACCTCTTAAGGAACACGGGAAAACAATATCCTCTAAAAACAGAATTCCCTGGATGATGAAAATAGAGCTATAATCATGCCAGATGAAATCTATGTAAGATTTCAGTGTCTTTTATAGAGCTATTACTAATTAGCATATACCAATGAAGCTTTTCACATACATGATCTCATTCAGTCACCCAACATGGTATAACTTGGCTTACTTACATCCCCATCCCATGGCATGAATTTAGAAGCATGCCAGATAGTGGATAGTGTTTTACTTATTAAGTTAGCTCACGGGCACAGAAATATTCTTTATTCTTCTTCTATAATAAAAGTATTCTTTTATTATAGAATGTGTCAAACATTCCATAATACATTTTTTTAAAAACCACGCATGAAAAACAAAGACGGGGGGAACTAACAATTCCACAGCAAAGCCAGAGGATCAGGGGTCGCTCCTGCAAAACCTAAGTATGTCCACACCGGCTCCCTCACAATCTACCTGCCCAGCCCGGGGCAGATGAATGGAGCCGGCTTTGTCATAGTCTCTCCCTGTGACGTTCAGTCATTTATTGCTCAGAACTGTTCTATTCTTCCCGAAAACCTCTCTTTATTTGTGAAAGGGCCCAGTGCTCCCATGAATACACTGTTTCTTAGGAAGAAACATTTTTACTATATGGATCACTGATTGTTAGAGCCACAAAGACAGGGGTTTGCATTTCTCAAGTCCATCATTTGAAGACTTCAAAGTTTTTCCAAGAGTTAACCTCTCTGAGCCTCATTTCCTTCTTTAAACGTGTGCCACACCTTCCCCATAGGGATGCTATGGAGATTAACAGGATTAAATGAGAAAATAAAAGCCTGTCTTTGTACTTCCTTGTTTGGTTCAGAAAATATGGTTGTTGTACCTGCCGCCTTTGGAGAGTACAGGGCTCTTCACCTACAAGAAGCCCAAGGAGCTGTCCCTCCTTCCTGCACATCCCCTCAAGACAGTCACAGGCCTCAAGAAGAAAGCCAGCCATGATCATCTCTTTTTAAAAAAGAAATCAGCTCTATTGAGGTATAATTTATAACCACAAAATCAAGTGTATAATGATCATTAGTAACTTTAGTAAACTCTAGTTTTAGACTTTCCATCACCCTGAAAAGGGCTCATCTGTAATCAAGTCCCAAACCCATCCCCTCAGGCAAATTCTAATCTTGTTTTCATTGATTGGCCTATTCTGGGCCAATTTCCTGTAAGTGGAATCAAGTGACCTACAGTCTTTTGCATCTGGCTTCTGCCATGGAAGAATGCAGGAGACCTGGGTTCAATCCCTGGGTTGGGAAGATCCCCTGGAGAAGGGCATGGCAACCCACTCCAGTATTCTTGCCTGGAGAATTCCATGGACAGAGGAGCCTGGCGGGCTACAGTCCATAGGGTTGAAAAGAGTTGGACATGACTGAGCAACTACACTTTCGTTCTTCCATGGAGCATGTTTTTAAGGTTCACCTGGGTCAGAACGCTATCATTTGTTTCTTTATATTGCTAGGCATTATCCCATTATATGGATAGCCACATGTTATCCATTTCAGAACACAGGACTCAAGCATAGTGAATGCTCTGTTTGGAGTTAAGAGACACACAGTTCATGCCACGGGTGGTCTTTCACAGACAGTATCCAAAATAGCTAGAATTGTGTTCTTTTCTTGTTTCCAAATGGCATTTGTCTGTGTGCCACAAGCTGGCTACACAGGCTCTCTAAAAACAAAATCCACCAGCCCACAAAAATGTTCCCCCTATGACATTTCCTAAGGCTTTGGGAAAAAAAGCATCATTTTATTTCTGATCAACTATCCTCACACTCTTGATCGTTAGAAAGGAAAAAAAAGAAAGACCTAGAAAGAGATGGGCTTCCCCGGTGGCTTAGATGGTAAAGAATCTGCCTGCAATGTGTGAGACCTGGGCTCGAATCCTGGGTCAAGAAGAGCCCCTGGAGAAGGGAAAGGCACCCCACTCCAGCATTCTTGCCTACAGAGAGACAGAGAGAGACAGAGAGAGGGCTTGCCTAAGGAGACACGAGCTAGCGGGGCATCGGAACCAGGACGAAAGCCCTGCTCTGTTTTCTCTCCTACGGCCACCTGCACATAAACAGGAGAATAAACTATACAGACCATAGGCCAGTTCCCACTAGAATTCAGAATTGCCTTGACTCAATCTCCTTGGGTTCTGACTGATCTCTACTCCCACTCACTGCTCCGAATCTGCATAGATGCTGTAGGGCATGTTGGGCAGGATGGGAGAAGAATAGAGTTATTTTCTTTCAACATTATTTAAAAGAGACCTCAAGTCTGATTTACTTAGGCACAAGCATTGGAATAATCGAATACAAAGAAAGCTGCTTTGTAGGGAAGGCTGCCTAGACTGTAGACTCAGGATTCCTATTCAGTCCCCTTAAGCCATGGTGCAAGTTCACCCAGCTGCTTTGGGGCTGTGAATCCTATCTGTGCCGTCTGTGTAACCCCACTGCAGCAGCCCTTCTGTTCATCAAGCCCATCAGAGCCCACACGGGAAGTGGATGAGGCGGTGGGAGTAGAGCCCACAGCGCCCCCTGCTGGCAAGGGACAGAAACGGTTCCCCTCACCGCAGAACTCCGGAGACCCCATAGGAGGACAATGGAGACAACCCGCCTGCCGCTTTTACCCTAAAGGTCCAGAAAGACCTCCTGTTTTCTGGCTCCAAACGAGAGGAGAAGAGCTCGGCAGCAGGTCTCTGGCTATCAGGGCCACAAACCCAGGTTTGAACTAATCAAGTCAGGAACCTGGGATTTGTGCTGCCTGGAAAAGATTCCTTTCAGGGGCGATCTTCCCTTTCCTTCAGGGGATCTTCTTGACCCAGGGATCAATTTCATGCCAAACGCCTATACTCCTTGTCAGAGGCACCTGGAAGCATCATCCTGCCTGCAACCTGCAAGACTGATAAAAAGCAAGTCCTCTGTGCCCATCACATTACTATGCCCTAATATCTATCTGGAATCAAGATTGCCGGGAGAAATATCAATAACCTCAGATATGCAGATGACACCACCCTTATGGCAGAAAGTGAAGAGGAACTAAAAAGCCTCTTGATGAAAGTGAAAGAGGAGAGTGAAAAAGTTGGCTTAAAGCTCAACATTCAGAAAACGAAGATCATGGCATCCAGTCCCATCACTTCATGGCAAATAGATGGGAAAACAGTGGAAACAGTGTCAGACTTTATTTCTGGGGGCTCCAAAAATCACTGCAGATGGTGATTGCAGCCATGAAATTAAAAGACGCTTACTTCTTGGAAGAAAGGTTATGACCAACCTAGATAGCATATTCAAAAGCAGAGACATTACTTTGCCAACAAAGTCCATCTAGTCAAGGCTATGGTTTCTCCTGTGGTCATGTATGGATGTGAGAGTTGGACTGTGAAGAAGGCTGAGTGCTGAAGAATTGATGCTTTTGAACTGTGGTGTTGGAGAAGACTCTTGAGAGTCCCTTGGACTGCAAGGAGATCCAACCAGTCCATTCTGAAGGAGATCAGCCCTGGGATTTCTTTGGAAGGAATGATGCTAAAGCTGAAACTCCAGTACTTTGGCCACTCATGCGAAGAGTTGACTCATTAAAGACTCTGATGCTGGGAGGGATTGGGGGCAGGAGGAGACGGGGACGACAGAGGATGAGATGGCTGGATGGCATCACCAACTTGATGGACATGAATTTGAGTGAACTCCAGGAGATGGTGATGGACAGGGAGGCCTGGTGTGCTGCGATTCATGGGGTTGCAAAGAGTCAGACACAACTGAGCGAATGAACTGAACTGAATATCTATCTAAATTTCCCTTCACCTTCCCTTTCTGATTGGTGAAAGCCTACTCATCTTGTAAAACCCAAGGGAAGCATCACTGTCTCTGTGAAGCCCCCTGACGGTCCCAGGTAGAGCTGACTATTACCTTTCTTTGGGTATCACTGACTGGATCCTGTACATCCCACCAGCACAACTCTCTTATTAATTGGAATTGAAGCTGGTTTTGTACGACTGACATGACTCTCCGTGTACCCTGGTGCCTAGCACTGCATCTGGTATACAGGATATGCCCGGCAAATGTGTGCTGAATAAGAAAAGCCTTCCCCTCCCGACCTCTGCTTCCCCATCCTGGGAGAATGGGCTTAGGGCCAGGCAGCACAAATGCCAGGTCTTCTCAAAACTCCCAGGTACAATCTCAAAGAGAGATATTGAAAAGTGGAATAAATGAGTAACAAATTGTTGAGATTTTAATGGAATCTGATCATGCAGATGAATAGCCTAAATTGTATTCCCACAAGGAAAGTTTATAAGAGTACCTACCTCTCAATCACTTGATAATATCAGATCTTTCAATTTTTAATCATATGATGCATAAAAGTATGTGTATCAGGTTACTTTAAGTAGTTTTCAGAATGTTAGTGAGGTGAAGCACTTCTTCCTGTGTTTAATGGCCATTTGCATTTCCTCTTCAGAGAATAACTTGTTGTACTGATATAACTACTTTTCTATTGAGTTTTTAGGATCTGTTTATGAACTCTGAAGCTAAACTTTATCTTTAATCAGTGAACAATTATTTTTATTAAAAAAAAGAGATTAGATTTGTGGTTACCAAAGGTGGGGATGGGGGAACTGGATGAAGGCACTCAATAATGTACCAACTTCCAGTTTTAAGATAAATAAGAACTAGGCATGTAATGTACAACATGATAAGATAATTAACACTGTTGCTTGTTATATATAAAAGTTGTTACGAGACTAAATCCAAAGAGTTCTCAATGCAACAGGAAAAAAAAAAAAAAACAACAACACTCCCAAAGATAGAGGCCTTCCTCCCAGGGACAGGTTTACAGATGGTGGTGACAGAAGTGTGGTGGGAAAGGGGCTGAAGGGATCTAGACCATCACCCGAGGCAGGGTGAGGCCCAGGCTCACAGGACTCTGGCCAGTCTCCAGGAGCAAGTGGATGGGTCCAGCCTTTGGAAACACCAAGGAGGTGCGAGAAGCTGTGAACTAGCGGCGTCTCCGCAGGGCTCACCTTGGCCTGCAGCCCCAGCTCATAGGCTTTGGCTGTCTAGCCCTGCAACGAAGGTTCCCTGTGGCTCTCTCACAGGCAGGTCAGGGCAGGGCCCTGAGCTGCTCAAACGCTTCAAGGACAGGTGCATACACCCTCCCGGGCTCCAAACCTGCTTAAGTCACTGGGAAAAGGTGGCGATGTGCCTATGGGGCTTTCCAACCACTGATTTTTTCTTTTTTTCAATCACAGGAGGAACCTTGGGGTGCTCAATCATCTTCAAAAGCAAAACACAAAGCATTAATATGACATTATTCTTTAAACACTATAATGATTTTCTAGTCATAATGTAGGTGGTTGGAAGTGTGGGTAGTGGTGAGCAGTAGAAAACACCAGGCCTTTAAACCAACAGCTGTGAGTAGCTCGAGCAATGCCTACCTGCGGGCCTCCCTTTTGCTACATGTAACAATCTCTTTGGGCCTCAGTTTCCTCATCTGTAAGATGGGGTAATATAATACTGACCTCAGAAGGTTGCTGGGGGATTAAATCAGGTAAAAATTGTATACGGCTCTCAGCCCAGTGATGGCACATGGTGGGTTCTCAATATATGATTTCCTTTCCTATAAATGAACAGTATGTCAAATGGAGGTATTTCCTATAACCCTGAAATTGTGACTAAGACTCATTTGAGGATAAAATGCTCTCAGTACTCTTGATCTGTAAGTTCAAGGAACTGACAAAACTTGGGGCCAGTCACCCACTCCCCCACCCCCAAAAGACTGTCCTAGTCCAGAATCAGTCTTACCATCAAAGACCAGTATCACCCACTTTGACCCACCCAACCCCAAATCAGGAGAAGATCCAGATGAGAGACTGGCACTGAGGGTGAGCAACGGTGGTCATGACTGATGATCTGAGACAGGGTATCCCCTCCCCTTACCCAAGGAGCAAGAAGGTGGGGTCCGTGCGCCTCTTCAAGTCAACGGAGTGGAGGCCCCAAGAAAATTTCCTCCGAGTGGCGGTGCTGGCACCCCAGGGCCCCTGACACCTGCTTAGACGAGACTCGGCACAGCTGCCTGCAGGCCTCCTAAGCTGGAAACAGCTGGAGAGAGCCCATAAGGTGGGGACATCCAGGTGCCAGGAGGTCTGTTCCATCGCTACAGGCGGAGGACAGAGCCCACCCATTCCTGCGGCTCTATGGTGGGTGATGCAGGGACCACGAGGCTGAGGTCTACGGCCTTACCGGGCCCGCCTCAGTGCAGGGACAGAGAGAGTCCTAATCAGGGGGATGGGGGGTGAATGCTACCAGCTGGGGGTGAGCTGGAAGAGCTGGTCAAACCTCCCACCAGACCACCAGAGCCCGGAAGCAGCGTGGGATCGAGTGCCCGGTCGGCTGGGCACACAGAGACCCCCACCCGGGACAGAGGCAATGACAGTCGCCCAAGAGAATGACAGCAACTTCATCACTGGCAGAACTCTGCTCCTCTGCTCTGGCCCCGACCCTGGCCGCTCAGGCACAGGGACGAGGGGAGGGAAGGGAAGGCATCATGCCCCAGCCCCCTTCAGTCTTCCAAAGCCACCTGCTCTGGGGGACACCAGGAAAAGGCTTTGAGATTGAAGTTTAAAAATGAACAAGACTGAGTCTTAGATATTGACATAAATCTATTCTTAAATTTATGACATAAAGCCTTAAAAGCACATGCATGCAGGTGTGCCTGCTCGGCTGTGTCTGAATCTTTCGCAACTCCATGGACTGAGGCTCACCAGGCTCCTCTGTCCATGGAGTTTTCCATACAGGAATAATGGAGGGGGTTGCCATTTCCTCCTCCAAGGGATCTTCCCAACCCAGGGATGGAACCCATGTCTCTTGCATCTCCTAATAACTGTGCAAGACTAAAGAGAAATAGGTTCTGGCCCAGATACTAAGTGAGCCTCAACCCAGCAGGAAAGATGGGGGTTAGCACAGCACAGGTGGGGGCAGTTTCTGAAAACCTCACTTCAAGGTTATACCCCAGTGACTGATTCTCAACCCCCTGGTTCCAGTCTGTTCTTCTCTGCTCAGAGACTCACAGGGGCCACATCCCACTGACCAGGGGCCAGGGCTTGTCCCTCTGCAGGATGTGCCTTTGGGAGTGGTCCAGCATCTTCTGAGACAGCGCCCACTAGGACAAAGGTTCTACATCTGTTTCGACTTCTTTCACCTGTACCTGGCATGCTTGGATTTTATCCATCTGCTGTCCCCAGACACCACGAACATGAGCTCTGAAATCACTTGGGTTCAACACCTTGCCCTGCCACTCACTCACTATAGGGTTCACAACTTCATTAAGGCAAAATTTCCTCATCTGTAACTCAGTCTATTGTAAATTCCATCGCCTGTTGTGAGAACTGGGGCCAATGCAGATGAAAGCCTTCAAGGCACGTGCGTGCCCGCTCAGTCGTATCTGACTCTCCTGCGCTTCCACGGACTGTAGCTCACCAGGCTCCTCTGTCCGTGGAACTTTCCAAGCAAGAATGCTGGAGTGGATTATCATTTCTTCCTCCTCCAGGGGATCTTCCTGACCAGGGATCGGACCCAGGTCTCCTGCATCTCCTGCATTGGCAGGTGGACTTTTCACTAAGCCACCTGGGCGCAGCTGGTACTTATTCATTCAACAGACATTTGTTGAGTAGACTCTCTATGCCTTAAGGTATACAGAAGATGGGGCAGGTGGGGGCAGGGGAGAGACAGGGCAGGCAGAAGGCAGGACAATGGGTAGATGGATGGCAGGGTGGCTAGGGTCACCTTCAGACCACATGAGATGAAGCTGGCCTACAGTCTACATCCCCTGGAGCTCCTTCTGCTATGCATAACTTGTAGAAGCCCCTGCTGATGCTCTGCTGTGAGGGCACACTCCTGGGATCTAATCACGCCCAGGAACTAGAAGGAATGTGCGCCCGCCACCTACACCAGCACTCTCTTCCAGAAAGAAGTCATGTGCTCCTTGGAACAGAAATTTGCATCTCTCTCTGTCTCCATGGAAATACCACCAACAACCCTCCACGCCCCAGCAAGGTGTATGCCACATGACATTCAGCCCAGGTCTCATCCCCGGTGGAGGAGGGCCCACAGCCCAGACCAAGCGATCCTCTGTGGACCCTTCTCTCTGAGCTGAGATGAAGGCTGATCACCAAGAGCTCGCTCAGAGACTTCTGGAAGCAGTGTGACTGTGTCTGACCCGGGACAGCCCCAGCCTATTAGAGGTCCCACTTGGGGAATTGCGATCAGAGACATCAGACACCAATAGTGGCCGCCCACCTCCAAAATCGAGAGAGACTACGGTGCAGAAACCCAGCCAGGACAACCAAGCTTTCACCACGCAGCAGGGCAAAGGTAAGGAACAGGGCCCAAAAGGTTCATGTTTGCAAACTTACCTGCTCCACGGGGCTGCGTCTTTCCTCAGCGCTCCCCGCCTCCCCACCCTAACCACCAGAGTCGACGCTAACAGGCAACTTTGCGAAACACAAGCATGCCAGGGTGGTGTCACCTGAAGCCCACACAGCTCTACCTGTTCTGGGAAAACTGGAGGCAGGTGCAGCCTAATGAGTTTGGGAGGATGCCGGGGCCTGTGGCAGCCTTGGAGCTGGCAGCTGCTTGTATTCACAAACAGGAGACAGAGAGAGAGAGAGAGAGAGACAGCGAGGTTCCACGATGAGACATTGCCTAAGGAGGCTAAGAACTCAGACCAGCCATCTCCAGACCAACACTTAATTGAACAGCAAACCACCAGCGAACACTAATGTGTTAATTAGCCACCAAATTGGAGTTAATTAAACACTAATCAGGATGTCAGAATGGAGCATCTCATTAATAAATCATGTGCCTTTTTTTGGAGCTAGGAAAAGTGCTGCTTCTTCTAATAAAAGTAAGAGATAAGATTAGGCATCTTTCCCTGGGAACTTGTACGATTTAAATATGTTCTGTGGTTAAGTGTTCTCTCTCCCACAGATAAGGCCTGGCTTGATAATTAACTGACTCGCCGGTCATGTGAATCAAATCGGCATTGTGTGATGAAACCCTTCTCAGAGAGAACCTGCTCCGTCTTTGCTGCTCCCTCTGTGCCAGGTGGACAAGGCTGGCATGGTTGGACCGGCACTCTCGGAGTGATTCTTCAGGTTGTCAAAAAAACTGGCATCCTCAAGCGTAGACAAGCATTGAGCAGTCTCAAAACCAGAGAGAAACAAGACTGGAAGAGCCTACCAGGACCCACTGGCTTAACTCTATAAATGTCATCAGTAAGTAACAGCTGGGCATTTCAAACAGTGAAAGGGCAACTTCATGACAGGTGCTGACTCACCTTCCGCAGAGAGTCCCTGGATGTTTATTCCCTTAGCTGCCAGGAAATTCAAACAGGCATCTATGTTTTCAATCTAGGAGGAAAAAAAACACAACAATATACGCTCAATAAATGTTTAGCCTTCTCCAGAGCCATCTCTTATTAGGAACAAGAGGCTATGTCAGAAGAGAGGGTTCATTGTGCATTTGCTAAGTTTCTCGAAGAGGAAAAGAAATGACATGAAAATGCTGAATGGACAGATGGATGGATGGATGCAGGTCAGGACTCTTTGTCTGTACTTGCACAGGAAAAGGTTACCTAATATCCTAACCACACACAGTGCCAAGAGTCGAGGCCTTGGATTGCTCACGGCTGCCAAAAATAACCAGGGTGAAATCGGAGCTCTCGTGTGGATCACTGTCACCAGCGCTATCCTGAACGCTGGAGCAGCTGCCAGAAACATGGAGGTGGGGATGAGGTTAGGAGACCCACCCCCCCCAACAGCAGCTGGGAGAGGTTTCCAGCCCCTGAGGAGGCGAGCAGTCAAATATAAAAAGAGTGAATGGGAATTTCAGCAGGAATCTGGGTAGTGTTGACTCACAAAATTCTCAGGATGGCAGGCATCGCAGAGGACCGAGGAGAGCTGCCAGCTCACCCAGCCTCTCTGTCCTGTGTATCTTCTGTGGCAAGAAGGGACCCGACCCCACCAGAGTCTGGGAGGCTTTCCAGGGTGGATGCCACGGCCAAGGGCAAGCCCACGTCCCCCCCAGCCCCCATCCACAGGAAAGAGCAATTAGGTCATTCCCAAAGGTCTAATTTGACTTCAGTTGTCAGGGTTAATTACTTTTAGGTCTACAGGAAAATGTTCAGGCTTGATTCATGTCAGTGGTAACCATAAATAAAAGAAATTGCTTTGGACTTGATGGAGGGAACTTTGGATTTCACAGAGTTTGCATTTCACGTCTTCCTTACCTCTACAACCCCCCGCCCCTGCCCGACTTCCCAGGCTCCAGCCACATGCTTATGAGCTCAAACCAATATTTGACCCGAGGGGTTTGTTCTGAACCCAGAAATGACTATCACAGTGTGCTTGTGACCATTCTCCTCTCCTCCCCCAAGCAACATCCTGATGGCTCCTTTGTAGCCATAGAGTAAAGAGTCTCCATTTTACGAGCTCTCATTTGAGTACAGTCTGGCTCCAAGGCAGTCTTCTTAAAGTTCACGTCCACCCTCCCCTGATGTCTGGCATTCTCTGCTCTCAGTCTTCGCAGCTTCTAAACATGTTAAGCTTGGGGACACCTGAATAAAACTGCATCCACTGAAAAAGAATCTGTTCCATCCTTGCATTTTTTTTTTTTTAAAGCTCAGGTTCCCGTCTCTTTCCCAGCTTCCAGGGTCTTCATGTGGGAGGCATTCTTTCATCTCTAGGAAAAGGGGTAGAATGCAATTTCCCACAGATAAAATAAACACTGATGCTATGGGTTTTGCCTGCCACCATGGCAGAAAGTCGTATCTTACAAAGAGGGAGGAAAAATGAGAGCGCTCTTTTTTTCTTTCCAGTGCAGGATGACCGACAGTGACAATTCAGGTGCCACCGTCGTGGAGGGAAGTGAGGGGGACGGAGGCGGTCAAAGAAGGAAGAGAATGGCTGGGAGGATCCTGTGCAAGGTGTTTAGAGCAGCCACCTCCCGTGCAGAAGTGTAATAAAAATCCTCTCTCTAGATGTGACTGCACTCTATTATAAAACCCTGCTTTTGAGAATTCATGCTATTGTACACAGTGAGAACAGGTCAAAACCACTCAAAAGGATTTTTTGCCTCCAAACAAAGGTATTAATATTGAAATCATGGTAAAATTATAAAATTTTCCTGCTACCACTTGTCTCTTCCTATAATCCTATCCACTTCCTTGGGTGTGGGTTTTTTTTAATTTTAAATTAATTTTATTGAGGTATAGTTGATTTACCAAGTTGTGTTAATCTGTACAGCAAAATGATTTAGTTGTACATACGTTCTTTTCCATATTCTTTTCCTGATAGTTTATCACAGGAACACTGAATACAGTTCCCTGTGCTCTACAGGGCCCAAACCTACTCCTTTTAATATCTCGTGGTGCACAGCTCAGAAAGGAGGCTTTGGCAATCATGTCCCCGTGGAAAATGAGCAGCAGAAAAGGCTGACCGCCCCTGAACCTGCTAATGCAAAATCAAAAATGGTGTATCTGTTATTTATCCTGGGAGGTGTCACGTGGGTGGACTGAGATGGGTAGGTTTAAGTTTTTTTCACCAATACTGCGGCAGTGCAACACTGAACACACGAAAAAGGACACCCGCCAAGACAGTCAGGAAAAGCTCTGCTTACTGCAACACGGCAATCCTACAGACCTTCCCTCCAAGGAGCACGTGTATGGAGCATTCGACAAGTGTCATCATTTAAAGTCCACGGTAATTTCTTTTTGCAAGGCTAGCCTTGGTAGATTTCAATTGATCCATGGGTTTTCTTTTTAAATGTTAAACTCTGTTAAGGGGAGGAATAATATACGTGGGTTACCTAGAATACTTCCTCTCTCTCTCTCTCTCTCTTTTTTTACAGTCCTATCACTCTGTCAACGAATTTCATAATTTTGATCAGTAGTTTTTCGCTGAGTGAAGGAGACTAGGAAAGGAGGATTTTGTGCAACCCTCCCCACCACCGGGGGGCATCTGGCCACATCTTGTCACATTTGGGGTTGTCACAACCCTGAAGGGAACTGACATCTAGCGTTCTGAGGCTACGGATGCTACTAACACAGATCTCTCCCAATAAAGAATTATCCAACCCCACATGTCAGCTAGTGCCAAGGGTGAGAAATCTGAGATGCTTCTTTTAATCAGTCATTCAATCAAGGTAACGATGCGATGTCTGCTCTGTGCCAGGTACTACGCTCCATTCTTTTGCTGGTGTTGGTGCAGAGTTCTCCTCCCAGTCCAGGAGTCCACATTTACACAGTCCTCCTCTTTAGGGTCCATACACACCCCGACTCCCCTCCGTTTCCAGGAGAATCAGACCATCTAATGAACCAGGGAAACATCAGGGTCTCCCTCCATTAGGTGAAGAGAGGAGGCCCCAGGGCGCCAGGAATGCTTTCTCCTACAGAGGAGATGAAACGGGAACACTATCCAGATGGCTGAGCTGCACTCCCAGGAAACATAAAACCTAAAAATAAGAACTTGGTTCATCATGTAAAAGACGGTTCCTAAGCCCGTCAAGCGCCCTGAATTTTTTTTCCCCCCTCTACCATGAATTCTCTGCTCACAGGAGGAGTTCAAAACACATTCCTCAAGTTTCAAATCCATTCTTTAATAATGTTCCATTAAGGTTAAAACTCATGCCTGACAAGGCGGCAGAGACCCATGCTCTTTTCATCTGTACCCCAGGAAGGGCAAGGGGCTGGGGAGCAAGGTCAGATGTGGATTCCAACCTCCCGCTTCACTTGGAATGAGATCAGAAGGGGAGACTGTTTCTTTGATCCAGGCTCTCTTGTGATTCAAATCACCTTAAGGTTTTCTTATAAACACTGTTCAGGTAAACAATCCAGCCTCCTGTATGACTGAGACTGCATACTCCCACCACACCATCCCTGGAGGGGACTGGCCAGCGGCAGCCCCTGGAGTTCCCATCACAGCACAATGAGGTGCCCATCTTTAGAGAGGCTCATGGCTCATATGGGATCCAGACATCTAGTGCAGGATGCAGATCCTGTTAAAGTTGAGAGGCAGAGCGAAGGAAAAGACTCTTCACCAGCAAAGTATGTAAATAGAACCGAAGTTGTTCATTAACACATAGCAGCCAATATAAACTGCTTTCCAAAATTAGCTGAAAAAAATATCTGTGCAAAGTCTGACATTCCAGTGTTGCTGAGGGGGTGGGGAGGGGCACTGGGTGAGAAGGCTGCTGTAGCTGTTGCCATAGAAATGGGTCCAAGAGCTCTGGGATCGAGCTCCTGGAGTTTGTAATGCTAGCTAGGGTGGAGGCAGGAAGCTGAGAAATGGGACAATACCAGAGACCCTGGGAGGAGAAAGGAGCCGGATGAAAGAGAGGGCAGAAAAAGGGGACAAACTGAGACCAAGACGCACTTCCCAGGGTTTCCCTTGCTTTGGGGCCATACGTGGCCTCCACCCTGTGTGGTCCATGAACATCCGAGAGAGAAAGGCTGGCAATTTTAAGCCTTTCCCCCTACTCTCAGCCAGGATATCTATCCTATAGTTGAATAGCTTCTCAACAGTCCCTAAACATTAGACCTGCAGGGCAACTTCCATGGACCAAGTACGGTGTAGCCTAGCTCTCTCACATCCAGAAATACATCTACATCCAGCCCAGGCAGAGAGCAAGGAAAATCAAAATAAATGGCAAACAACTGGAAAGAGAAGGGAGGGGGCTGGCAGACAAATGGAAAACTTTACATTTCAGTCATGGTTAAGGCCGGACGGGGTCTCGTGATAACGTAAAATATGCAAACCCCAGAAGCACTGCTGTATGTCTCCTCTGTAGCTTAGAGACTGATCAAATACCATCTGTTGTGGCAGTTGTCATGGTAGCATTTCACTCTGAATACCAGCATAGCTGATTGCAAAGTGCATGAAACTGATTAATCCAGATGAAGACCATCTCTACCGCAGCCCAGGGGAAGGTCGGGTTCCAGGCAGACCAAGTAAATGGGGTGCTAGTTTTGATAGTTTAGTTTCTCACCAAGCCCCTTGGAGGTCTCCATCTTGAGAAGATGAAATTGACAAGGGAGGCAAACAGATGCTGCTTTCGAGTCAGGCTTGATCATGGTCATTAAAAACAAAACAAAACATGAAATGCCTAGAGCTTAGGTAGTGGGACACCTGGAGCTCAGACAAGGCTGAGCAAGAACCTGTATGTTCGAAGGACTTGAAAAGCTCTGTATAGCTTCTTCCTGAGCCTCTTAGCACAAACAACTTCCTTCCAGAAGTGTGTGTGATCCTCACACCTGATACTGCTACTTGTCAACAAAAACAATTACCATTCATCCATCTATTTATCCATTTCTTCACCCATATCTACTGAGCACCTTCAGGGTGTTAGGCAGTGTGTTGGTACTGGGTATACAGTGGTGAATTAGAGAGACATAATTCCTGACCTTGTAGAATCTACAGTCTAATGTAGGGGAACTGGCATTAAATAAACAGAATACCGATAGCATCTGTCATGTACTAAAGGACTTGATCAAGCCTGGAAGGATGGGGGGTCAGGTGAGAATTCAAGGAAGAGATAGAAAGTTGGTCCACAGAAATAAGGCCTTTGTTCTCTTCACTGATGTAACCCCAAGCACCCAGAAGAGCGCACTGTACGTACTCAAGATACGTTTGTTGCAGGGAAATTCGAGCTGAGATATAAGAGTGAGCCAAGCACTGACAGCAGAAGAGAAGAACACCCCCATCACAGGTCTCATGCAGGATGCAGCCTGGCACATTCTGGGAACCAAAGGAGAGTCAAAATGGCCAGAGGCCAGGGAGCAATGGAGAAGAGCAGAGAGAGAGGACCCAGAGCAAAAGCAGAGCACTGGACCACATTCAGGAACGGAAGCAGAAATGGAGAGAAGGCAAGGGTCCTTCTTGTTCTTAGGGAAGCCTTGGCACTCCATTACCATGGCAACAGCAGCCAGGCCAAGCCCTTCCAGGCTGGTCTGAAAGCTTCAGGATGGATGAGCTGTGCTGTGTCAGGGATGGATCAAGCAGTGCCTTCAAGGTGGGGCTCCAGTGACATCCGGACTGGGCACTGAGATGGGGAGAGGTGGGAAGGGCAGGGCTGCGCCTGTGGTCACATTTACTGGGGAGGTCTGTTTCCTATCTACCAGGCCTCCATGCTCTCCTGACACTCCTTCCCCTTGCCAGTTTCCAAAAACAAAAATAGAAGGGAAAAAATAAAAGAAATCCAACCATGAAACCCGACCCAAAAGCACCCTGGGGAACTGTGCTCCTGAATGCCTGTCTCACCAGTGTTGTCTTTTTGCTCTGCATTCCTGGGGACCACAACCTGATGCGTGATTGCCCAGTCTCACATTTTTCTCCATCTATGTCAGTGTTCAGCCACCTCAGATGGTCACATGGTCACAGGCCACAGTGTGGTCCTGGGGGTGCACACCACTGCATGACACAGCAGCAGGGCCCAGACAAAGCAGTTCTAATTTTGGAAGGGAACCCCAGAAAGAAGGGAGGTATCCCCATGCTTCTGATTCTCCCAGGTGGGGAAACATTCAGGAGTATCTCCCTTGTAAGCCCCACATGCTGCTACATGCTTGGCAGACACATAAGGCCATCTTTGGCCACAGCGCTCCATACCTGCTGTGCCAGCTCTGGCCATTCAAGCTTCAAAGCTTTCAGAAATTCATCTCTAGCTCTCTTGGTGGCTTTGAAAGAGAAAGCTTCAGAATGAGGGACTCGAGGGCTGGATGGGGCTTGAGTGTTTCTGTCAGACTGTTTCTCTGCTGCTTTAATGCCTTGCCCAGTTGCTTCCTTTAATTTGGCAAAGATATCCTCCTTATCTTTTAAGATATTTATAACTTGGGCTTTCTAAGATGTTGTCAAGAATTCCTTTTTAACAAGATTTTATAGGAGCCTCTCTGCTATTACAGCAAATGGGTAAGTCCATATAGATATGGAAAAAAAAACTCTCTAGAGAAGAAAATTGAAAACAAGAATCTCGAATTCCTCCAGTAGCTATCTTTCTTCACTTTGCTTCCAACTGCCTAGAATTGTTTCATTGCCTGGTTATTTTCTGACTTCTTGATTTTTCCCTTGAAACAAAGAGAGAGGCCTGGAAAGGGCACCATGGCTAAGTTCTCCAAGTCAGCCCTTGTTCTGGAGGCCCCAGATCAGATGCTTAGAGTTGAGCTCCGCAGTGTGTCTGCTTCCAGACTCAGCGGTCCTCCTGAGGGCGAAAGCGCCCTGGGGGGTTAATATCATGGGAGAGGCCCAGAGGATGCCTCTGTGTGTATTCCTTCAGGAAGGCATTCTGCACGTCATTTCTTCTGCTACAATGTCAGAGTAACAATCCCTAACTTCCTAGCACTCCCAGAAGAGATTAGTCCAAGTGGAGGTCTCCATCAAGAGCTGACACAGATGCTAAAAGGAGAGTGATGAGGGCTTAAGGAGTAATATTTACAGGAAAAAAAAAGGCTTTGTTGTTTTTCAGTCTCCAAGTCATGTCCGACTCTGCGACCCCATGGACTGCAGCACACCAGGCCTCCCTGTCCATCACCAACTCCCGGAGTTAGCTCAAACTCATGTCCATTGAGTCAGTGGTGCCATCCAGCCATCTCATCCTGTCGTCCCCTTCTCCTCCTGCCCTCAGTCTTTCCCAGCATCAGGGTTTTTCCCAATGAGTCAGCTCTTCACATCAGGTGGCCAAAGTATTGGAGCTTAAGCTTTAGCATCAGTCCTTCCAATGAATATTCAGGATTAATTTCCTTTAGGATTGACTGGTTTGATCTCTGTGCTGTCCAACGGACTCTCAAGAGTCTTCTCCAGCTCCACAATTCAAAAGCATCAATTCTTCAGTGCTCAGCCTTCTTAATGGACCAACTCTTATATCCATGCACGATCACTGGACAAACCATAGTTTTGACAATAGGGATCTTGTCGGCAAAGTGATGTCTCTGCTTTTTAATATGTTATCTAGGTTTGTTATAGCTTTTCTTCCAAGGAGCAAGCATCTTTTAATTACATGGCTCCAGTCACCATCTGCAGTGATTTTGGAGCCCAGGAAAATAAAATATGCCACTGCTTACACTTTTCCCCCATCTATTTGCCATGAAGAGATGGGACCAGATGCCATGATCTTAGTTTATTGCATGTTGAGTTTTGAGCCAGCTTTTTCACTCCCCTCTTTCACCTTCATCAAGAGGTTCTTTAATTCCTCTTCACTTTCTGCCATTAGAGTGGTATCACAAGCTTTGGGGTCAGACAAATCTGGGTTCAAATCCTGATTCTGCCATTTACTGAATTACGATCATCAGCAATTTAACCTCAATGACCTGATCTGTAAAATGGGCGTTACACCGATCACCCAGGGTGGTGGCGGTGATTATATGACAGGATATGTGCGTGTGGTACTCAGTAGGTGCCCAATAACTGGCAGTTTCTGTTAGCGTGTTGTCACTTCTGACATGACTGTCCCTTGGCAACAGTGCTCGGACCATACATGCCCAGTGCCGTGTCTGGAGTTGGTCTCTGGCAAAACAGAGAGAATTAGACAAGTTTATTCGGTCTGCTTTCTATTCCTCCTCCTGGGATTTCCTCTCTATCACCTGATGTATAACTGTCTCTTAACAAAGATGCTTACCCCGAGACAGAAGGGCCTGCTACTATCCTCTCACCAGTCCCCTCTCCTGCAGGTACTTGCATTCCATCACAATTATTAGGGGACAGGATCTATTGATACAGATTTTGAACTCTGCACTAGATTCGAGTTCCCTGAGAAACTACTCTTAAAAACCTAAGAAAACTGTTAGCTGCGTCAAGTCTCAAAGTCATCATCTGTAGCACAGGAATGCTGATATTAATAACTGTCTCGCAGCAGTACTGTTGAGTCCATGGACTGACGTAAGTCAAGGGTCTGTCTGGTACCTCCCATACTGTTCATGGGGTTCTCAAGGCAAGAATACTGAAGGGGTTTGCCATTCCCTTCTCCAGTGGACCACATTTGTCAGAACTCTCCACTATGACCTGCTCGTCTTGGGTGGCCCTACACGGCATGGCTCATAGTTTCATTGAGTTAAACAAGGCTGTGGTCCATGTGATCAGCCCGATTAGTTTTCTTTGATTGTGGTTTTCAATCTGTCTGATGCTGAAGCTGAAACTCCAATACTCTGGCCACCTGATGGGAAGAACTGACTCACTGGAAAAGACTCTGATGCTGGGAAATCGAAGGCAGGAGAAGGGGATGACAGAGGATGAAATGGTTGGATGGCATCACTGACTCACTGGACAAGAGCTTGAGCAAGCTCTGGGAGTTGGTAATGGACAGGGAAGCCTGGCATGCTGCAGTCCATGGGGTCGCAAAGAGTTGGACACGACTAAACGACTGAACTGAACTGACGTTACACAGACCTTTAAAAATGCTGTTTATACAATCCCATAATGGCAGAGTACTAGACACTCAAGGCATCTTCTGAAAGAGAAAGATCATTTGGGGTTGTGAGACATTCTGAGATCTGCTAAATTATATGACAGTGTAGCCTCTCTACGAATGGGCTCCTTGAAGCAAAAATTCACTTTGACCCTGTTGGAATCAGTATTTTCTATCCAAAAAAGTTCTCAGGTTAAAGTCTCCTCTGTTAAGCTACATGAAAAGCCCTAAGCCTTATACAAGTAGTTTGTGAAGAGGAGTCAATTATTTTTTTGCATAAAAATTTGAATTTACCCACAGAGAAGGAGACAGACTTAGATTCCAACTTCTAGACCCCATGGCTGCCTCTCAAATGAATGCGGAAGAGCAGTACTTGTTGGAAAATTTCACCCAGGGACAAACTGGAACCTGGCAGCCTCATTCATTCCTGGAAAAGTGATGACTGAGTATTTACTCTCTCCCAGGCCCTGCTCCAGGGAAAGGGCAAAACAGTGGTGATGAGACAGTGTGGTCCTTCCTTTTTGGAAAAGACAGCTTCCCAAGCAAGAGCAGACTTTAAGCAAATATCACGCCCACTAAACAAAGTGATACAGGCTAATTTAGGCCTATTAGCTCACCTGCTCGAAACTCTGTCACTGAACCTCTGCGCGTTTTCTAGAAAGTCTGGGATCTTTTTGTACTTTTGTCATGCATGTGTTGTGTATGTGTGTGTATGCACTCAATCACGTCTGACTCTTTGTGACTCCAAGGATATAGCCCGCCAGGCTCCTCTGTCTATGGAATTTTCCAGGCAAGAATAGTAGAGTGGTTTGCCACTGCCTTCTCCAATTTTTGTCATATTCCCATGCTTAAACTCATAAGATACCACAAAGACTTCAAGAGGAAGCAGACCATAAATGCAAAACAAAGCCAAACAGTAGATCCTTGATACACTCTAAGAGTGCAGTAAATCCTCAGTTGTGGAGGTACCGCTAGAATCTATCATGTCACCCACAAAGCCAACACATACAAAAGAGCAGAGTAATGGGATAATTAATTTGTAGATGAAGGCCAGGTTGGGGACCAGTTCCCTCACACTAATCTGAAACACTCAGTTTTGTGGCTCAGCCAACCTGCCAATGGCCACTGTTTACGGTCCTTGTGGGTTGTTCATGAGTATCTGACCCATGGACTGGGCTTCCTCAGTGGCTCAGTGGTAAAGAGAAGGACAATGCAGGAAATGCAGAGACACAGGTTCCATCCCTGGGTCAGGAAGATGCCCTGGAGGAGGAAATAGCAACGCACTCCAGTAATCTTGCCCAGAAAAGTCCCATGGATAGAGGAGACTGCAGGGCGACAGTCCACGGGGCTGCGAAAGAGCCAGACACAGCTAAATAGCAACAAAGCTGATCCATGGATTCCTGCCCCACGGTTCCCAGGATAGCACGACATATTAATAACGGAGTGCAAGATGTATCCTGGTAGCATACATAACCAGGGAAGCAAAGCCAAGCAGATATACTTAAATGCTTTAATACTCAATTCAGAATCCTGCAAGACTTGGCACTCTCACTTTGCTAAAGGCTGGAAGGAAGGGAAGCCAACTGCTCTGTTATCCTCTCCTTGTTTTAATACATATCACCTGTAGTGTTAATGTCTGCGGAAGATGTAACTAAAATATCACCATTAAGAGAAAAAAGAAGTGGCATATTTGGGGATTTCCTTGCAATTCAGTGGTTAGGACTCTGTGCTTTCACTGTGAGGGTCTGGGTTCAATCCCTAGTTGGGGAATAAGATTCTACCAGCTGTGAGCTGTGGCCAAAAAAAAAAAAATCACCATTGTGCCCAATTTCAGATGCTGCTAGGCATAATACTATTATCACATGCCAGGCATAATATTAGGACCTTTCACATACATTACACTTAAATCCATTTTTTTCTTCACAAGCTGTTATGGCTTCCTAGTGAACATTAATAAACAATTTGGGAGATTTTGTAAGTAGTACACCAAGAAACTAGATCTGGTCAATAGTTTCAAGTTTCAAAATCTGTGATCAAGGCAAAGAGCTACTTGTCAACCAATCAAGTAGTATATGAGATTAAAAGTAATTAAGAATATAATCAAGAATTAAAATAACTCTGTTCACTGCCACTGCCAGAATGTCGGAGGTGTGGGCAAAGTCAATGAATGAGGAGAACAAATGAGATAAGGATGGCTTCTATTACAGGATATCCTCCAAGTTTCCCAAGGCTACAAGACTGCTAGTGCACCTGTGAAGACATAGTGACAATTCTTAACTTGTCATATAATGCTAATCTGTTACTATTTCCATCCTTGTCAAGTATTTAACTGAACCAGATAAAACTGCCATTCTTGTAGGTAGAAAATGGTTAAATACTGGCTATTTCATATGGTTCTCTCTGTTATCAACATATTAGAAAGATGATTCCCTCTAAAAGCTAAAATTATATTGCCAAGTGATCATAAAAATTCATCACTTTATAGCCACTGACGAAGAATCTATAAATTCTGAGACTCAGAATCAAATCTCTGCAACTGTCTCTCCAAGGAGCTTCATAAGACTGATGATGATACATCTTGATTTATATATACACAAAGCCAGAAAAAATATAGCATCCATGAGCTAACCCCTCAAAGGCCCTTTGCTCTGGTTCTAAGAATTTCTTCTGCACTCTCCCCTTAGAGAAACAGACTGGGGCCAGGGTAAGACTTTCATTCCAAGTTGCTTCATCTCGAAACTTCCCACAGAAGGTGAGCACTAGTCATCCTTCACAATAGTGAAGGGAAGCCCAGGTCACAGGCCCTCTCCTCTCGCCTTCCTGTTCCTTCAGGGGAAAGTGTGAGAAAGAAGTTCTGGTCAGGTTCTGCCCTCTTATTCAACTCTACATGACTGTTCTCACGTTTGCACCAATGTGGGAGTCTACTCTGCAGGAAAAGCCAACTCATGCCACGGGGTCATCATTGGCATCGTGACAGCATTGGTACTAACAGGAAATTTTAAAGAAGGAGATGCAAGTCAAGGAGTTCTCAGGACCAGAGGTGAAATCTGAGGAACTGCAAGTTTCTCAGAGGTTCCTAGCTCCCTTTGGGCAAAAGTACTTAATTTCCCCAAGCCTTAGTTTTGTTTTTAGTAAAATGGAGATAACTATTCCTTCTTGAAAGTCTTATAGACTCCTCCCAAGAAACTAATATTTATACGCTTAGAAAACGTGAAACACTGGACTAGATTCTTCTCCATACATTATTATTTCAATTAATTTTCACCACTAGATAAGGTAGGTATTATCATCACTTTTCATATGGGGAAATGTAGGCATAGAGCGTTTAAATGCCTTCCTAAAATCACGCTTATTAAATGGCAGGGTTGGAATGTGAACACTTACTCAACGTTTTGTAAGCTATGAAGTCTATACACATGGGCATTAACAACCAAACAACAGGAGTTCAGTATCGCTGTGGAGGAGAAGAATGATCACCCAGTTTTGTCATTCGTTTCCTTGGAGAAAGATAGGCAAATGATTAATCCATCCAAACTAAGCCCAATCTTTACATCAGAAAGATGAAGAGCACGTCACAGAGGAGGGAGTGACTTCTCCAACATCCTTTTGGACAAGTTTTGTGGACGATATTGACGTTCTTTTACAGTGTTCTGAAATCGTCTACGGCAGGAATTATTTAAATCAATATAAAGATTACAGGCATTATTTTGATGTCAAAATGCTCCCCAAATGGATTTTTTTTAAACCACCATATGCCAGAGTTTAGATCTCCTAAGAAAGATCACCTCATGCGAAGAGCTGACTCACTGGAAAAGACTCTGATGCTGGGAGGGATTGGGGGCAGGAGGAGAAGGGGACGACAGAGGGTGAGATGGCTGGGTGGCATCACTGACTCGATGGACGTGAGTCTGAGTGAACTCCGGGAGTTGGTGATGGACAGGGAGGCCTGGCGTGCTGCGATTCATGGGGTCGCAAAGAGTCGGACATGACTGAGCGACTGAACTGACCTGAAGAAAGATCAGGAATTAGAACTCATGAGAGCATAACAGTTTGAGGGTAAAAAACCTCAAATGTGTGCAGGAAGCAGGTAGGCAAAAGCTAAGTAAAAAAGCCTGGCTCTAAGACAGTAGGGAGTGGTGGGAAGTATGGCTAAGGCAGATGGCTAAGGCAGCCTGTTGCTGTTCAGTCACTAAGTTGTGTCCGACTCTTTGTGACCCCACAGATTGTAGCACGCCAGGCTTCCCTGTCCTTCACTATCTCCCAGAGTTTGCTCAAACTCATGTCCACTGAGTCAGTGATGCTATCTAACCATCTCATCCTTTGCCTCCCTCTTCTCCTTTTGCCTTCAATCTTTTCTAGCATCAGGGTCTTTTTCAATGAGTTGGCTCTTTGAATCAAGTGGCCAAAGTATTGGAGCTCCAGCTTCAGCATCAATCCTTCCAACAAATATTCAGAACTGATTTCCTTTCAGATTGACTGGTTTGATCTCCTTGCATTCTACATGTACCTAAAGGAGGCAGCTGGTGTCTAGGTTTAGTCAAGTTTTGCCTGTGGAGTATCAATCCAGGACTGCCAATTTTTTCCCCCTAAAAAAACTTGGAAGTATATTGATTTTTATCTAACTGTTGGCAGCCATTTAGTTTTTCTTATGAAAGGGCTTCTGGAACCTGAACTTAGCTTGCTGGCCACTGTTCTCTACTCTTTGCTTAAGTGAGCACACTGGCAGTCCTCTACTGACCAGTTCCCAATGCAGCCACCACAGGCTAACTATGCCTTACCAACGGGCCAAGAAGAATTTCTCACTAAGTTCTGGTTCAAAGAAAAATAAACAAAATACAATGATGAATACAGGAAAAACACCCCTTTGGGGCCAGGCTGAAACATAAGAAGCCCATGAAGACATGCACAGGGAGATGGATCTAAGCATGCAGCCAGATGACTTTTATATAAAGCACAGTCCACACAGTTATAAATCACCATCCAATTTCTCTTTCAGCTCAGGATGCTCTGAAGCTCTCCCCTCCCCACCCATTCTCACATTTGCTAAGCTCTTTAACCATATTGAGCACCACATGTTGACACTTGAAATGCCTCAGTTTCAAAGGAGGTGTAATGGGAATTTCTTCAGTTAATATTCTCTGAGCATACAGCAGATGCCAGGTTATGGTATGGGCAGATGGACAGGGGCCCCGCCCTCAAAGAAGTTAAAGCCAGGCAGTTAAGGACAACGTGCTAAAGGATTATCACCTGGGTTTTCAGTGGAAGAAACCAAGGGTCACAGAGGTTAAGAGAGCTGGAAAGTAGAGAAGACACTTGCAAACTCCAAGACCACAGCCGCGTGTACAATCCAGATCCTACCGATTTAGAACTCACCTCTGTTCTCAGACAGGAGGATGTCTAATGCATCCTCATCTTTCCAAAAGTAAACTGATTGGTTCATTCAAAATATTTAGTTAGACCTTGCTGTGGTGATCATTTCACAATATACACAAATGCTGAATCATTATGTTTGTACACCTGACACAAATGTGACGGTACATGTCATTTACATCTCAATCAAAAATACACAGTGTTTGCTATACTGAAAATGGATAACCAACAAAGACCTACTGTACAGCCCATGGAACTCTGCTTAATGTCATGCGGCAGCCCGGATGGGCGGGGAGTCTGTGGGAGAATGAATACATGTATATGTATGGCTGAGTTCCTTCGATGTTCACCTGAAACTATCCAAACACTGTTAATCGGCTATACCCCAGTACAAAATGGTTTTGGTGTTAAAAAATTATATCAACACATTTAACAAAGAAAAAAAATACATAGTGTTCCTAAAAAAATTAGTTAAAATTAACCTTTAGATAAACTTTTAAATTTTTAAAGAATTTGGCAAACTGATAGGTGTTGAAATGCATGTCTGCAGTCATATCCCCAAAGAAAACTTTTTTTACATCACCCAAGAGCTTGGCTTGTTACAAATGCAAATTATCCCGCTCCTTCCCAGACCTACTGCATGGGACACTCTAGGGGTGGGGCCCAGCGCTGCTTTAGCAAGCCCTCCAGGCGACCCCCTTGTTCACTAAAGCTGGAGCAGTGTGGCACAAGAGGCTTTGCCAGACCTGCAGTCATGGTGTCGTTTCCACCTACCTTTATAACAAAGTTAAAAGAAAAAGCTGAGAAAGAAAAGACCAGATTTGAAAATTTGGGGGCCTAGGATGACTCAAGTTTCTTCATAGCATTTAAAAGTTCATAGTATATTTCACATATTAAAACTTGATTAAAACAGATACCATCGTCCCACTCTCTGGAAAGCTCCCGGAGATCTGGAACACTTATTGTTTAGCTCACTCATCTGACATCATCTGAGCACTTTCAATATACTTACTGCAAACATGGAACTTTTCATTGAACTAAAAGATTAAAAAGAAAAAAAAAAACCCACGCTATATGTACTACAAAGCTTTGATGGGATTACCTAAGCCTATAAAATATGTCTCTCATAAGGTGTGCTTAAATGTCATATTGATTTCAAGACAAACGCACACTCGCTGTGGAGCATAGTGCCTACTCAGCATCAGGAATACCGTGTATCCGCTTCTGAACAGCAGATGGAACGGCGCTTGCCATTCCCATGACAGCTCAGTACCTGAGGCGGCCCACACATGGTCGCAGTGCTGGAGACTAAACGTGGCCTTCACCTCCCCACACCTTCCTGCAATGACCTGTGCTAAGCGTACAGATGTGCCAATCTCCATTCTGAAGTGTCCCATGAACAGAAGCCACTGCGAATCAACTTGGGAACCAAGAGGCTCACAGTGGTAAAATCAGCCTCTGCTATAAACCTAAATAGCTTCCTTATACAGTAAGTTACGTCGTTTCAATCCCATAGTGTATTAGTTTCTTATTGCTGCTATAACTAATGGCCTCAAACTTCATAACTGAAAACAACATGTATTTATTACCTTAAAATTCTGGAGGGTCAGGAGTCCAGAATCAGTTTCAGTGGCTGAACTCAAGGAGTCAGCAGGGCTGCGTTTATGCTCGAGGTTCTAGGGGAGAATCCATCCTTGTCGTTTTTAGCTTTTGGAAGCCACCTGCATTTCTTGGCTCATGGCCCATTCTTCCCTCTTCAAAGTCCGCCCAACAGGATCTCCCAGCCTCATTCTCTCTCATTCATTCTCTCCCTCTGCCGTTCCCCCTGCCTCTCACTTTTCCCTCCTCTCCTCCTCTCTCTCCTCTGACCCTGCTTCTACATTCCATGGTCACATCTTCTCTCTTACCTTCCTGCCTGTCTTGGAAGGACCGCTGTGATCACACTAGGCCTGCTCATTTAATCCAGGATAATCCTCCTATCTCGAAATCCCTAATTTAATCACCTCTGCAAAATCCCCTTTATCATTTAAAAGAACATATTCACAGGTTCCAAGGATTAGAATGTAGACATCTTTGGGGGTCCATTGTTCAGCCTACCACACCAGTACCTACTTTTTGAATAGGAAAGGCCTTTTTCATGCGCAAGTCAATAGTTGAGAAAGATGGGACTTGTAAACAGGGAAGGGAATGACAGTCTCATGTGCTCTTTTCATGAAACAGGATGATGCCAGGTGCTTTTATTACCACTCTCACTCATCTCTGGCCACCCTCCAGGCAGCTTCCATAATTATCTGCCTTTTACAGATGAGGGTAAAGACGCAAATTTTCAGCAACTTGCCCAGCACACCTGCCCAGTATGTGAGACCCAGGTCTTTCTGATTCTGGGGTCCAGGCTTATTCTTCTTCATCCCAAATCTTCTTCTCTGATGGAATGCCACATCCCAAAACTCTGCCCTTCCTTATACAAGGAGATAGCATCACAAATCTAATTTTTGCACCTCCACATCAGTTTTCTTTTTCCCTTTCTCAATCTATTTCCTTATATGTAGACTAGTATAAGACTAAAGGGAATAAAGTCAGGCTTCCAGGGTTCAAACCCCAGCTTGTCATTTATTAGCTATGTGACCTAAGATAGGTTACTAAACCTCTTTCTGCCTCAGTTTCCTCATCTGTGAAATGGAAATAATAAAGGTATATGCTCTCAGAGAGTTTTATGAAGACAAAAAAAAATCAGTTATAACGAAAATAAAATGTCTAGAACATTGTTCCACTTTCACGTATAAGTATTTGCTATTAATATATTAGCTTCCCTGGTGGCTCAGATGGTAAAGAATCCACCTGCCAATGCAGGAGACCCGGGTTCTGTCCCTGGGTCAGGAAGATCCCCTGGAGGAGGAAATGGCAACCCACTCCAGTGTTCTTGCCTGGAGAATCCCATGGACAGAGGAGCCTGGTAGGCTTCAGTCCATTGGGTTGCAAAGAATAGGACACGACTGACTAACAACACAATAATATAAAATCATAATAATATAAAACCCTGACAGAACCAGGGACAAAGGCAGAAACCCCGGGCTACACAGAATGAGGGGAAATGGACAAAAGTTTCTTTAACATGACTCACATTTGGCCCCTGGCACAGCACAGCAAATGGCATCAGAATCTAAGTTCTCCATACCCTTTAGTGGAACGAACAAGATATGTTCTTCACTCCATAGGGTTGTTGTGAGAATAAAATGAATTAACATATATAAAGTACTAAGAACAGTGATTACCTTCATTTTTATTATCAGTGTTAACCATCTCTGTCTGGTAGTTGTAAGGATGCCTAAAAATGCTTACCTTGAACAACATAAAATAACGCAGTAAGTGAAAAATTAGCTATAAGGTCCTTGGATCTTCTGAATAAACTAAGGAAGAAAAGAATTAAGAGAAGGAAAGATCGTTCTAGAATAGTGCTAAATATCCATGTCTTAAATCGAAGGAAGAACTTCCAAGCTAACACTCAAATCACTGCTCAGTAGTAGATAATGATATGAGAATAACAGTGTATTATAATTCTCTAACCCCATAGACACATCCAGGCCAGCTCCTTCTTTGGTCTTTCCATCTGTCTATCCATCCATCCATTTATTAAACACCTACTATATACTAGTAAAGTAATGCTCAAAATTCTCCAAGCCAGGCTTTAGCAATATATGAACAGTGAACTTCCTGATGTTCAAGCTGGTTTTAGAAAAGGCAGAGGAACCAGAGATCAAATTGCCAACATCCGCTGTATCATCAAAAAAGCAAGAGAGTTCCAGAAAAACATCTATTTCTGCTTTATTGACTATGCCAAAGCTTTTGACTGTGTGGATCACAATAAACTGTGGGAAATCCTGAAAGAGATGGGAATACCAGATCACCTGACCTGCCTCTTGAGAAACCTATATGCAGGTCAGGAAGCAATAGTTAGAACTGGACATGGAACAACAGACTGGTTCCAAATAGGAAAAGGAGTACGTCAAGGCTGTATATTGTCACCCTGCTTATTGAACTTATATGCAGAGTACATTATGAAACTCTGGGCTGGAAGAAGCATAAGCTGGAATCCAGATTGCCGGGAGAAATATCAATCACCTCAGATATGCAGATGACACCACCCTTATGGCAGAAAGTGAAGAGGAACTAAAAAGCCTCTTGATGAAAGTCAAAGTGGAGAGTGAAAAAGTTGGCTTAAAGCTCAACATTCAGAAAACAAGATCATGGCATCTGGCCCCATCACTTCATGGCAAATAGATGGGGAAACAGTGGAAACAGAGTCAGACTTTATTTTGGGGGGCTCCAAAATCACTGCAGATGGTGATTGCAGCCATGAAATTAAAAGACGCTTACTCCTTGGAAGAAAAGTTATGACCAACCTAGATAGTATATTCAAAAGCAGAGACATTACTTTGCCGACTAAGGTCCGTCTAGTCAAGGCTATGATGTGAGAGTTGGACTGTGAAGAAGGCTGAGTGCCGAAGAATTGATGCTTTTGAACTGTGGTGTTGTAGAAGACTCTTGAGAGACCCTTGGACTGCAAGGAGATCCAACCAGTCCATTCTGAAGGAGATCAGCCCTGGGATTTCTTTGGAAGGAATGATGCTAAAGCTGAAACTCAAATACTTTGGCCACCTCATGCGAAGAGTTGACTCATTGGAAAAGACTCTGATGCTGGGAGGGGTTGGGGGCAGGAGAGAAGGGGACAACAGAGGATGAGATGGCTGGATGGCATCACTGACTTGATGAACGTGAGTCTGAGTGAACTCCGGGAGTTGGTGATGGACAGGTAGGCCTGGCGTGCTGTGGGAAAGAGTCAGACACGACTGAGCAACTGAACTGCACTGAACTGATACACTAGTATTTTAAGTGATAGATGCTTAGATCCTGCTTAGATCCTCAGGTGAAAGACATAGCATCTCCCTTTAAGAAGACAATTCAATGACAACCACGAAGAGCAAGTTATGACACATGCAGGTACTGGACATCTGGGGACACAAGGGGCAAAAGACACCTAGTTATCTCAATTACTTAACAGCTGACCTGAATATTAAAGGTTACATTACCCAGGTGGGACACTCATCAGGTCTCCCGGGCAGACTGGACATCTTGCATCAAAATGGGAGGCATGAGAGGACATGGCCTCCGTGGGGCACTTCAAGTCCAGTGTGGCTAAGGAGACAGTCTGAGTGGCCAAGTGGAAGGAGATACCAGTATACCAGTAATTAGATAGTGAAGGCCCTTCTTTGTGAACTCAGAACAGTTCAGTCACTCAGTAGTGTCTGACTCTTTGCAACCCCATGGACTACAGCACACCAGGCCTCCCTGTCCATCACCAACTCCTGGAGTTTACCCAAACTCATGTCCATTGAGTCGGTGATGCCATCTCATCCTCTGTTGTCCCCTTCTCCTCCTGCCCTCAACCTGTCCCAGCATCAGGGTCTTTTCCAATGAGTCAGCTCTTCGCATCAGGTGGCCAAAGTATTAGAGTTTCAGCTTCAACATCAGTCCTTCCAATGTGTACTCAAGAGGATGCAAAGTTCCATGGGGAGCTAATGATGATTTTGAACAGAGAAGTGACCGAAGAGGTAAGAAAGAGACAGACGTGGAGATGGCCATCATCTTTGAAAGAGAATGCCGGCCATAACACAGTGATACTGCCTGTGCCATTTGAACAGGAAGCAGTGGGTGCTTCCTGTCCATCTTTGCCCTGGACTCTCCAACCCTCCACTTTAAGTTCTAGGGGACCTGTGGACTTTTCTTTATTCCTTCTTGGTTCTGTAATGTGTGTGCCCTTGGGGGCATGTAAAAATAGGTCCAAGGGCCCAGGGACAAGGCAACTCAGCTGCCCAAGGATCTCAGACACTCCCCAGGCATGTGGCTGGCTTTCTGACAGCTGTTGGGAGGGCTCAAGGTCACTGGGGCTGGAAACCTGATCTCACTGTAGACAGTCAGTCTTGCCCTAGCTCAGGAAGCTCCATGGAGAACACAGCTGGAGGTACCTGGCGCCAGGGCTCTCCCTGGGCATCTCAAGAGCCTGCCTTTCTCTGGGGGCCATTTGCCCCTTTTTCCAGCTCTTGAGTTCCATCAACAGGTCAACTCAGGCCCTCTCCAGAAATACTCTCCTGCTTTCTCGGTAACTCCCGGCTAAACCCAGCTGGTTCTACGGTGTCTACCAGTGAGAACAAGGAGAACAGGGACTGGGACGTGGGGACCATTACGTCCCTTCTTTGTCCTCTGTCACAGAAACGACCATCACAGGCTCTCAAAACGGACAGTCTTGGCTTCAAACTCCTACTCTGCCTCCTAGGTGAGTGATCTGAGGAAAAAAAAATAACCTTTTAAAGTTTGATCTCCATGTGCAAAATATAAACAATAATTGCCTTTAATCATAAAGCTGTTATTATTCCCCACATTTCCTGGGGGAGGAAGAGCAGTGCTGAGAGGCCAAGTGGATGGCCCAGGGCCACACTGTCTAACCAACCCTTCACCCAAAGCTAGCCATTCTTAAAACATCTATTTTTTGAAAAATACTGATGCTCAGATGCTTCCTTGTGTCTGACTCTTTGCAACCGCATGGACCATAGCCCGCCAGGTTCCTCTGTCCACGGAATTCTCCAGGCAAAAATACTGAGGTATTTTGAAAAACCATCACCCTATTAAGAGCTAACACTGGCTGCACGCTTCCTCTGTGCCCAGCAGCAGGCGGGCACATCATACAGATCGTCTCATGCACATCTTAAAACCACCCTGTTAGACAGGCTGCTGCTGCTGCTAAGTCACTCAGTCGTGTCCCACTCTTCGCGACCCCATGGACTGCAGCCCACCAGGCTCCTCCGTCCATGGGATTTTCCAGGCAAGAGCACTGGAGTGGGACTGAAGTCCCACTTTGCCTTCCCCAGAGGATGGGCTAGACCTGACTAGAGCTGGAACCTGACGTCTGGGTAGGAGGCCCTGAGATTTATCACACTGTGTATTTTCAGTAGCTGGTCTTCTGAAAGAGGGCTTCAGGGGCAAACGTGAGAGTGGGGAAGGGGAGGGAAAAGGCAGGTCAAGGGAGATCTATGATGGTCCCTGCCCTGAGCTGCCTTATCCCATGTAAAGCAGTCATTCAGGTTTTATTACTTTTACATGTGGGGTGCCACATATCATTTGGGGGGGGAATGGGAGGGGTTCTGCTCATGGAACAGAATTTTGAAAGCCAATGTGCTATCCTTCTGTAAATAAATTAGTTGCTCAATCGTGTCTGACTCTATGCAACCCCATGGACTGCAGTCCCCCAGGTTCCTCTGTCCATGGATTTCTCCAGTCAAGAAAACTGGAGTGAGTTAGAGGCAAATTCCTCTTGTTTGGGGAACTTAGGTGGTGACTTTTGTCCACAGGGGCCCCCTGAAAGGACAGGGTGAGGAGCAGACCTGTGCCCTAAGCAGCAGGGGCATCAAAGGTGGGGTCTGTGGACCCCCAGAGGCCTTTGTGACCCTTGAGTTACTCACACCGTATGCAAAATCCCAGGGCGTGAATGAGTCAGGAAGGAGAAGGCCAGTAGATCTTCTCAGATTTCTGAAGGTTTTCTGTCCCCTAGTTCCTGACTGACCCTTGACAGAGTGCTGACCAGGTGCTAAGGAGAATGGGGGCAATGAGGTCATCTACCCCAGAGAGCTGCTGGGAGGCTATTTGTGAAGCACTTAGGCACCCGGCACACTGCAAACACTCTGATGGGCCTTAGAGTTTCACTATTATTACTGTCATCTATTATCATCACTTTCACAGCCTCGTTAGTCCTCACAAAACCTTTATGAGGTTCGTATTATTATCAAGTCCACTTTATAGAACAGGAAACAGGCTTCGAGAGGTTAAATAATTAGCTCAAGGCCACAGACAGCAGAGAAAGAATCAGAAGGTGGCCTGTCTGGTTCCCAAGTCCAGGCAGGCCCTAGGTCTAGAAGGGCTGAGGGAAGAAGGCAGGACTCCCGCAGGGCCCAGGAGGAGGTGAGCAGGCAAGGCAGGACTGGGAGGCCCCAGATGACCCCAGGCCAGAGCCAGAGGGGAAAACAGGCCGGGACTTTCCGCTGAAAGGGCCTGAAAGGACCCGCAGCTTTGCTAACTTTGCACCTCTCTCAATCAACAACACAAAGCCAAACTACTTAAAATAATAATGATGAAAACAGAAAGCCACCCCCTGCGGCGTCCTCTCCTGGGCTCCAAAGTGAGCCAGAGTCTTGGAGTACAGTGGGTTCAAGGCGCGAGGCACTGGCAGACCCAGCGCCCGCTGGCTACACTCCAAGCAATGTTTCTCCTTCCAAATACACACAGAACTCTGCTCAGCACACCACTTGAAAGCCAAAAAGATGCCCCAAGGGTTGCCATGGCAATGTTAAACAGACAAAACATGTCAACCAGCACAGACACAAACCTATTTAAGGGCCAAATGGATGGATTGAGGGGTGGGGTGGAGAGTGTTGTTTCTACAGTTCCATCTCCAAGGATCTGGCCCCTAAAGCATCTAGGTCAGACTGAAAGAGAGCAAAGGACTCCTTCAACACAAGCTGAGGCTGGGCTCACTCAGGAAAGGCCCACGGTCATGCTCCCTGCACCTCGCTTGCAGATCAGTCCCTTTTCAGGAGGGCTACGACCGGGTGACAGGAGATGCCAGTGGCCCTGGCTCTCCCTGTCCCTGAGGACAGCCCTCTGCTCCCAGCACCAGGGTCTCTTCAAAGAAATGGGAAGTGATATGCTTTCCTGTGAGTGTGAAAGGTCTTAAAGCACTGAACCGATGCATGTGAGTGCTGATATTAACCACCATTCCCCACATGCCATCCACAGGGGTCGATCACCGTGGGTATTTTCCTTTAGAAAACCTCACTCCAGGGTCCAGTGGAGCTATTCCCTGAAATGCTGCCACCTGGGGAGTGACACCGACTACAGAAGATTTGGTCCAGGCCTGAAAAGACCATCATGTCTATGGGTGTGTCTTAGTTTGGGCTCTCCATGCCCCATCCGTCACCTCAGACACAACAGGATAAACGGCTGACCTTGGTAAAAGCCCAGAACAGTCTCACCAGACACAGCTGATGGCATGTGGTAGCATCCCTGAGTAAATGCTACAAACTGCCCGTGCAGGGCCCATGACATCCTCAGGTGAACAGCACCTCCAGAAATAGGAATCTTCTTCCACTCCTTATCCCCCATGGTGAACCCTCTCACCTCTCAAGACTCACCCCTGGGCAGTTACTTCTAAAGCTCCCCTTGTCCTGGAGTGGAACGGCCCCGCCATGTCCCATGCATAGATGTCTATGGGAACAGCACTATTCTAGTGTTCAAATTGTTCTCCGGTCTCCTGCCCACTCATCACTGAGCTCCCTGAGGACAGGGATCCCATCTCCTGCACCTGGGTATTCACAAGGCCTAAACCAGTGCCTGGCATTGGTGGGCACTTTGTGAGCCTCTGCTGATTGACAGGCTAAAAGCACGCAGTGCCACGCCCACAATGTTTATGCACCGAGGCCCCCGGGCATTCTCTAGTCCATAGGCCACAGCTCTGCGTTTTCACGTCCACATTTTCTGGGGAGACAGCAGAACCCGAAGCTGAGCCTGGAGGGCAGGAGTTCGAGAGTGGAGCTCCGGGTAGCCTGGTGGGTCAGGAGGAAGGGAATAGGAGGAGAGGAGGGGGTACCCCACCTGCAAAATCGAAGCTCTCGTGCTGGCCCAGCAATTAGTTAATGAAATGATTTGCCCCTTGAAAACTGAAATAGCACCCATTTCCCCTGCTCTGAAGCAAACCTGATTCTGTCTCCATTATTTAAGGCCCCTGAAGATGCTCTGTTCTCTTAGGGTGGGAGAACATTAGCTCTAGGGAGTCACAGCTACCTTCCCAGCAGGTACGCTCCCCAAACCCCTCACCAAGTCATCTGCCTTTTGTCAACATGAGGCTCTCCATACGCATTGCCTCTGGTCTCCTCCAAATAGGCAACATTTAGCAAACAACAGATCTTTATCACTGACTGCCCTAACTGGGAAGCCTAACTGGGAGCTTGACCTTCCAGGAATCTAGAAATGGCGGCCCGTCCACTATGCTATACTCCCCAGTGATGCTTCCCATGAGCAGGATGCACGTGCCCACACGGGTGTACACAGAGTGTCCTACCGGCCGGAACGATGCCCGTGCTTGTGTGTAAGCTGCACTGGCCGTGTGCCCGAGGCGAGTGCTGCCTGCGGGATCTGTCATTGTCTGTGATGTAGGTGAAAGAACAGGGCCCCTGTAACCCTTATCCTCATCTTCCTCACTTCCCACAGGATGGAAGGACTGTGGCAGAGGTTCTGATATTTCACTGGACTCACATCCTATCTGCTGAACTATCCTCTGCCACTTCCACCACTAGACCTGGTCTGCCGCCCCACCTCTAAGCTGGAACTAATTATCATAGACAATTTTAGAATTTCATATTCCAGTGTTCTTAAAAAAAAAAAACACACACAGTCCATGAAGAAAACAAAACAAAAACCCAAGACTTCCATAGCTGAAAGAGTTATAGAGAAACCACAAAACTGTTGGTGCTACATGGCACTGATACATATTTACTAAGTTGGCACAGAAGAATCTGAGGTGATGGGTATTACCTCTTAAGCTTGAAAGCAGACTTTAACAAACATCTCAGATAGAAGGTACAGAAGATACAGATGTACCAAACGCAAGAAAAGGCTCCTAGGTTCGCCTGCCAGGCCTCCATCTGCAGTACCATGGACTGGAACAAAGGCATGCATTTCCACCCCAGAGGGAAATACTACATCTCCTTGATGTGATGCTGGGACTGCATATGTAAAATGCCTGCACTAAAATTAAGTCTTCTATCTTCCAAATTTTCTCAATTATTAATACACCAGACAGCTGCAGTAGCTCTAGCAAAAATAGCAGCCAAGCTTTCCCACAAGTCAAAACAGCCAGGAGATGTCTGCACGGGGACTTTCCTACGTGAGGACTGGCTGCTCTCTGGGCCAAACAAGAAGAAACACAGTCTCCAGTGGAACAACAGAAAAAGAGAAACTTGTTTTAGAATTTAACATGAAAAATGACAGCCCTTCCTCCCACCCCCGCCAGAGACATTCACTCCTCTTTACCAGAGACATTCACTCCTCTTTATAACAAGAAACTCTGTGTGTGTGAAAAAACAAAAGTTGACTGAAAAGGCTATCAGTCCACTCATTGGGATAACAATTCAGAAAATTAAACAGCAAGCCCAAGGAATGCCAATCACTACAGTGTATTCTGGAATGAAACTATACAATCGTGCCCACTCAAACGGGAGTAGGGTGAGGTTAGAAAAACAAATTATGGGTTTTTTTTAAGATTTCTCGAAGCAAATTAATATCCAGAAAAAAAAAAGCTGTTCTTCAGTTGCCACCTTCATATTTTAAACAAGTATCACAGTGTCATCTTAAAAGACTTCTGTGAATACATTTTTTTGTGGAAATACTCACATTTGAAAAGCACTGCAAAGGGGAAAACTGAGTACTCGGAATATCACCATTCAATGGTTTCTGAACTCAACAGTGATCATGAATTTTAAGTCAAAGATTTATGTGTAGAACATGAAACAAGAATAAAATAGATTTTAGAAGATTTTTTAAAGCTATAATATCAGAGCTTAAGCATATCACACCAGAGGGAATGTCACTTGTCACGGTCACGTTGTGCTTGGTCTGGATGTGATCAAACATTTCACATTGCCTGTCACAGTTCTGATTTCACATCATTTTAACCTTTAAAGGCAACCAGAACACATGCCCCAGTTTTTGGGTCGTATGATACCATCACTCTGTCTGTGCCCCAGCACCACACACAAACAGAAATGGTTGTAGGTCATCGAGAAAAAAGCAGAGTCCTAGCGGCCCAAGTTCTAAACAAGGATATGTTTGCACCAGTTCTATATAACTTGTTTCTAAGAACAAGGACCGTATTTCATTTTCCCTGTCTCACGAAACTATGTAAAATTCAGTTATTTTTCAGTAAATGCCAACAAATGTCAGAGAGGCAAACCATGGCTATTTGGAAATGGCTGCTAGTTTATTAATATAATCCCCCAGAGTAAAGCTCGTGGTGTAAATGTTTTCAAGACAGTCACTATCGTTTAGAGGCGGGGCTTACTAACCTAACATAGACACTCACTGCCCGTGTATCACTTACCATTTGCGATCTGTTCTTCGGACAGCCATTGATGTCTTCAATCTTCTCATTTGCTGAAAAAAGAAACAAGAGTCAGAAAAACAAATAATCATCATAGACACTGCAAGCAGTGATGTTCAGGACCCTTGAGGCCAAGCCAGTCCTAAGGCCCATTCTGGGGTTTGTCCAACCAGCACAGGCATGTGAAATACTGAGACGCTTCTAGCAAGCTTCAGGACTTAACTCATCGAGCTGCTGTCCTCCAGGGACAGCTGGGGCAAGGTCGCCGTCATCTAAGGCAGAGACAACTGCACTGGCGACAGTCTTGGAGTGATGGGGCAGGGTGGAAATGTTTGCACACTGGGAAATGGACTGAGCTGTGACTGTGCTCTAGGCTCTGAAAAGGCAACTGCAACTTCCCCGCAAAAGACGGGGTGCTTCAGAGTGAGATCCATGTAGCCACAGTGCAGCTCCTGGGGACAAAAGCCACAGATGGTAGCATCTCCCTCCATTTTTAGCCAGAAATATTAAGGTTGCTTTAGGCTGTCCTGATCCTATTCCCAAAGTGGATCTTATTCCCATTGGGATCCTATTCCCGATGGAAAAACAAGAGAGTGAGACTTTAAAAATGACACATCCATGCCATTTAGTATGTCCAGATTAAATCTGGAACATACTCTATTGAAGTCAAAAGAGCGCCGACCTACTTAGAGAAGTGATAGAGAGAGACTGAACTGCATAAGCTGAAAAAAAAAAAAAAAAAAAAAAAACGAGGAAGAAAGGCCCAGCTGCCCGTGGTGAATGCGTTTCATCCTCAGTCTAAAGGAACCCTTGTAAGATATAGCCTAGGACATCTGGGTTTGCAACTGCAGTGCTACAAGAAAGGCAGTATGTATAGTGGTTTGGAGGCAAAGATACCCCAGTTTGCAGCCCAACTTTACAGCTTCTGAGCTGTGTGATCTTAGCCATGTAATACAACCTCTCTGTTGCACTGCCTCACCTATAAAATTGAGTTGGCTCATCTGCAAAATTGAGCTAATACTACGTACTTTACAAGAGGAGCTGTGAAAAGATTATATGATGCCAGTAAAATGCTTAGTGCGGTTCCCAGCACACAGTGAGAGTTCTGCATATGGTTGTTGTCGTTTTGTTGCTCAGTAGTGTCTGACTCTTTGCGACCTCATGGACTGTAGCCCACCAGGCTCCTCTTTGTCCATGGGATTTCTCAGGCAAGGATATTGGAGCGGGCTGCCATTTCCTTCTCTGGGGTATCTTCCTGACCCAGGGATCGAATCCAGGTCTCCTGCATTGAGAGTTGGATTCTGTACCTCTGAGCCACCTGGGAAGCCCTCTTTGTATGGTAGCAATCATTAATCCAATTATACATACTCTTTAACATCTATGTAAAAACACATAATATAAAATTTTCCTTTTTGATCTCTCCATCTGAGTTTTAACCCAGAAACTTAGCTAGGACTTCAGAGTAAACAACTACAGATTTGCCTTCTCTGAAGACTTTTTAAGATTCCTTCCCAATCCCACATCCCTTTACATGTCACCACCCCAGAAAGATAAGGCCTACTAGGTCTCTCTACTCTCCTAGCAGCCTGAAAACTGCCTCTATGTTGCTTTTAGCCACCTAATGTGTAACTCCTTTTCTAGCCTCCCCCAGCTATGCAGACAAGTAGATTTTGTTTGTCACACTTGTATCCTTACAGCTCAGTAAGTGCTTGCAAAATTTATATATATCACATCCGATCTTAATGACTGTAATATCTAAAACATCCATGAGACGACATTAAAAAAATGCATCTGAAAAGGATAACAGAAACACTTTACCACGACACGAAGGTTTCAGAACACCTGTACTTAAATATAGTTCACTATTACCTCCATTGGGTTTATTTTGTCCTCCAGCATTTCTACCTTGCTAAGTCGCTTCAGTCGTGTCCGACTCTGTGCGACCCCATAGATGGCAGCCCACCATGCTCCCCCGTCCCTGGGATTCTCCAGGCAAGAACACTGGAGTGGGTTGCCATTTCCTTCTCCAATGCATGCAAGTGAAAAGTGAAAGTCAAGTCGCTCAGTCGTATCCGACTCTTAGCGACCCCATGGACTGCAGCCTACCAAGCTCCTCCGGCCATGGGATTTTCCAGGCAAGAGTACTGGAGTGGGGTGCCATTGCCTTCTCCTTTCTACCTTGAGACAGAAGTAAAAAATAAGCAAGCAAGCTAGTGGCAGGACATTATTTAAAAATCTAGTTACCAGAGACAGGCTGGTTAGTATACATTCAACCTCATCTACCCCTTCTTTAGAATTTGCCCAGAGTAATAGATATTTAGGCCTATGACCCATCTGGGAAGACTTCGGTCTTCCGGGAGCCACTTGAGTTTTCTCAGCTCTTAAGAACACTGGGGGAAAAAAAAAAAAAGAACACTGGGACAGGCATTTTAGGAAGCTTCTTCCACCTGGTTTTCCCTCCTCCCCAAAGAGGTGCCATAAAGCCTTTGAAAAGCACATAAAAGATGCCCAATGAATGGGATGACTCACAGATACTTGTTATTCAGTTCACCAGAAAATACGATTAGCCAGAAGGCATCACTAGCATGTAAGTTCCACAAAACCAAGGACTTTCCTTCTGCTTTCTTTTCTATTATAAGCCCAGAGCCTAATGCAGTGCCTGACGCATAGCAGCCACTCAACATGTATTTGTGGAGGGGAACTGAGGACTATTCTGAATATTTCAATGAATCAAAGTTTTACTGCCTATTCTGAGGCAGCTGCCCTTTCACTTGTGTATATATAAATGTATGTCCTGAAGGTGGAAAAAAAAAGAAAGATCCTTGACACCGGGCACTCCTTCATACATTTGAAATTATGGCAGGCTAGCACTCTGACCTTGGATTTTGATATACACCACTGGAAGAATAAACATACGGCTTTTGAGAATCAAGGCCACTCCAGGTATCTTCTAGTTAGATACTCGTGATGGCCAAAGTCATAAGTCATCGGGTTCTGATCAATACCCGGCTCACTGATGCTCATTAAAGTGAAGGATGGATAACTGTGATCCTGAGAAGTCATTTTAAAGATCATTTATATACCTTTGACTTCCTTGGTGGCTAAGATGGTAAAGCGTCTGCCTATAATATGGGAGACCCAGGTTTAATCCCTGGGTCAGGAAGGTCTCCTAGAGAAGGGAATGGCAACCCACTCCAGTATTCTTGCCACCCCCCGCCAAAAAAAGGGGCTCAAAGTAATATTTTGGGCTTCCCTGGTGGCCCAGAGGTTAAAGTGTCTGCCTGCAATGCAGGAGACCTGGGTTCGATCCCTGGGTTGGGAAGATCCCCTGGAGAAGGAAATGGCAACCCACTCCATTCTCGCCTGGAGAATCCCATGGACAGAGGAGCCTGGTGGGCTACAGTCCATGGGGTCGCAAAGAGTCGGACACGACTGAGTGACTTCACTCACTTCACTATATACCTTCTGGATAAATGATACCAAGGGATTGAGTCTAATTATTCCTCTAGTTTCTTTTCAGTCTGTCACTTAAACCACAGTCAGGTGTTCATTGAGTTCCTTGGGCTCCTATCAGGCTAAAGCTGCCCTTTTATAATATTCAAAATAAACCAATGGGGTGGAGCCTATTTATAACCCGCTAAAGAAGACCCACTCCAGTACTCTTGCCTGGAAAATCCCAAGGGCGGAGGAGCATGGTGGGCTGTAGTCCCATGGGGTCGTGAAGAGTTGGACACAACTAATCGACTTCACTCTCACTTTTCATGTTCATACACTGGAGAAGGAAATGGCAACCCACTCCAGCGTTCCTCTCTGGAGAATCCCAGGGATGGCAGAGCCTGGTGGGCTGCTATCTATGGGGTTGCACAGAGTCGGACACGACTGAAGTGACTTAGCAGCAGCAAAGAAGACATGGGAAGAGGTCAAATGACTCAAACAAAACTCAAAATAAATGGTTAATAAAAATGCAAAAGCCTGGACCTCCTAGTTACCAATTTCATGTAATATAAATACTTCTCCTTTAACTTAAATTCTCAAGAATTTCTGTGAAAGTGAAAGTCGCTCAGTCGAGTCTGAATCTTTGTGACCCCATGGACTATATCATCCAAGTAATTCTCCAAGCCAGAATACTGGAGTAGGTAGCCTTTCCCTTCCCCATGGGATCTTCCCAACCCAGGGATCGAACCCAGCTCTCCTACATTGCAGGTAGATTCTTTACCAGCTGAGCCACCAGGGAAGCCCACCAAGAATTTCTGTGCTGGTGATAAATACTTAAAGCAATAATAGAAGCTCTCATTGTGCTGATAAGAAGCAGCGCTTGGTCTTCAGAGCTGAATTTACTAACTCGGGGTAGGGGTTCTTTGGCTACAGCCCCAAAGTAGAAAACCAAAGAAGCAAAGCCATGTCCCCCAAAGTCCTCATTAAAGTCATTAAAACTGGCATGCCGAAGTGCCAGTGGTATTTATTCCAGCAAGCTCTAATGTGCAGACCTGTCTGCACACAAGGTGACAATCTAGTCATTGGAAAGCATCAGTGCACTTTAAGAAATATGAAATCAAGCTCATCACTCCTCAAAAGACCTCCTGGGAAGAGTTCGGAGCATTTCAAGAGCCCAAGCATCTATGCTTGGCAACTATGTATGTTCAGGGCAGTTGGCCATCCTGCCAATGTCCAGAAAGAGAAACTGCCTGCCCTCACTGAAAGGCATATGACTTACCCAAGGTCATGCCATGGTAGCAGGTCATCAACAGAAAGTAGAGTCCCGCGGGTTGTGTGAACTTCCCGGTTGTGCTCAGAAGCAGCCCAAATGGTGGTCGAGAATGAGCTGCTATCAGCCCTCGTCACCTCTAATGGGAATCTCTTCCCCTCTGTCTTGGCTTCCTCCTCTCCAAGCCTCTTTTGCTTATCCTGTTTCCCTCCCCTTCTCTCTCTGTCCTCTCTTCCTCCCGCCCCCCTCTCTCCTTGGCTCACTCCAACCCCTCTGGCATCCTCCCTGAGTGACAGCAATGAGGCCTGTCTCTCCCTCTTGATTCATGCTGTTTATCCTGGCCTCACAAACCTTTCTAATAACTCACGGACACGGCACCGTTGATGGGCTGGCAGGCAACTGCCGGCCTTGGGCAGCTCAGGACTCAAGAAGATAATCATACTAATAAGAGGCTGAACACAAACACTCAACCCTCAGTCACCAGAGCAAGGGCAGCAAGAGGCGGCAGCACAAGGTTCATTTTCTGCCCAACGGGCAGAAGGCAATGATGCAAGAGTGTGGGCCCCAAGGTATCCCACTATCTGGGAAGAGGGGGGATGGATAAATAGAAGGCTAGGGCCTAGGACCTATCTGGGCTCGATGAAGACTGACTTAGGAATAGCATCTGTGAAGAGCATTGAAGGCTTTCCTCCACATAAAACATCTTAGCTTTCAAAGGATTCCAACTCTCCATCATTAGAACTAGCTGAGGAGATGGTTAGATTCCCCAACCTGAAAGTCAAGTCTTCAACCACTGGCTTTGTTCCTGGGTTAGCCCTGTACCTTGCCTTATTTGCCTTGTTGAGTCTCTGGGTCTCTACCCTCCAGCATCTCCGCACACTATTCCCTCTACCAGGAAAGCCCTCCCTGACCACTTCACCCAGCTAACTCCCAGTTTGAGGTCTTGGCTTATAGATAAATTCCTTGATGAAATGTTCCTTGATTCCCTCCTTGCTAACCCAGCGTCTCCTTTCCCTAATCATGGGTCAGGCCTCACAGCACATGAGCCCTTTATCATTATGTACAATCTTCCTCCCTCCTAGATCTAGGAAGAGGTTGTGACTTAAAAGGACAATCTCTCTGCCTCCAAGTTTTGACGGACCTTCATTTAGATGAGTTCTTTTCAATTATTTTAAAATAACTTCAAACCTTCAGAAAAGTTACAGGAACAGTACAGAGAATTTCCATACAACATCCTCCATTCTCTTTTTCTCCCTTCCTCTCTCACACCCTCCTTCTCTCTACAGGTAGACATTATTTTTCCTGAATCATGTTAGTGTAGGCTCAGTTGTGTCTGACTCCTTTGCAACCCTGTGGACTGAAGCTCACCAAGCTCCTCTGTCCGTGGAATTTTCCAGGCAAGAAAACTGGAGTGGATTGCCATTTCCTACTCCAGGAGATCTTCCCAGGGACCAAACCCGTGAACCTTGTGTCTCCTGCACTGGCAGGCAGACTCTTTATCACTGAGCCGCCTGGGAAGCCTGGTGGCCCAGACAGTAAAGAACCTGCCTGCAAGGCAGAAGTTGGAAAGATCCCCTGGAGAAGGGGATGGCTACCCACTCCAGTTTTCTTGCCTGGAGAACTCCATGGACAGAGGAGCCTGGCGGGCTGCAGTCCATGGGGTCACAGAGAGTCACACACTACTGAAGCGGCTGGCACACACACCTGGGAAGCCCTAGTGTGGCCTCCAAGGGCCATGTCCCTTATTCTTGGTGCGTACTTCCAAAGGACGAGGATACTTTTTCACGGTACGATTCTAAGTTTCAGAAAATTTAACATTGCTCTAATTCCAATATTCCAGTTTAGTCAATTGACTCAAAAATGTCCTTTATTGCGTTTTATCCCCCGGAATGGGATCCAGTCCAGCGTCATGCAGTACGTTTAGCTGTCAGGTCTCTTTAGTGTCGTTTCTTCTTAAACGATTTCTCAGCTATATTTTTTTGTCTTTCACAGCACTGACATTTTGGAACAATTCAGGCATTTTTTGTTTTTTGTTTTTTTCAATAGAATGTTCCAGAATTTGGGTTTATCTGAGAGTCCTCCTGATGGGTTTCAGGCTTTCTAACCCCTGAGTGCAATACAATGTGAAGTGATGTTGCAATTTTTCTGCGGTATCCTATCAGGAAGCACATGACACCCAGCTGCTTCTCATCAGGGATGTAGTCTGGTCACCTGGTCATGACACCTGATTCTTCCATGTGGTAACTCTATTTCCCTTTGCAACTAATACACCAGCAGTGAAGAGCCCATTTGAGACCACGCACACGGCTGCTCTCCATCAAAGCTCTCCCCTTGATTTCAGCTCCCACTGGTGATTCTTGCCTTAACTACTGTTCACCCTCACAGCTGCAACTCCTCCATTCATCAGCCAGCCTTCTCCTGTTGAGTCCTCCCTTCTCTTCCACTGATATATCATCCATTTCTTTATTTAGCAGCACATAGATCTGTGTACTCCTACTTTATTCCATGGGTATAATCCACAGTGGCCCTCAGTTATATTGATGCTCTAGTCGTCTCAGATCAGCTCGCTCTTTGTAGCCCTGGAGTGCAGAACTAGTACTTGCAGGGAGATACTACCATCCAGGGGGCAGATTTTGACTTAATGAAAGAAGAGCTTTTAAAAGACTCTAACTCTCCCCATCGTTAGAACTAGCTGTGGAGGTAGTTAGTTGCCCATCCTAGGGAGCATTTAATAGAGTCTGCTGACTACTTTTCCTAGAAGCAATTCATACATCAGGTTGAGGCTCTTAAAAGGTCCTTTCCAAACCTTAGAGTGCAGCCCATCCTGGAAAGGAGGAGGGTGACAAACAGGTGAGAGGAATACTCAGGAGAATACTACACACTGAGAAGGGGAAACATTCGGTCTGCCTGTGGGAAAACAACCCAACGCAGGCTGAGGGAAGCCATGGCTGCAGTGAGCGACACTCTCATCCCTCAACTAATCAACTCAACTTCTTGTGAACATCACTGCACACCAGACACCACACTCAATGCTGTGAGCCCCAGAAAGGAAGATGACTCAGAGCCACACCCATGGAGAGCCAGGCCTAATACAGCAGTCAGTGGGATGACAGAGGAGGGTCCCCTCCAGCTCTGCCTGGGAGAGAGCTAGGTAGGGGATCAGAGGGAAACTGACTTTTTTCAAGAATGAGTAGGAGGTCTCCAGCCAAAGAGCAACTGTAATCACTGGACTTCTGTTCAGCACAAGGTGGAGTCTCTAGGACTCCAATTCTGGGAATCGGTGGTACTAACTTGAGCCTTTGAAATCACAGTCTAGTAGCTCAGGCTCAGAGAGATCACTGTCTTGGGAGTTCATCTCATCAGAATAGATTCAGGGAAGCATCCTCCTGGGCGATGATGAAAACTGTGCTAGCTTACATTTCTATAGTGCTATGCTTAGTAAGTTTGCCATACACATTCACCAACTCTGGGCCCCGACAGACGTAACTGATGTATCATGACACACTCTGACATCGATTCCAAGGCCTCTTCATCTTTCTACACACATCTTTCAAGGCAGTGGCTACCAAGTCCTATCCAGAAACACTTCACAGTATCCAAGACGTTTCACATCTGATGCCTACTTTCCACTTCACAAGATTGCCACAAGATCAGACGAAGCAGGCATGAAAGTGAAAGTCACCCAGTCATGTCCGACTCTGTGCAACCTCATGGACTATACAGTCCATGGAATTCTCCAGGCCAGAATACGGGAGTGGGTAGTCTTTCCCTTCTTCAGGGGATCTTCCCAACCCATGGATCAAACCGAGGTCTCCCACAGTGCAGGCAGATTCTTTACCAGCTGAGCCATAAGGGAAGCCCAAGAATACTAGAGTGGGTAGCCTATCCCTTCTCCAGGGGATCTTCCCGACCCAGGAATTGAACCGGGGTCTCCAGATTCTTTACCAACTGAGCTATCAGCGAAGTCCAAAAGCAGGCATGGCTGTGCCTATTTTATTCCATTTGTTTTAATTGCTTTTTTAAAATCCTTTTTTTCCCTTTGGCCGCACCATGTAGTATGCGGGATCTTAGTTCCCCAACCAGGGATTGCACCCCTGCTCCCTGCAGTGGAATCACAGAGTCCGAACCACTGGACCACAAGGGAATTCTGTGTGTCCATTTTAAAGATGGGAAAACAGGTAGCAAAGTCCATGTCTCAAAGAACTGAGCGGGTCTTCTAGGAGATGGGGTGGCCTCAACAATCTGAGCAAGCTTGACCCTCCTACCTAGCCAACTCCAGATGAAAACTTCACCCTGGCCAGCACCTTGATTCTGGCCTTGCAGAGTCACCCAGCTAAGCCGTGTGTGCACCCCTGATGCACAGAAATTGTGAGGTAGTGAACAGACGTTCTTTTACGTCATTAAGTTTGTGACAATCTGTTATACAGCAACAGCAAACTAATACAGGGAAGGAGAGAAAAAGAAGGACCAATGGAAGTTGGTCTTCAGTCAATCTCAGGACAGTAAGGAAGCATCTTTCTCTCTAAATAGCACTCTGAAAGTCTCACCTTAGGCCTACTTGCCTGTATTTTTAGGTGCGACCACAGATGTGAGCAGAGCTGCAACTATACACGGCTGCCTGTCATACTTGAAGGATAAGCAACTTTTCCATAACAACACGCCCGAGGGGCTGGGGCTTCTTTTTTTTTCTTTCTTCTCCCTTGGCATGAGTTGGCTGCGGAGGCTGCCAGCGACAACAATCAGCCTAATGCCATCTAATTGACCTCCCGCCTCCACGGTCTGCTCCAAGTTCTCAGGCAGGACCACTGGGGTGCTTCCCTGAAGACCCAAGGCAAAGCTGTGCACAGCCTCCACCCACGTGCCTGCCCAGAATAACTCTTCTCCTCCAGCACACCGCCAAGGCATTAAAAATCCCGCTGCTCCAATTCCCTTCCCCCAGTATTAAAACCAGAACCAGACCTCTGCAGAGACTGAGCCTTTGATTTCTCAGACCCAATAAAAGTTCACAAGGAAGAACCAGCCTCATGTTACCTTTTCTTTTTATGGAAATATTTCCAGAATAATCCACAAAAAAGCACATCATCGAGGGGGCAATAAGAGAGCCAGAAAGATGATAGGAGGGAAGGGGGACAGACAGCCCCTCTATAAACCACAAGCACTTCCCCCCAGCCACGACCAGTCTCTTTCTGGAGGAATCAAGATGAGACTGCCCTGTAGGTGATCTTATCAGGCAAAACGAGCTGGTACCCAGCCTCCTCCCACACAAAACAGAGTCAAATAAACTGTCAACACATGGGACACAAACACTGCTTTTTTAGATGATGTCAGGGTTCCATCCCCACTTGCCAGACTCGACCCCTGTTGGACTGGTCTCCACGGTAACTCATCCACCCAACCCCCCTCAACCCCATCCCCTTGAGGTCAGATCTGCTCTTACCTACGACCTGGATAATCTGGGCTAGGAGGACACCGTCCGTCACGTCTTGCTGGAGATCCTTAATGAGACGCCTGTGGCCTGATTTGGCTAGATAGTGATTGGCCCAATCCGTGTAGATCTGCAAGAAAGCACACGCGGCAACTTTAGGAACCCCGTCAGATCCGAGCAGCTGCGGGGCCAGCGTAGGAGCCACTGTCCCGCCGGCGAGCTGTCTGGGGCCAGCCCTCACCATTAACATGCAGCGCATTGTGCCCGTGGGGCATTCAGCTGGCCAGAGCCGCGCTTTCACCTATTGAGAGATCTGCCGTCAAAGGCTCAGGAGAAAGCTAAAGAAAGCCTCAAAACGCGCAGGGGTCTGAATGGGACAGGGGACACGGAACTAAGCAGTCTGTACCAGACGGCTCTGAGAGGCTGAGGCTCTAAATGCAGGCGCGGTCTCCCCCACCCCACCGCCCAACCCGGCCCCTTCCCATCTTTTTCTCTTTATTGAGAAAACGTATGGGGAGGTTACCACCCAACAGGCAATCTTTTCATGGGCCATTTCAGGGAAAGGAGTTCTCAGGAGCCTGGGTCCCTTGTAAGGGAGCCAAGTACCAAAACACAGAGCCCTTCAATTACTCTTGTGTGAGTGGAGTTATTAATGGCCTCACAATCATCTCAAATTTAATCAGCTTCATTTAAAAGCCCAGCATCATTTTCACTGTTGGGATTCTGTGAACGGCAACAACACATCCCCCAGCAAATTCCAACACATTTAAACACAGCATTGGTGAGCACAGCACCCGGAAGGCAGAGGCTGGGCCGCCACGGGATCAGAAAAGCAGACCCTTCTGGGGGACACAGACCCGCCCCTCCCAGTCACAGAGCCACCGGCACAAAGAGTATTTTCTTCCAACAGGCCGACGAACCAGGAAGACTCTCACCTGAAAACTTTCTCCCACAGTGACACAAACTGAAAATAAAACTGAAAACCTCCTCATCAGTTTTGCGCGCTAAGTTTCCTATGGGGACTTGTGAATTTGTTGGGGAACATCAAGGTGTTTATCAGAACCTTTTCTTCTTTTCCCCCAGGAGGGATATGACCATATGGCTGCTCATTAAGAGAAGTGTCCCCTCTCAGCTGGGCCATGTCAGCGGCTGCAGTTCATGCACTAACCCATGTGAGGTTTCCACCGCAGCGATGAAACCCATCGTTGCACCTCCATCAGCCGGCCTGCTCTGAGATCTCGAGGGACTCAGAGCAGCGGAAGACCTACCCCAGCCCCAGCCCTCCCTCCGTCCTGCTCTTCCCAACACTGTACTCATCAGGGGAATCTCACACAGTGGGGTGCTGCCCTTCAAAACTCCCAAAATGTGGGCTCAAGGGCCAGTGCCTGGACTTACAAAGCAGGGCCCTTCCAGGGAGGGGCACCTCTGACTACTCCAGCTGCGACAGTGAAGGAGGGCTCATCTCAAGGGTGGGCAAGGCGGACGTGCCCTGTCTACTTCATCAAGTGCTGGGAACAGAAAACTCCTGTCTGTTACTTTCTTCCCTCAAGACTCCCACATTGTCAGATCAAAAATTTAGTACAGCAAGATCATTTTTCAATTTCACAAGCACTGAGAAACCTAAGGAAGCGGAGTGCCATCTTGGTCACTACAATGGCCAGTCTGAAAGGTCAGTGATCCCTGGATCAAACTGTTAAGAGGGAGAGAGGGAAGGGGAAAAACATTCAAAAGGAAAGAGAAAGACCAGGGTTCAAGCCCCAACTCTAGAGTCTCCCCGGGGCGGGGGGCGGGGGCGGGGGGCGTGTTGCGGTTGTTTCGTTCAATGCTGTAGCCCAAGGACCTACAATAGCACGAGGCACGTTAGAACTTCCCAGTAGGTAGGTGTGGAGGAATGGGTGTCTGACCTTAGCTGAGCACCTTAACTCTCTGAGCCGAGGTTTTCCTATCTGCAATATGGGATCGATACTGTGTACTTGTCAGTTTTTATGAGGACTGATACAACATATTTTTTTAAAATAGTGGCTTATACAGAGTAGGAGCTGAGTAACAACTAACACGGAGCCTAATACATGCCCCACACCAGTACAAATACTTAACACACATTAACTCATTGCCTCCTCATTCTGTGAGGTAGATGCTAGTACTGCGTCTATGCTTCAGGAGAGAAACTTGAAGTGCAGGGAGGTAAAGGAGCTTACCCAAGGTCACCAGAAGTGGCAGAGGCCAGGATTTGAACCCAGGCTGACTGGCTCTAGAATCCTTTAGATGTGCTCAACACTGCTTCTCTGAATATGAGTATAAATTATTCAAATCACTCACCCCCTCCATGACACCCTCCTACTGACGAGACTTATTCTTCTATTCAGTTATGTTCACGCTGAAAGAATTGTTTACATAGATAAAAGCTCCAAATCAATCCCTTGCTGTCACGTGACTTTTCTTAACCAAGTCACTGGACTGTCCTGGGCCTCAGTTTATCCAGCTGTAAAATGGGCACAGCCAGTCCTACTTCAGAAGGTAGTTGTGAAGAATTCAGTGAAGTGCCACGTGGAAGCCCCTGGCCTGACCCACATGGGGCTCGGGAAGCAGAGGTAGTGGGTGGTTATGAGGAGGCATGAGCAGACAGCTTTAAACATTAGCTGCCAGGAGGCCTAGTACATCTGTGACCTTTGGCCTGGCTGTGCTCACGAGGGAAATAACAACACCTACACATCATCAGGTGATTATGAGGGTGAAACAAGTCCATATACATAAAGAACACAGAATCTGAGACTTGCTAAGTGTCCAGTAAATAAAAGGAATAACGAGAAAGGTGACTCCCAGCATTATAAAACGGGCCAGAACAAAACCAGCCACAGCCTCTGCCCTGAACCTCCAGGACAAAATGACTCAAGGCCTCACTCCCCTTCTCTTTTGTCACAAGGTACAATTTCAAGAGTCTGGAGCACTCTCTCTGCAATCACAAACCAGGGTAGATGGTAAAAGACAAGCAGGCCAGAAACCGGCCAGGCTGGTATGGAGAGTGAGGCATCCATCCCTAAGTAGGAGATATACCCCCAGGGATGTCTCAGGCCCTGGAGGGATCCTACCAGCTGAGGGTCTGAGGGACCAAGCTGCTGGGGCTAAGTCGCTTCAGCTGTGTCCGACGCTGTGCGACCCCACAGACGGCAGCCCACCAGGCTCCTCTGTCCCTGGGATTCTCCAGGCAAGAATACTGGAGTGAGCTGCCAGAGACCAAGAGAACATCCCAAAGCTTAAAGCCATCTGCCCCACAACCGCCAGCTGAGGTGAGAACAGGCCACAGGCAAGAACACCGCTGAGTGGGAAGCAACCCAGGTACCTCTGCTTATTCCCTTCTTAGGTGATTAAGGGTATTTTTAAATAGACATACCTTCTCTAAAGCCAGCCCTCCATGTGTGTGCGCAGATGAGCAGGAAACCAAGGCTAAGCAAGCTTCTTTCAGCAAGTCCAGGGGCACTTACACACACGGTACAGAGTCCTGGCGAGGCCACACAGGTACCTGGTATGCCAGGGAGAACTTAATTCTACAGAGGTCAGCAATGGCTCTGCCAGAGACGTGACCTTCTCTACTCAAAGCTGTTTAAAACAAGAGCTCTTCTCCCCACTTGAATCCACCTACACACCACTGCGAACTGTATGTTCCAACAGCGTACCTCTAATCCTGTCACCTGCTCCGAAAGTCTCCCCACTGGACTAAAGGCAGACTGTTCACACTGTGGCTCAAGGCAGTCTTCGCATCCACCCACTCTTCCCCAGCCAGTGTCCAACCTTGCAGGGGAGGTGGTGTGTGTGAAAGTTAAGAGCATGGGCTTGGGCACTGACCAAGTCAAGCTGGCCTTGGCAAGTGAATGCCTATTCACCTCTCCATACCTCAGTTTTATCCTCCATAAAATGGGGATCATACAAAATACACAATTAGGCAGGGACTGGCCAACTGTACACAGGCCAAACCCAATGGGCCACCTGCTTCCGTGAACAAAACTCTATGGGAACCCAGCCACATCCATTTGCCATCTGTAGCTGCTTTCACACCACAATGGCACAGCTGAATAATTGTGATACAGACTTTTGGCCCACAAATCCTCAAATATTTACTGTCCGATTCTTTACAGAAAAAAGTAGCCAGTCTGTGTCATAGGGACTGAATGATGTAATGTGCCTACATTGAGCAAGTGCTCAGGAATAATTACGATTATTATTGCCCCAGGAAAATTGGACCTCACACTTCCCCCATCGCTGAACTCCTGCCACCTCACCCACCTGAGGGCCTCCACTGGGACCACACAGCAGAACTCCATTCCTATGCTGGTCCTCCATGAAGTTCACTATTGATTTCCCAATTGCATCCTGAGCTGCATACAAAGCAGGGAACCTGTATGCTGGCACCATCACCTCACCCCCACTCACAGACTGGGGGCAAAGATGGTGTCCTGCCCGTCTTTGGGCCCAGACGTGCCTCTCAAGAAGGGGGCACAGGAGGGGTTTGGTAAGTGGTTGTGGAGTTGGGCTGAACAGAGAGCAAAAGGGCAAATCCTTGAGAAACTGATTACACTGGTGACTTAATGTGAGCTCTCAGCAAATACTCAAACCAGGATCTCAAGTCTCTTTACTGATTGGAGAGAGGAAAGAATAGAGAAAATAAATCACTCCATAACGCAAGCTCACTAATCAGGACCCAAACAAGAATCATTAATTTATCTGGAGTTTCCTCTCCCTAGCTCTCAACTTTCTGAAGAAATGAGTCACAGGAACATGCCTAGATTTATTTTAAGAAATACAGTTTTCATGGGTCATCCTAAGCACTGACACAGGTCAGGGCCCTCCCCCTCTATTACTGTTTCAGTAGCCCATGCGATAACTACCATTCTTCCTAGAAGTACCTTTGGAAAATAAGCTCACCACATCCTTCGTCATTAAGGACTTCATCAGGTTCAGAAACTCAACAAAAAATGGAACAGAGTGTGTTTGAAAGATCTTAAGCAAGGGCTACATCAGGCAGGGCACCCTCTCTGAGCCTCAGGCATCCAGAATCAACCTCTCCAGAACCTCTCCTTCCCCAGGGTTCCAGAAACTTAGAACTGCTGCTGCCCCAGCTGGGCCCCTGGAGCCCACTCTTCCCTGATGGGTGAACTTTCAGTAGAAATGGGCAAGACAAAGAACCACACAGTTTTGGGGAAGAGTAAAACCATCATCGCCACACCCCACTCCAAAGTATCACATCATTCCAGAGTAAAAATTCTAGAGGAACAGGCTTCAGAACCTTTTCCCACTAGTATCCACAGGAGTCTTTCCCACTCGGACTCGTCTCACTGAGTTCACCACTCTCCCCACCGGCTCTGGCGGGAGACCTCATCAGTGCTCCGGAAGCACTCGGCGAGGGAAAGGAGTTCTGTCAAAGCTCGAAAAGAAAAAAGGGGAAGGAAGACAATGACAGCTGAGAGCGAATTCGTTTTGATTCACTTTATGAGCCTTGACAGGATTTCAAGGAGCGTGTCATTTGTTTGCTTACAACTCCACCTCATTTCATATCAAACAGGCTGAAATCAAAGAGGGAAAGTCTTGACAGATCAAGTGAAGTAAAGAACCCGATTATTAGTTGTAACAAGAAAACTGATAAAAAATTGCACTGTTGTTAAACCAATGGGGAAGGTGCCAAGTTTATACTGCACTTAGCTCTCCAGTGAAGGGGGATGGTAGCATTGGAAGGAAGAAACCTCCCCAAAATCTATAAAATAACTGCACCTAAAGTCGTTACCCTAACAACCCTTAAGTCCAGACCAACATGTTGGGCTGCCTGATGGATCCAAAAGGCAACAGAGAGAATTAGCACAGTGGTTACAAGAGGAAAAGGGTGCAAATGAATCTCTTAGCAGGAAATGCCAGAGTAGAGATTCAAGATACACTAGTCATTTATTAATAGCATCTGAGGTGGTTTCCAGCCAATCAGTTGTAAAGAGAACCTATTGTCTGGCCTCCATTCAAGGTCTCACTGTAGACTTCAGGGATATCGTCAACATCATATCGCTTCCATGACTGTGCAGTGTGTGGTTAAAATGACTTAGTTCTGATTGTCCAGAAGTACAAAAATGACATTGCAACAATAGTACAGTGTCCACCCAGCACCTGAATACACAAAGAACGATTATTCAATCAGTCACAGTTTTAAGAAAATCAAAATACACCATTTGTTATTAAGGACAAAGCTAGTTAACACATTCACTTCTGCATCCCTGGCATCTAGCAAGAAGCCTGGCACCTACCCCACAGGTGTGGTCACAGGTCCACAGATCATTTCAACCACCTGGGGTGAAGTGAGGGGCCTGAAGTTATTAGCTGGTGGCTTTTTCCCATGTTCCCGCTCTCCCCATCAGAGTCTAAGATATCCTCTCTTAAGGTAGACCCTGCCTTGATCAAAATCACTCCCTTGAAATAAACATTCAAATGGGTGAATGATGCCCCAGCCCTAAACACTGGAAAAAGACAGGAGCCCAGAGCAGCCGATCTTTTGCTCAAGGCCACAGAGTACAGCAGGGGCTGAGCCCAAACACTGGGGCTGCTCCCTGTTTTCTAAAAGGAAGAATCTAGTTCTGCTTGGTGTCTTTGATTCTTACTACATACTCACCCTGGAGAGCAATGTCCCTTCCATCCACATCTTTGCCATCCAGCCAGACGGCCCATGGTGAGTCAGGGGGGCCCTCACTTACATGGTGGTGATATGCAGGTTTGCCTTACAGACACAATGAGAGCATGTATGTCAGTGGTTAACACAGTGTCTGGAGCACAACACTGGATAAATAGTGGTTATTTATGGAGAAGGGAATGGCTACCCACTCCAATATTCTTGACTGGGGAATCCCATGGAGAGAGGAGCCTGATGGGCTATGGTCCATGGGGTTGCAAAGAGTTGGACACGACTGAAGCAACTTAGCATGCACACACGCATGCATTCATATTCAAATTAATGTAAGTTTCAGGGGGAATATGTCATTCTAAATTGCTGAGAGCTTCCTCTTTTGAAAGCCACCATTTTTAACTACGTCACTGGGACTCTTTCCCAAGATTATCATGATTCGTGCTTTTAAAATTAACCCAATTCCATGTTTTCTTGATGACCCATGGATATCACTATGAATAGCATTTTGATGCATTCAAGGATGCCCTTAAGGCTGGACTGTCTTTAAGACCCCAGAGTCTTTTAATAATTGGGTATAGAGTAAAAATACCATTCAAGCCAGGTCCCTGATGGGACTTTTCCACTGAGGAGAATACTTCTAAGTGTGCAGGCTTTCGTGGTACCCCTCTGATGCTCTGAAGGTCATAAGGGAAGGCCTCTTGGCTCTTAGCTGCTTTCTAGACAGTGAGATTGCTAGCAAGCTGGGCTCCTGGAGTACCAAGATGTGACCAGGGTCTGTATCTCCAACCCGAGCATGTGCCGAATGGTACTGCCAGTCCCCACGCTCAACATACATTTTGGAACCTGATTCACAGAAACTTGTTTATACCAAGGAGTACATATCCCTGTCTGGACCCAGAGACAGCAGCAGGCTGAGGAAGGTGCCCATTGCTGGTTTTCTCCCCTTCTAACTGGCAGTAATCTCTGGCCCCTGCTGAGTTTTCCAAATTTGCTGACATACTGAGTGCAACACTTTAACAGCATCATTTTTTAAGGATTTTAAATAGCTCCTCTGGAATTCTGTCACCTCCACTAGCTTTGTCGTGATGCATGCTCCCTAAGGCTCACTTGACTTCACACTCCAGGATGTCTGTCTGGCTCTAGGTGAGTGATCATACCATAGTGGTTATCTGGCTCTTGAAGACCTTTCTTGTATAGTTCTTCTGTGTATTCTTGCTACCGCGTCTTCATCTTTTTGCTTCTCTTAGGTCCTTACTGTTTCTGTCTTTTATCGTGCCCATCCTTGCCTGAGATGTTCCCTTGATATCTTCAATTTTCTTAAAGAGATCTCTAACCTACTTGTCTGCATAACCAGATGCACCCTGACACCAGCCCACAGGTAGACTCTTGTTCCAAAGGGATACACACACATGTCAACACACACACAGCAGGTAAGTAGAGGAGGGGCAGGGCTTATCACTAACTTGAATTTCCACCCCTCCCCTCCCCCACCTCCACAACACCTTTCTTTCTACCTTGCCCCTAATGATATCAAGTCAACATAAGGTGCTCAGAGCCACACACATGCCACAGTGCGTTGAGCAAACCCTGCCGGAGCAGCTGCCTATGCTAGATCTCGCTCTTATGTAAGATGCTAACTACCATCAGCCAAATTCTGCAGTGGAGAGTGCCTTCTAGAGTCAGACTGCTTATGTTTCAGACATGCCTCAACCACTTGCTGCAAGAGTTATCACGGGCAAGTTCCTTACACTATATCTGGGCCTTCATTTCCTCATCTGTAAAATGGATCAATTCCCTATTCAGGTTCTTGTGAGACTGCAAAGAGGACATCTAATAATGCCCAGCGCATAGCAAGGGCACACAGCATGTTGGCACCAGTTAGTACTACCATGAGGACGATGCCATGCACTGTGAGCACTTGCCCAGCAATGGATTCCTTTCGTTCCCTACTCATTGTGAGGCAGGTATCGTTCCCCCCATTTTACTGATGAGAAAACAGAGGCTGAGAGGGGAAACGACTCTCCGGATTTCACACACAAGAGGGCAGCCTTTGAAAGCAGAGATTCTGGCTTCCCTCAGAGGCCCACGCGGGAACCGCTGGCCACAGACGGGTGAGTGTCATGGCTGCATGGAAAAAGCAGGCAGAGACAGCAAGGCTCGTTGCACAACAGCTACCTCAGGGTCCCTGCCTCCTGCCCCTGGGAACAGAGCTGGCCGCTTGTCACTCACGCCTAATGGACCCAAGGTGGGGGGGGGGGCTGACACTTTCCCACGTCACCAAAGCACAAAGCCAACATCATAGCAGGGTCACTATCACAAAAATAAGAAGGCCAGTACAACAGGGGTTACCACCGCTGGGCTGTATCCAGACGGGAAACGTTCAGGAGTAAGCTCGCCCAGTTCCTCCAGCCTGCAGTGAGCCAGGGCTGCGGGGGAAGGGCCCACAGCCACACAACGGTGGCATTGTCTTGCGGGAACACCAACCAGTCACAGGTGGGCGTGCACAGCAACTCCGGAGGTTTTGAAACTGTGCCTCTAGAAAAATACACCAGGCTGGCGACCGTGTTGGGAGGCACTGGCGAGATCTCGGGGAGGAGGGTGCAGGTGCCTGCTCACCCCACACCTTAGGCTGAGTCACCTTTGATGCCTGGGATGCCCCTGGCGTGGTTGCGCCCTGTGCTCCTGGGATGAGCGCTGCTCTGCACCACTCTTTGACAGGACACACAGTCCTTCCTCGTTCATGTCCTAGCTGACCGCCACCACCTGTGCACAAGGGGAGCTGGGCTGCTGTTGAGAACCTGCTGAGTGCCAGGTGTTGTATACCTGTCAAATACGACGTCTCCCCACACCAGAGTGGCAGCGGCAGGAGAACAGAAGTCCTTTATTTTGCTCACTGAATGTTTCCAAAACATCCAATATGGGGCCTGGCACACAGCAGGGACTCACTAAATATCTGTGGACTAAATGAATCATCCCCATTCTACAGGCTGGAAAACAGAGGCTCTAAAAGGCTAAGAAATGTACACAGGGTCACACAGCTAATAAAAGGCGATGCTCCATTTGACCCAGCCCGCCTGGTCCTACGGCTACCAGCTCTCACCTCAAATGTGCACCCAGATCTCCCGAGGGCCTCCCTGGAAAGTCAGACAAGGCAAGGATGAAGACCTATCACCAAAGGCTTCAAAACAAACCCCCCCGCTGTACTCCCTCTCAACCACTCCAACCTTAGAAGATCTGAGTAACTTTTGACCAGGATGTCTAGCATCTCCAAGAGAGCCAAATGTCAGAGCCCACTTGAAATTTCTGGAGTATTTTCTCTCCCTTCCTGTGTTCATTAGTTACTGACTGATTAGAGACACTTTCTCTCCAAAGTATGGCTGTGATGGGAACCAGGCCCCTCCAGGCAGGCCCGGCAGGAGGGGAGGAGGAGACGGGGCTGCCAGTAGGGGGAGCTGCTAAGCACACTCTTGGAGAGGAAACGTTCCCAAACTCAACAAGAGGTTTTGAGAGCTGGCTGGCAGGGTGGCCATACCTGAGGGGCTGGTGACAACCTGGGTGACAACCTGGGTGACAACACAGACCTCCTTCCAGTCTGGTCATGAAACGACCTTCTAAACATCAGCCTCCTTCCGGTCCTCCAAGCCTTCACAGTTCCCCTCACCTGCAGGCTGCGGGTAAGGGGATGCCAACCATTGTTTCTCGTCGCCCTCTGTCCTGCCAGAATGCCTCCATTTAGCTCCCTAAGCACAGGCTCCCCAGGATTTTGGCTCCACTGGGCCCAGTTACCTTGGAGTCCTAGGTAACTTCTGGCAGGTTGCTTAACCTGAGTCTCAGTGTCCTCTTCACAGGACTGCTGAGTGCATAAAGTGAAACGTTAGATCTAAGGGACCCCACATATTTGGGCAGTATGCCAATGCTTTGTGACTTGAGCAATCCACTTTCTGAGCCTCAGTTTCCACATCTGTAATATGGGATAATTATCTACTATGAGGACTATTGTAGGACTAAATGAAAATGTTCGCAAAGGGCTTAGCACAGTGCCTGACACATAGGTAGAACATTTAACTGTTAGCTTCCTTCCCTGCCTTGTCCCCATGTCCCCGACCCATAGATCCCTCTGCTACGCCACTCACACATGGGCTCTGTGCCATGTTAACCTTCAGTCCCCACTCGTGGGTTTTCTGGTCTGGTGTGTCCTTCCACATCCCTCCGTTTAGCAGGATTCTCTTTTCTAGAAACCAGCTCTGACTGCCAGCCTTCTCTCCTTCCTCTGAACTCTTAATGCACCTACAATTAAATATGCCTGTGTACCAGCTCCCAGCCCTTGTGCCTCTGCCCACACCATCCTCTCTCCAGCAGAGCCATCTCTTCCCCACCACCCGGCAAATGCTTATTTGGTGTCTTACAAGCCCAGTCAAGTGTCAATCCCTGTAAAGCCATTCCCAACTCACTGTCTCACTCCTATCAGGAAATTCTTTGTTGCCTCTTCTCTGGCTCCAAAAGCACCCTGCACATGTCTTCATGGCTACTATAACCGTTCACATGTCCAACAGGGTCTTCTCCAGGGTAGAGAACAAGTTTTCCACACCTTTGAAACTCTAGCACAATGCCTGACTCACTACAGGAGCTCAATAAACAAGAACTTACTGATTTACTGCAGGGTCAATGGGTGGATGGATGGAAGAGAAAAAGGGGTAGACTGGTGAATGTTCGGATGGACAGGCGGATGGAAACAGGGGATGGATGAACGAATCTGTTCCCCTTCACTGCCTATAACATAAAGCCCCTTAAGTCAAGATGATGATTCATGTATCTTTCAGACCAGTCTTAGCACAAGGTATAGAATGGGCACTGGTAAGTAAGGCTTCCCTGGGAGAACTTCCAGCAACATAGTAGCAGGACCCACTTGACCATGAATATTAAAGTGCTATTTAAAAAGACACACACACACACACACACACACACACACACACACACACAATATGCGACAGCAGGCTTGCACTAGCTCAGGAGAGTTGACTGGTTAAACTTTCAGGAAATCTGTGAGTTGGTTGTTAACCAGCCATTAGTGATAAAGGAATTATCAGAAAGAGAAATTTAAGAAAACAATCCCATTTACAGTTGCATCAAAAACAAGATACCAAAGACTGAGATTTCACCTTTGGGCCACACCGTTTTCTGGTTGTCCAACTTTGCATTACCAGATTAGCTTGAAATTTACTCGAAACATCCTCTGAAAGGATGAATAGGAAATGATGCGACCTTTCCTGATCTCCATCAGTAGCTATTCCTGATCCCGCTACAGTGCTGTCTTATGAGGCTATTCTGAATCCCAAGAGACCAATTAATTCATCCATAATCACAACTACAGAATTTCAGTGACAGAAGAACCTCCAGTGATCTAACTCTTAAATTTATAGTTGAAGAAAGTGAGGGTAATTTAAGTTAAATCCCTTTTATGTTATCCCCAAACTTAAATATACGGCTCTGTATGGACCTAAACATATACAGTCAAATCAGCCATGAGATCACAATAAAATATACACGAAGCAAATAAAAATGTACTCTTTTGTATGATAAAGCTGAACTTAGAAAATGGAACATCTTGAAAAAAGAAAATATCTCATCTAAAATTGTTTAATTTAAAATTTTTTCTAATTTTACTGAGATTTCATTTACATATAATGACCTGCATATATCTAAACTGTACAATTTGATGCATTCTGATCTATATAGACCCATGAAATCACCACTACAATCAAGATAACAAACATTTCCACCAACCCCAAGAACTTCCTTGCAACCCTTTGTAATCCATCCATCCCTCCACCGCTGCTGCAAGGCTAACACAGATCCACTGTATCTCATCACAGATTCACTCAGGCTTTCTGACCTGTACATAAATAGTATTATACTTACTTTAAAATTAAATTATATAAACTTAACAATTAAATTTTTAAAGGTGGTCAGACTCAAAACTCATCACTTTCCATTTATCTTTCTACATTTTACTATTGTTTATGCTTAAAGTGATTTACATCTATTATATCCCTATTACAACCCACTCCAGTACTCTTGCTATCTGTATGAGGGAAAATAGTATTATGCACATTTCTTGCTGGGAAATATTGAGAGCAGGAAGAGAAGGCAGCAACAGAGGATGACATGACTGGACGGCATCACCGACTCAATGGACATGAGTTTGAGCAAACTCCAGGAGATAATGAAAGACGGGAGCCTGGTGTGCTGCAAAGAGTCGGACACAACTGCAAACAACTTGCGAACTCAATTCAGAGATGCTATGTTTGGTAGTCTGAGGTCAGCCTCAGTAAAAGGACTGACCTTGGAAAGCAGCAAGAGCTACCTCTCAATCGTGAGCCCACTGTTGACCACCAGTAGGCACACACAGGTAGGGAGGGATATTCGTTATTTTTCCTTCTCCCCTTTACCCCACAAGAAGGTGGAGGGTTTTTTGTTACGTAAAATAGTGGGTATGAGTGTGCAAATTTAGGTGAGTGCTAAAAAGCTTAGCATCAGAAAGAAAGAATTCAGGGGGAGAGAGAGAAGAGGTTTGCAGCTGGACAGACGGGGAAGCAGAGAAGCTGCATGGGTGGGAGGAGGGAAGAAACCCTGGAAACGAGATCAGGGCGGCATTTGACAAAGTTGTACATGATCTAAACTCTCCCCTTTGAAATCTTCAATAAAAATCTATATTCTTACCAGGGCTTTCTAGGGCAAGTGGAATCCTTCTTAGGGAGGCCTAGAGGTGCCAAGTCCTCTGTCTCAGTGGGTGACAGGACAGGAGAGAGCCGCGATTAGGTGACTCGTATTCAAGAGTGAAGAGCTTTGTCTACAGGGCCAAGTGGGTGGACGGCCAGCTCTCCGTAGCCCTGTGCGGCATGGAACAGGGTGTTCGTGGACAGGCACTCACTCCAGGAATGCTGGCTGATGGGCCCTCTTGGCTGCCTCATCCTCTCCTGCACAACAGTCTCTTGGATTCTGGCTTTGGTCTCCCAAATATTTATGGTCCACAAGCTGCCCTGCCCCTTCCTGCTCCCCACACTGACTTTACCACCCACCAAGGTGTCCCAACTGGCTCAGCTCACAAAGCTCCCAGTGCCTAGGCACTGGGCCCTGGCCCTGTCTCAGCCTGACCCTGGCAATCAAAACTCACCTGACTAGTGTTCCATTCCATTTCACAAGGCTTCTGAGGTCCCAGGTACGCAACTCTGCCAGGGATGGCCTGGTGAGTCACTGTTCCCAGCTAACATTTACATTCCCAACGGAGTCATCAATGCTTTACTGTCAGGATACGGATACAGGGAAAGGCAATCACACGGCAAGTTTGGGAGAGAGGGTTTCTTTGAATGTTAAAAAAGATTTTTCAGGGCCAATCAGATCACTGCAGGTGAGCAGCTTATATAAACAATACATTGTTCATTAAAACTCACAAGCCACAGGACAAACTGTGTGCATTCTTGGTAATTATTTAAGGATGCTCCTGTACCCAGGAAACCTGAGCAGTGGATGATAGTTGAAGGATTTCCCCTAGGTCAGGTTTCTTGAGATTCAAGAGCCAAAGCACATTGATTCATCAGGGAAAAGCAGATCCAGAAAAGACCCCGTACATGGAGGTGGGGGCAGGCTCCTTTCTTGCATCAGGGGCTGCGACTGGAGGCGAGGACAAAGGAAGGTGATGGGGTTCTCCTCTGGTTCCACCTAGAGAAAGGGAGCAGGGCAACAGCTGAGCGGCCCTGGAAATAAAGGGGGTACCAGGTCTCCTCGCTCCTTGCTCACTTCCAAGCAGGTTTATGGTTGGCACAGGATAGAGACAACATCCACGAATTTTTTGAATTTTATGTTAGTGACAAGGAGAAAATGATGTGCTGTGGTTACGAGGGTGAGGCCAGATCTGACAGCAAATCCTGGCTGCACCTCTGCATGTACCCAAACCTAGGCAAGTCACTTAAAGGCAAGCTCAGTTTCTTCATCAGTAAAATGGAGACAGTGGTACCAAGCGCATGTGTGCGCGCGCTTAGTCGCTCAGTCGTGTCCGACTTTTTGCGACCCTGTGGACTATAGCCTGCCAGGCTCCTCTGTCCATGGGGATTCTCCAGGCAAGAATACTGGAGAGGGTGCCATGCCCTCCTCCAGGGGATCTTCCCAACCCAGGTCTCCTGAACTTATACTAAGAATTGATGAGAAAAATGTACAGCCCCTCTGAGCCCATGCACACAAGTACCCAAGGAGGGATGACAATGCTTATCAAAGAAGGTCCAGGGGCTCACAGGGGAACCTTAGAAGGTCTGGCATCCTCAAAAACTATCAGAGAGCGGCATCCCATTGGGCAGAGAGGCCTGGCAAAGACAGCACGGTGCCACTTGTGGGAAAGTTGTGTGACAAAGGCTTTAAAAGTCTCTGGAGGCAGGCAGTTCCCAGCAGCGGCTGGCGTGGCTCCGCCCCAGGACACGCTGCCCCGCTCAGTCTCTATTTAGTAGGAGTCTCCTTCCTTTCTGAGCAACTCCATGGCCAAGAGACTTGGCCACAGTGGAAGTGGTCGTTGTGCCCTGGGCTCCTCTCCAGCCCAGATGTCAGAGCTCTCAGGCCTGGGGAGTCTTGGGGTTTCTCTGTTTTGTATTTCTATAATAGGCTTTCACTAGGAAGACTACCAGATACCAAGCTGGCCCCCAGGAAAGAAGGGGCCAACCTGGCCCAGAGCACAAAAGAATGATTTGCACAAAGATACTATTTATTCTACAAAGTCCTAGAAGAAAGCCCCAATTGATTCATCTCAAGAAGAAGAATAAAGTCCTAACTACAGCTCAGCCACTGCCTCCCACCTGCGGTGCTTACAGTTTAGAAAGCTCTTCTGTAGAGACAGTCTAACCTGAGCCACCCCCCGACAATTCTGGGGAAAAGGGGAGACTGCCACATTGCTTCTCCCCACTTGACAGATGAGGAACGGGAGAGCTGAGCCAATCAAAGCTGAGCACCAGCATGTTGGCCCAGGTGTCCTCACTCAGCCCAGCCATGGAGATGTGGCTCGGCAGGAACAAACACCAGGCCAGGTCATGGGCTGGCTGTGATGGGAAGAAGTTCTAGGATGGAAGGGGAGGGGATCCTCTTCCTAAGAAAGTCGGGATTCGAATTCCGCATCTGTCCTGCCAGACTCAGCAGGAGATGGAAATCCCCATGCAACATGTGAGAAGTGTCACTGATGCTCAGAACCACATACCACAACTTCCTCCTACTGAAATGTCTATTTTTAACATCCTACCTCAAAAGAAATCTCTTCCCTGGGGCAGTGGGCCTAGGTCCTGGAGCTGAAAAGTCACTATAAAAATAATAACCCAAAGACACTCCCATCAATCACGCTTGGCCTGGGTGTGGTTAGATCTCTAAAGCAAAAGACACAATGGTTTCCAAAGTACCAGCAGGGCTCGGCCTCTAATGAGCCAACACGCCCGGAGGAGGGAGGCCGCGGAAGGAGCTAAAAAATACCTGGAAGGCTCCATAGAGCAGCTCATACCAAAACTGGCCTCCAAGTTGCATCAGAAGATAGCTTCACGCAGGGAGATATTTCCTCCATCGTTCATGCCAACTTCATTCATACCCTTGCACGTAAAGGAAGGTACAGACTACTTGCTGATCTAAGCAAACATGTTGCGGACTTATACATTTTACAATCAGGCATTCCAAGGTCAGGTACACACGGTAATCATGAAACAAATAAGGAAAACACAGTCCCAGAAAATAAGTCCTTACTATATTATAACATAATGTTGCCTAGAAAGCTGGGTTGGAGGAGAGGACAATAAACTACACCATCATTTGCAGACTAAGGGAAACATAGCCAAGTGACCAGTCTGATTATCTATCCAGAGAACCCCTCGGCCACAAGCATCAGGGTGGCCATCAGCCTGAAGGTCACATTAATGGTCTAAGGGTGAAGGAGGCAGAAAGGAAAAGAAGTACATTTTGCCTTTTCGCTCTGTGTTGCAAGCTCCCAAACGGAGTCCCCAGGATCGGTGGAAAGTCACAGAAGGCAAGTGCCATCCGGCTTGAAAGAGCCTGTCCGGGTTGCCCAACCAGGGCTGGCGGAGGTCAGCGGTATCCTGCCCGGGCCATTCCCACTCTTACAGAATGAGTGAATGCTTCCCAGACAGATCCTTTCTACAGGGAAGCCCCTGAGTACCCCCTTATAACTCTTCAGCCACTTAACAGAGGTCAGTCTCACTCCTGGTTTGCACCTGCTGAGACCCACAAGTGAGAAAACAGACCTAGGCCTGCCACACCTATTCGCATCTTCAACCTCCCCCAGCCGCCCCCGCCAACCCCAGCCCCGGGGCTGTTCCATTTGGTTTAGGCAACTGTTATCTTTTTCAGGCCATCAACAACTTCTAGACAGATTCTTCCCCACCTGCTCTAAAAATACACCACGGGTCCTCACCCCGTGAGGACACAGGAAGTGCAAGACGACAGCAAGGTGACAGCTCGCTCAGCGAAGCGTTCTGCAGATGAAAGCGCTCCTGGTCCCAGCTGGCACAAAAAACAAACTAGAACTGTCTCTAAACACAAGCCCAGATGCAAACAGACTTCATCACCTCTCCCCAGGGCCCCCACCAGTGGCCCTCTAGGTGCCTTACCACTTTATAATGGTCGCAGGACTCCCGACTCTGGCCCCGGGCAGGAACCCACAAGTTGATGCTTATAGGCATGGCTCGACCCACAGCCCACAGTCCCTGCAGTCCAGGGCCTATGCCCGCCCAGGGTGTCTAGTTCAAAGCACTGCGGAGGCGCGTGAAGCCTCGAAGGTTAATTTTAGCTGAAGTCACGCTCCTGCTGTGGTCAGATTTTCTTACACAGGCCACCTCCTGAATAGCGGCCACTTGTGTTACCCCAACGCTCTGGGCGGCCCGCTGGCCCTCAGCCCCATCCTGCGGCCATTCTTCGCCCCCTCCTGTTCCCCCACGGCATGCACTTTGCCCTCCAAAGTAATCAGACTGTGTTTCTATTTTCATGACACACTCAAGGGAAAGAGATCACAGTTCCTTTTGCTGCCCCAGACACACGAACCTGGGGACTTGCTCCCCTCTCACTCAGGCCTGGCAAAGGCCGAGGGTTGAACAAACCTCACTTGAACTGGGCAGCACAAGGGAAGAAGCCTGATGCTTCAGCTTTTGCAGAGGGGGTTTGAAAACCTTTATCTAAACCGTTAGTTGCGTTGCACCGTCGGGTGTGTTGTCTTCTTCCTGACACTGTTTTTGTCAAAGGAGGCACAAGCATGCCTGCCTTTCCATCTCTTCTAAAAGGCTGATAGACAGAAATCTGCATGTTTCTACCCAGAGATCTTGCTCCTGCAAAGGAAAAGCATGAGCCTTCATTCAACTTTGCAGAGGTTTTTGAAAAGGCTACTGGGCATGCGCAGAGCCCTCGGATTCCAGATTTCAATAAGCGGAGGCTTCAGGAGGAACGTCCCTACAAGGTTTTCAGGCACGGCTCACTTCTGCTAAGTTCAGCAACTGAGACCTGGGAGCTCACCAAACCTTCTGTGCTCAGATTCCCTATTAGACTCAGTCCTGACCTGCTCTTCAGATCACCTATTTTCAGTGGGGACACAACCATAAAAAGGCTATGGAAAAATTAAGCAAATCTAGAGTGGCCTACCAGTCTCCCAACTGACCCCACAGCCTACAACTTTGCAGCAAAATGTTGGTGTGTGGTGTCTGAAGCAAATATTAAGGCCATGCACAGAAACTGCTCTGTGTAGGATGCAATGAAATGTCTTTCCCCACCTGAGGGCTATCTGTTACACTCCCATGGCGTCCTATGCCCCGCTTTCCGAAGACTCACTAGCTTGTATTGGATAATTACTTCATTCATTCAAGTGCTTACCGAGCACATACTCTGTAGCAGGTACCCCCTCTAGGTTGGGAGGAGGCAGCAGTAAGAATACTCTATGGGGCTTTTTTCTATGGAGGACAAGAACTGGGAAGAGACATACGACAATAAACTAATCAGCAAGTTAATATCAGAGAACAATGCTATAAAGAACGCTATAAAGAAAACACAGAGATGGGAATTCCCTGAGAGTCCAGTGGGGAGGACTTTGTGCTTCCACTGCTAGGGACATGTGTTCAATCTCTGGTCTGAGAACTAAGATCCAGCAAGCCTCAAGGCGCAGCCAAAAAAAAAAAAAAAATGCAATAGAGCCCGAATGGTGACAGATAGAGTGACGCTATGGCAGGGAACTCAAGAACGGCTTCCCTAAGGAACTGACATTGAAATAAAGACCTAAGGGCAAAACGGCAGCGATCCTGCAAAGACTCAGGGCAGCAGTTGTCCCAGACCAGCAGTATCAGCATCACCTGGGAACCTGTCAGAAATGCAGCTTCTCAGGGTCCACTCCAGGCCTCCTGAGTTGGAGACGCTGAGGTTGGGCCCCAGCGGTTCTCATGCAGCTGCGGTTTGGGACCCACTGATCTAGAGGACAAGCATTCCAGGTGGAGAACTTTAAAAAGACAGAAATCTGTGGTTTTGCCCCTGGCTGGAATCCCCAGCCACCGGCCCAGTGCCTAGCACATAGTAGGAACACTATTTTTGACTTCGTGCTGAGTTTTAAGCCCCAGCACCCTGGAACACCCCCCACCCCCAAATAACAGAAAGATATGAGTCACAAAAGTGTTAAATTCCTAAAACTTCAGCGAAAGCACTTAAAAAGAAATAGAGGAAGTCATTTAGAATTCCAAGTGGCCAGTGGGAAGCTTTCCGTAATGCCTGAAATGCCAGTTGCTAAGATCAACTCTTCCCAATTTAATAAACCTTGGCATCACAAAGTTGGCAATTAGATTTCCTGTAAAAGGCTAAATGCGGCAGCCTTCTGCTTCCTGGATTCTAAATTTCAGTAAGAAAGGCATTAGTGTGTGGCAGCTGGGATAATCATTTAATTGATCTTTTCCACCCATGGAAGTCTCCCTTCCCTGCTTCAACCCACTGAATTGTAAATCAATGTCACCTTCATTGTAAGCATGAAAAGGCAGGAAAAAACACCCCCTCCCCAAACCAAATAGGAGTCAATTTCCTAATGGAGAACTGGTGAGGCTCTAAATGGGTGCTGCCGTTTCTCCCCCTCTGGCCTCCTCCTGGGCCACCCACCCAGCTGCACGCAGGCCAATGGGAGCTCCAGTGACATGCAAAGCAGGAGACCAGGCACCTCCTATGGTTCCTTGACAGAAAGGGTGCGATTCCCATTCAGTCAGATCCAGTTCAAGTCTCCAAATTGAACTATATTTCTAAAGCATCTAGAAAGGCATTTGGCATGTAGGAAAGGTTCAATAAATCACTTCTTTTTCTCCTCAATCATGCTGTATGTAATTTTACTCATTCATTCAACAAATATTTATCAAAGACCCACTATAGTACCCTTGCCTGGAGAATCCCATGGACAGAGGAATCTGGCAGGCTACACTCCATAGGGTCGGAAAGAGTCAGACATGACTGAAGTGACTTAACATGTCACTTATATATATATATAATGTATTATATATACACACACACACACACTTATTGGGGATAGAATGAAGATCAAAACAGACATTGGAGCTTCTTGTCTTGAGGGAGTGACAGGCATTAATCAAATAAAGATGTCAACTAAAAATAAAAAGATTCAGAGGGCAAATGCTATAAAGATGAGTGCATGGCACATGAGCCTATAATGGAAAAATTGGACCCGTCTAGAGTTTATTAAAATACAGATGCCTGGATCCCAGGTAGGCATCTAAATCTATCTCAGGACATGGGGCCCAGGCACAAGTGTGTTTAATAAGTTTCACAGGGATTTCTCACCGCTGGAGTGGGAGGTTTCAGATAAGCAAGGGAGGAAGGCTTAAATGATCCATGTGGTAACTGATTTGAATTGGAAGCTCTATATAAATTATAAACTATTTTTAGTTTATAAACTAAATAACAGTTTAGAGTTTCAATACAACTGCATCTGTTTACAACAGCCAGGACATGGAAGCAACCTAGATGTCCATTGGCAGACGAATGGATACGAAAACTGCGGTACATATACACAATAGAGTATTACTCAGCCATTAAGAAGAATGCATTTGAATCAGTTCTAATGAGGTGGATGAAACTGGAGCCTATTACACAGAGTGAAGCAAATCAGAAAGAAAAACACCAATACAGTATACTAACGCATATATGTGGAATTTAGAAAGATGGTAATGATGATCCTATATGCGAGACATCAAAAGAGACAGAGATATAAAAAACAGTCTTTTGGACTCTGTGGGAGAAGGCCAAGGGTGGGATGATCTGAGAGAATAGCATTGAAACATGTATATTATCATATGTGAAACAGATTGCCAGCCCAGGTATGATGCATGAGACAGGGTGCTCAGGGCCAGTGTACTGGGATGACCCAGAGGGATGGGATTGGGAGGGAGGTGGGAGGGGGGTTCAGGAAGGGGGAAACATGTACCCTCACGGCTGATTCATGTCAATGTATGCCAAAAACCACTACAATATTATAAAGTAATTAGCACCCAATTAAAATAAATAAATAAATTTAAATTAAAAAATACAACTACATACTGACCTATATATCAATATTATATTGCTATAAACTGCTGCTGCTGCTGCTAAGTCGATTCAGTCGTGTCCGACTCTGTGCGACCCCGTAGATGGCAGCCCACCAGGCTCCCCCATCCCTGGAATTCTCCAGGCAAGAACACTGAAGTGGGTTGCCATTTCCTTCACCAATGCATGAAAGTGAAAAGTGAAAGTGAAGTCGCTCAGTCGTGTCTGACTCTTAGCGACCCCATGGACTGCAGCCTACCAGGCTCTGCTGCCCATGGGATTCTCCAGGCAAGAGTACTGGAGTGGGGTGCCATTGCCTTCTCCTTGTTATAAACGAATGTTTATCTTAACTTAGATACAGTATCTATAGACACATGGGTTAGTAGGCACACATTGATTTCCTTGTTTCTAAAGGATCTAAAACCAAAGATATCCCAATAGCAACAAGCACATACAGTGTCCATATCCTGGTTTCTCATACCGTTTACCTACAATATAAGGAGCCAGGGTTCCTTGGAGAAATGGCTGATTATCTCGGAATGCAACAGAAAATATTCAGGATAGGCCTGGAGTATATTATAGTGCCAGAAAGGAAGGATATGTCCCTGCACCAAAAACACATCGACGGGGTTTGTCACCAGGACACAGGAGCTAAATGAAAGCACCTATTGGCCAATGCTGGAACAACTGACCAACAAGAGTAAGGAAGTATTGGATTAAAACACAAAGTAATAAACAAATAGCCATGAGTCCACCTGCGTGTGTCCGTGGAATTCTCCAGGGAAGAATACTGGAGTGGGTAGCCATTCCCTTCTCCAGGGGATCTTCTAGACCCAGGGACTGAACTCAGGCCTCTCACATTGCAGGCAGATTCTTTACCATCTGAGGCTCCAGGGAAGCCTGAGAAATAAAAGACTGAATAAATAAATGAATGGAGAGAAGAGAAAAATCTCCCATGCAAAGAGAATTACAAATAACTTATGTCAATATTCTGCTCTCAAGGGGGTGCAACATGAACTGGCCCTCCTTTTAAGTGTGGGCTGCACAAAGAGAACAATATGGAAAGGGTGGGGAAGAGTAACTTTTCGGAAAACCTGACAAAGACCAACCCAGAAGGATGAGCAAAGGCAACATCTACACCTGTCAGTCATGTTGACAGCAGGTACCCTGATACAGGGTGGTGAGAGTGGCCCTTGACCTCTGTGATCTTTCTTCCCAAAACCCACAGTTTGGGTCTCATCATGAGAAAAGCATCAGACTGATCTCAATTGGGAGGGGCCCCTTTACCAAATATTTCACCAGTACCCCTCAAAACTGTCAGGGTCACCCAAAACAAGCAAAGTTTGAGAAAGTGTCATAGCCAAGAAAAGCCTAAGGAGACATGGCAACTAAATATAATAACGTGTTCTGGATGGGGTCCTGGAACAAATAAAAGACATCAAATTAAAAAAAAAAGAAAAAGAAAAAATCTTAAGAAATCTGAATAAAATACAGACTTTAATGATAATGCTTTAATGTTGGTTCATTAATTGCAGCAAACGTACTATAGTGATATATTGTTAAAAGCAGGAGAAACTGGGTGTGGAGTATGCGGCAAGCCTCTGTACTATCTTCCCAGCTTTTCTGAAAATTAAAATCTACTTTAAAAGTTTATATAAGAAGATAAAATTCAAGGCTCCACAACTGACTATAGTATGCAGCCAGGTTTGAAAACTGAACTTTGAAACACCCATGGATAGACTATGGATTTAGCCATGTCAAGGGCAGAATGCCTTGCCTAAAGTTAAGCCTGGGGCTTCTTCCCTCATAGCTCAGTCGGTAAAGAATCTGCCTGCAGTGCCGGTAGACCTGGGTTTGATGCCTGGATCAGGAAGACCCTCTGGAGAAGGAAATGGTAACCCACTCCAGTATTCTGCCTGGAGAATCCCATGGACAAAGGAGCCTAACAGGCTACAGTCCATGGGTTTGCAAGAGTCAGACACAACTTAGCAACTAAACGATAAAGTGAAACTTTGGATCACAAAATTTCAGAAACATAATTTATACACACTCACACACTATACATGTATGCCATGTATAGAAAATCTATACTCTCCTTATTATATACAAGAAACTTCCTGCAAGGGTGAGTTTCCTAGAATGCTCATTAGTAACTGTTAAGGATAAAAGGACTTAACAAAAAAAGGGAGCCATTCAAAACTCCAGGTTTTGCTTTGATCCTTTCAAAGGGGCCATGAAAGAACTATTTGTGCCCAAAGAATGTGTTGGGAATCTCCCAGTTAACAACCCTGGGCCCCAACTCAAAGGATCCCATTTGTTCTTAAAAAAAAAGATTCTGCATTTGATTCTTCCTCACCTTTAAAAGGAGGAATCAAAATGCCTGAGGTTCTCTTAAGTTTACCAGATCAGAATATGATGTGAGACACTGTAATAAACAACATAAATTAGAATACACCATATCCTAAGATCTTCAGTAAGTAAAAAAGTCTCCAAAGTGCATTTAATTCACAGTGGCCCCATGATTTGAGACTTTTAAGAGGGGAAAGAACCATCCTTCCTATGATTGGAAACACAAGCCAGCTTTCACCAGCAGTAGGTGGCAGCATTTCTGTTTTTCTGGGCTACATTCTACATAATTGTACCAACTAACAGACAATTACAAGACAAGGGTTTTTCAAGGTCCTACTGCATATCCCACGTTTTCCATTAAAGGATAAACTCTTTCTACAAATCACTTCTGCCAGAGATAACAAAATCACATCTCTCTCTTTTTTAAAAAAACAAAAGAAAAAAAACATAAAGTGACAAATTAATTTCCCCCAACATAATACAACTAATTCAATCATGTTGTGCCGGCCATCTGCTTCACAGATGCAAATCTAACTGCATTTTCTACTGCCTGATAACTTGCTTAATTCTGTTAGCTCTGGTGACCCTGCTTTTGTGAGCATTTCTTAATGGGACCATCCCTGGAAGCTTCTAGACAAGGAATTGGCTGAGCCAGAGAAATGTTTCTCCAAGAAGCAGCAGTGACAGAGCCCCCCCCCCCCCCCCCCACCACCTCCAGCTGGCTGCCCATCAGCAAATGAAGCTTTAAACAGGGCAGCCAAGACGGACAGAGTTTCAGCTGCACTAAAATGGATAACGGGTACCAGGGAGCACTTCCTACATGCCAGGCACTAAGACCTTGACAGGTATTTGTCATTTAATCCTCACAATCTGAGTTAGTAACTCACACGGCACCTGCGGTTTGAAGAGGTTAACACACTTACTCAAGGTCTCAAAACAGAGCCTGTGAGATCTGACAGCCCATCCACAGGCTACTCTGCAGGTCGCTTAGCATGACGAGGGACCTCCCTGGTGGCTCAGATGGTAAAGCATCTGCCTATAATTTGGGAGACCTGGGTTCGATCCCTGGCTTGGAAAGATCCTCTGGAGAAGGAAATGGCAACACACTCCAGAACTCTTCCCTGGAAAAGCCCATGGATGGAGGAGCCTGGTAGGCTGCAGTCCAGGGGGTTGCAAAGAGTCGGACACGACTGAGCGACTTCAGTTCACTTCAGCATGACAAAGTGGTCTGCCTCTAAGCCAGAGGCACCAAAGCAAGCCTGGGACAAATGTGCAAAATGCAGGATTTCAGAGAAATCCTGGAAAGCCAGCTGCAAGACTTTCCTTGATCCACTGGATAGAGAATATAAAGAGATGAAAAAGCAGACAAACAGGATCTGCAGGAGGAGGCTACAACTTCAGAACTCTGTGTTATAAGCACATGCTGTACCCACTACTCAAATCTGGGTCGGGGGTGCTTAAGTGGGGTTCCTGGGGAGCCCGAGATGAACGTGCCTGCAGTTTGGGATGTTGTAGTCTGAGATCCAGCTCTTGCCCTGAGACTCCAGAGGGAGTCAGGGTATGCCTGACGGTTTCAGTGACGGAGTCAGGAGATGATTACAGGCTGATATTAGCCTGCAGCCCCCACTGCTAGGAGCTTCCCTGGTAGCTCAGGTGGAAAAGGATCTGCCTTGAATGCAGGAGACCTTGGTTCAATCCCTGGGTCAGGAAGATCCCCTGGAGAAGGGAATGGCTACCCACTCTAGCATTCTTACCTGGAGAATTCCACAGAGTGTCCGTGGGGTTGCAAATCGTAGAACGTGACTGAGCAATTAACACTTCTCACTTTCACCCACTGCTGGGACAAGAGATTTGGTGTTTTCTTGGAGGAAGTACACACAAGGGTTCATCTGGGGTCCTACAAAATGGCCCTTGAAGTGCTCCACAAAAGAAAGACACAGCTTTCAAGAGCAGGAAGTGAGCTCAGAAAGGACCAAAGGACCCATGCAATAAGGACCTTTCTTCTCTGCCTACCTCCTGGGGGGTGGAGGAGGGTGGGCTGCTTTCACTCTTCCTCTGCAGGGGCCTGAATTCAAGTTCAGGCTTTGATTAATATTGGGATACAGAAGTTGCGGTATATATATACAATGGAATATTACTCAGCCATAAAAAGGAACACATTTGAGTCAGTTCCAATGAGGTAAATGAACCTAGAGCCTACTGTTCAGTGTGAAGTAAGTCAGAAAGAGAAAAACAAATATGGTATATTAATGCATATATATGGAATCTAGAAAGATGGTACTGATGAACCTGTTTGCTGGGTAGCAATGGAGACGCAGACAACAGAGAACAGACTTGTGGGCACAGTGGGGAAAGGAGAGGGTGGGATGAATCGAGAGAGTAACATCAAAACATAGACATTACCATATGGAAAATAGATAGCCAGTGGGAATCTGCTGTGTGATGCAGGGGGCTCAAACCCAGTGCTCTAAGACAACTAGAGGGGTAAGATGGGGTGGGAGGGAGGTTTAAGAGGGAGGGGACATATGTATAACTATGGCTGATTCATGTTGATGTATGGCAGAAACCAACACAATATTGTAAATTAATTATCCTCCAGTTAAAAATAAATACATTAAAAAATATTAGACAGGGTATTCTAATTTCTCATCTGAGACCATCTTTGCAAATTATTTGACCACAGGGCTGTCTGTAAAAACGAACAGAATGGTCACAGGGTATGACAGCCTTCGTCCCATGGCAGAAAAAAAAAAAGAAAGCTCACAGGCTTTGTCCACAATCCACGCATGATATTTATCCAATATGCTGGTTACATGAGCAGTGCAGAGTCCCCTGGGGAGTTTTTAAAAAAACACAGATGCCCATGTCCCACCTCCAGAGAATGATTCAGTAGGTTTGAATGACCCAAACACCTGCCTTTCTTTTCAAAGCTCTCCAGAGAATTCTGATGCCCTGGCAGGACTGAGAACTATCAGATCATGCTTTACATACAGATTACCTCTGAAAGGAAGAAAGAAGAGCATTTCATCAACATCCAAGTTACTTCTTAATATTTAGAAAACCTGCATTATTCAGTGAGCAGGGCAACATGGTTATTAAGTATGTCCCACAAAAGAAGGTTTATAACACTGCTCTTTCTCATGTCAAAATATTAGCAAGTGATGGCATACAAAAACAATATGAAGGAGGTAGGGGAGGGAAGGACTGGGAGCCTGGGGTTACTGACTTCTATTTTTAAAAACATATTGTCATATATAACAAATGCAGAAAAGCAATCAAAGCAAGTTTTAAGCTCTGGAACACATTTTTACAAGATGAACATGCTTGAGGGCTATCCCCAGGATAAGAAGCACAACAGATGATGGGTCCCTGAAGCTCCTTCCTTTCCCCTCGGTTACTGACCACCCTCACCCCTTACCCTAACTTCTGGGGGCTTGATCGCTCAGTTGTATCCAACTCTTTGTTATCCCATGGACTGCAGCCAGCCAGGCTCCTCGGTCCACGCAATTTTTGAGGCCACAATACTGGACTGGGTTGCCATTTCCTCTTCCAGGGGATTTTCCCGACCTAGGGATTGAACCCAAGTCTCCTGTATCTCAGGCAGATTTTTTACCCGCTGAGCCATCCTAACTTCTACCTCCACAGATAAACAACTGCACTTTTCTTTGATAACCTGAATGGCTTTTTCAAGGACAGAATGCCCTCTGCTAATTAAGTTTACTTCAAATGACACAAACAGAATTCACTGTTCCCAGAAAAAAGAAAAGATATGAAATTATTATAATCAATTCTCCGTCCCCTCCCCAGAAATGACTCTTCTCTTTAAAGATCAGAGAACAGAGATATAGATATGTTATTTGCTTAAGGTCCAGCAGTTAATAAGAAGCAAGGCTGAAACTCGACTCAGGTCTTCCACTTTCAAAGACCAGGTACTTAACCACTATACCTTCCTTCTTCTAAGAGTCACCATTAATATGTTATAGCAATCAAGACGTTCTTTTCCCCTGGTCCCAGGCCTGATCATGTTTCAATGTTTAGGGTGAAGACGTACAGGTACTTGGGATGAAAGAGATATGATGACACCAGAGGTGACTGGTGCAGGACCATTTCCTCCAGAGCACTTCAATGTCACAGCCACGAAGAAAGAGTTATCACAAACCATGTAATATCCCTTTGATGGAGAAACAGAATTCAGGAAAGGAATATTTTCCAATGACAAGTTCACTGGAGAATTCAGCCATCTACAGAACACACTAGGTTATAAAGCCAGACGGAATCTCGCCTGACATTTTAGGGCCTTGTTTATTTTCATCTAAGGGTGTGGGAAAGAAACTCCATGAAGATGGAACGCTGTGACTACCCAGGCAAATTCAGCATGAACGTGCTTTTAAAAATCGCATGTTCAATCAAGTTCTTAACTCCAAGTGACTGAACTATCAGGGGACAAAATAAATAAATAAAACCCTCCAGAGTGACACTCCTGGTTCAGAAATCAGACACGCGTGGCTTCATGGAAATTATCCAGGCTTTGAAGCCAGGCAGAAGTTGGTTTGAATTCTGGCTCTGTCGCTTACCGACGGACCTAGTGGCTCTGGGCAAGCAATTTACCTTGAGACACTCAGCGTTCTCTTCTGTGAAATGGAGGTGTGAATACCCCAGTTTAGAGGGCTGCTGGGGGAATGAGAGGTCCCCGGGGGAAAGTCACAACCACCAGAACACAGAACTCCCTCAACATTCTGCAGCTTCTCTTTCTGAAGAACCTAGCTAAACACAGTTAGATGTTTCAAATAAATGGACAGAGACAACCAGATAAGGAAAGGCGGCTCCCGGCACATGAAATTTTAATGTCAGTGATAGTTCAGGTTTGGGTCTAGTCAATAGGAACCATAAATAGCTGTCACCTAATGGCCATGTCCCCTTGAAAATGGGTTATTCGTCTGAGTCCGTCTCCCAGAGGACAGCTGCAAATACCATCAATACTGGCACTAAGCAACAGCCTTATTTATAGCCAAGGGACAGATTCCAAAGATAGAAGAGGTCACGGAGGCTGAAACCCCTTCTCCGAACTCCCAAATTCCTAGAGGACTGAGAGGTGAGGCTGGAGAGCAGGTCTTACAGGAATGTCTGAACACAGTGGGAAATTATCCATAAGAGTGAGAAAAACTGAAAAGGAAGGAGAGGTTTGGAAAGAAAGCAGCAGCCATGAGAGGGGGAATCGTGGGTGATGCTACATAAGCCTGCAGCTGCTAAGTCAGCCACGACCCTTCGTGAGACTTGCCCCCCAGTCTCTCGGCCAACACCTAACTAACTGTTAAAAAGTGGAAGCCCTCTCAAAATCTATCAGCAAGTTCAAGGAGGGCCAGAAAGTCTGCCCTGGGCCACACCTGCCATTGCAAGCCCTTTCTGGTGCCTACAGAGTCAACTCTCAAAGTCAAGAAGTGTGACTTAAGCCTCTGCTCCTGATTTCCCAGTCTTCCCCACCACTGGCAGTTTCTTATAGAGAACCACCTCTTTCCAGCCTCTGGCTCTTTGACCCTCCAGCAGGAATGCACAGGCTTCACACACTGGAATCCCGTGCACTTCTCAAAGACCAGTTGGTTCAAATACCACTCTTCCCCCTAAAAATTTTCCTTAGGCTTTCCATCTCGGTTCTTAAGGGTCTTGACTCCTATTTCACATTTGGAGCTCTCTGAGGGCAGGAGTTATGATCTTTATCTCCATGTTTCTCTGCAAGTTGAGTGCCAGTAAGTTTTTGTTGGATAGACGAGTGGGTGGATGAAAGGAGAGAAGGAAGAATGGATCTGATGGGTGAAGAACATGGACGGGAACGTGACTTAGAATAGCGGGGGACATGGTGGCCATTTGTCCACAGTGTCATCGGTCATTCAGTTGTTTGCCAAGAAATGGAATGTCCTGATTATCACAATATTCTGATTAAGGAAGTGCTTCCCTCCCTGAATACTATTCATAGATTTGACCACTGGTAACTGACTACCTCAGTTCAGTTCAGTTGCTCAGTCGTATCCGACTCTTTGGAACCCCATGAACTGCAGCACTCCAGGCCTCCCTGTCCATCACCAACTCCAGGAGTTTACTCAAACTCACGTCCATTGAGTCAGTGATGCCATCCAACCATCTCATCCTCTGTTGTCCCCTTCTCTTCCCACCCTCAATCTTTCCCAGCATCAGGGTCTTTTCCAATGAGTCAGTTCTTCACATCAGGTGGCCAAAGTATTGGAGTTTCAGCTTCATCATCAGTCCTTCCAATAAATATTCAGGACTGATTTCCTTTAGCATGGACAGGTTGGATCTCCTTGCAGTCCAAGGGACTCTCAAGAGTCTTCTCCAACACCATAGTTCAAAAGCATCAATTGATTACCTCAAGATGGGCATAAAATCTACCTTGCATTTCAAATGGAATAAACAAGACTGTCATTTTTTGATGACTCACGAAGCACCTGGATATCTTGCAAGACTCAGGCTTAGGAATCTCAATGGCCACTGCACTGGGGTGTGAGAGAGACGGTTTGCACAGCACTGATTGAAAAAAGAATCCTAGACAATTAGACATAAGTTGGCTAAAACCATAATTGAAAATAAGTGTTTTTTCGACAACCCCTTCTTCACTAGTCTTACAAAGCTAGGATGACCATTACAAACTTTCCACCAGATAACCCTACAAAGCAGCAGAGAGGTGAAGAAATCCACCCACCCACATCACCCCAAAGTGCATGTCTGGCTCCTCCCCTCAGACCCGACCAGCAGACCTGAATTCAGAACATCAACAGTGAAAGTCATTAAGCCCTTGGCCACAGATGACGTTAAAATATCTCACCCTTGTCTTGCACTTCATCCCACCCTCCCCTCCTCCAAGTTCTTCTGACCTTGGCCAAATGTTCCTAGACGAGGCCCATGCTTGTCTGACCATTTCCCAATTCCACCAGCCACAGACGGGGAGAGCCAGAGGAAACACATGCCAAACCAGTCAGGCTGCTATCATTTTTATCTTGGCTCCTGGGTGCTCGCAGGCAGAAGAACCGGTTCTGCTGTACACAGTTTCTCCATTGCCAAAGCCAGGAGAAGCACTCTGGGCTTCCTGGGCCTGTGAGCCTCCGCCACTAGGGTGTTCCCAAGTAGTCATCGGGCAGCTCTCGCTCACAGCAGGTGCTTTCCCGAGCCAGGGCGCTCTGTGTGTGTGCTCAGTTGGGTCCGACTTTTTGTGACCCCATGGACTGGAGTCCACCAGGTTCCTGGGTCCATGGGATCTTCCTGGCAAGAATACTGGAGTGGGCTGCCATTTCCTCCTCCAGGGGATCTTCCTGACCCAGGGATTGAACCTGCGTCTCTTGAGTCTCCTGCATTGGCCGGTGGGTTCTTTACCATGAGCCATCTGGGAAGCCAGGGCAGTCTGCTTCCTCCCAGTTAATTATAGGCAGCACCTCAGTGAGTCCTCACTGAATCTTCTGAGTCGGAGATTACTACCCCTGGTACAGAGAAGGACACAGATGCTAAGAGGTAAGAGATTCACCTGAGCTGCACAGGATTTGAATCCACATCTGTCCTCATCAGAAAGCTAAGCTCCCATTGTTTCTCACTGGCAAGTCCTCCCTTGTCCTCTGCCCCCATCCCAAACTGAGCTGCTGTGGCAACCTCTACAACTAGGGAGGGGCATGAAAGGGTGAGCGGATACTCACCAGAGGACATGGGCCCCTGCTTGCGACAGGGCGCCCCCTACATAAGGCACTCTGCGTAGTCAGAGGCTCCATCCGAGTTCAATAGATAATACTCGTGATCCCACAGCAGAGCTTCGATAGATGCCCACCTGGGAGCTGGCTGGTGCCAAGAACCAACAGAAGGGAATGTACTGCAGAAATATTAACCTTGGCAGTCTCCTGCCACAGTAAACCACTGGCTGAGCTTTAATGAAATCGTGCACCAGAGCAGAAACATCTGTATTGCTGGTTAAAATAAACCCCAGTCTGGAATGCACAACTGTCTTTGCAACAAGGACAAGACAGACCTGGAGAGAAATGGAAAGGATGCCATTCTCTGCAATCAAAATGACTGTTTAGAACCAACAGAGGACAGGCCTGCTCACCTCTATGTTCCCAAGTCAGGCTTGCTAGCTTCTATCAGATGAAGACATATACTAAATTTAAGCAACCCAGGCTTTCCCAGCAGGCTTATTGGTGTGGGAGAGCAAAAGTCCTGCAAACTGCCCATCCCCACCGACCCTCTCTTGTCCCCACAAAAGCATTTCCCAGGATGAACACACACTGACTAGGCTGACTCAAGGAGGCCTAACTCCTTTGTTAAGTATCCTGAAAAAATCATTCATCCAAGCCAAAATTAAAGCATGGACATACCCTTAGTTTAAAAGATATAACAATAAGAAATCAGTCTACAGATCACGGGGGTCAGGGGAGGCCTCAGCAATGCCATTAAGTTGCTGTAAAAGTGACATCTTCTGTGTTAGGTGGCCTTTCTCAAAACACAAACAGCACCCAGCCTTCCAGAACTGGAAGTAGAATCAGACAGTCGTAGCATTGGAAGCCCTCTTGCCTAATCTCCCTCTGCCCTGATACAAAAATCTCCTAATCAAGCCACTACCAAGTTTCCCCAAACTCTCAACTCCTAAGGAGGCTATTTGACACTACCTTAAAGAGCTCTTCCTTTTGTTAAATTTTGGTTTTGCTTGCTGGGGTAGAAGCCCAGAGATGAATCCTTCCAGCCCTTCAAGAAAAGAAGGTGGCATAAAAAGTCTTCCGTGAGTCTACATATAATGAAAGTGTTTCAACTTCCCCTAAACAGTCTGTAGAACAAGGCTGCAGTCCTTTCCCACTTGGCTGTTCTCCAGACAGACAGTGACGATGGATAATGATGATGATTATTAAAAGAAAAACAATAATCCTAACTCTCATCTACTCAGCCCTACTATGTGACATAACACTATAAGATGCACTTGGCAGGCACTTAGGCTGAAATCCTCACAGTGGCAATAGTTTGGGACTATTATTCTGTCCATTTTACATTTTGAAGAAATTGAAACTCAACAGGTGACATAACTTGCCCAAGGCCATACAGTTAAGTAAGGAATGGGGTCAGGATTCAAATTCAGACAGACTCGCTGCCCTCTGTCGTCATGTCCAGAGAGGGCCCAGCCCAGCCACATCCTTCCAGTGGTCCACGATGTGGGCTACTGACGTCATACTGCCATGAGTGGAGCCTGAAGCCAGTTTTCTCTACTGGGAAAGACAAGGACCCCGAGCAGCCCTGTTGGCACCCTACCTGGGGAGAGGGAAGCCTTAAAGGGTGGAGAGGAACAGGAAAGTGGGAGGCGGTGAAGACAACCCGTTTACCATTTAACAGTCTGGCGGGATGCTTGGAGGAGACTCAGCGAAGTTCTCAGCGAAGAGAGAGGGTGGGAGCAAAGCCTTCTCCCCACAGCAGGGGGAGGCTGGCTGGACAGCTGCTTGCTGAGAGACCCAGCAGGTTCAGGGAGCAGAGGGCCAGTGCCCTGACCAGAGTCAGGGGCAGGGTCCCTCATCACAGCTGCCTTTGTATCTGCCTTGCTCTACCCTCCACGCTGGATGGGACCCTGCTATTGCCAAACTGGTTGGACTAAGCCACAGGCAGCAAAGATGACCCATCTGGCTGCCGTATCCCTGATCAAAGCCGACTCATTTCAAAGGCGAACTGTCAGCAACCTGGGAGATTGCAATCGGAAAAGGAAAAATAAATTGGAATCTTACTTCAGGGGTTAAAACTCAAAGCCTCCCTGAAAAAATAAAGTTCTCTCTTGTGCTTCTGAAATTCTCAGATCTAAGAACTCCATGAAAAAACGTGTTGGTCACTAACTAAAGAATACTTTGGTTCCTGAAGTAAGATCCCAGTGTTCATCTGGCCTCAAGCTTCGTCCAGGATGGGGGAATATTTTGCAGCTGCAAGCTTACTGAAATGACCCAAGGCTAGAGTTCAGGCTGGGATCCCAGATGTTTGGAGATTCCAAGTCTGCTTCCACACAGCCTTACGTTTTAATCACAGTACAATGGAAGCACAAAGAAGTTCCAAAGAAAACACATACACATATATACCTACCTATGCATGCAGAAACACACAAACCTACACTAAGGTTAAGATTGGGCTTCCCTGATGGCTCAGTGGTAGAACTGAATTTTGAAACATCCATGGATAGACTATGGATTTAGACATGTCATGGGCAGAATGCCTTGCCTAAAGTTAAACCTGGGGCTTCTTCCCTCAGAGCTGTCGGTAAAGAACATCCACCTGCTGAAGCAGGAGACATGGGTTTGATCCCTGGGTCAGGAAGATGCCCTGGAGAAAGAAGTGGCAATCCATGCCAGTGTTCTTACCCCGGAAATCTCATGGAAAGAGGAGCCTGGCAGACTACAGTCCATGGGGTCCCAAGACAGCTGGACATGAGAAGGGCACAGCAAATCACTCCAGTGTTCTTGCCTGGAGAATTCCAAGGACAGAGGAGCCTGGTGGGCTATAGTCCATGGGGTCACAGAAATCGGACACACCTGAGCGACCAACTTTCACTTTAGCAACTAAAGACCACAACAAGCAAGCTTAAGATCAGTTCAGGGCCTGGATTTTCAGAGTAAAACCATTTGGTCAGGAGAGGAATTTACTACGCCAGTCACAGGGTATCTACCTAGAAATGAAAATAATTCATTTACCTTTATATAATGGAGAAAACGGGGACGTTTCTTGCTTCTCAAACCCTGGGGATTTAACAATAGCAAAGATCCCCAAGATGTGTCTAGGAGGGGGCAGCAAGCCGGAGCTCTCTTTCCTTTTGTGAGGCTGTGGGCCATCCACTAAGTGCTGGAACATCCAGAGGACCCCCCACAAAACCCCCCTGGTCTTATCCGAAGTGGGCCCGGCGCCACTGCCTGTACAGAACTGCCAGCGAACACAACACACTCAATTCCGGCCGAGGGGAACTTGGGTCCGGCTGTGGGGAGGACAGAGGAGCAGCAGGGTGGAGGGGAGGGTGCTGGGGTGGGGACACTATAAAACCATCACCTGTGTCACTTCTGCATCAATCAAAGTGTGTCAATTCAGTGCAAGACGAGGGTCTCCCCTGTGCTCCGAAAAGCTGCCAGGATACACTCTTCTATCCAAGTCCGAGGCCCTGGGCAGAAACCTAGGGGCGAGGAGTTAAAACAATTTCTCCATCAAGTTACTCTCCTGAAAAGACGCATGTTCCAGCCTTCTCTTGACTGCTCCGTCCACATGAAGTCAAGTCTCTCAGGGCTCTGGGGCCCTCGTCAATATATGTGGACCAAGGCAAGGAGGAGACAAAGAAAGGATCTGAAAGGCCCCCACAACCTGCTCTCTTCCTGCTACCAGTGTGTCTAGGACTGTGCTCCCTTAACAGTTTTCAGATGCTCTGCAGGAGGAAAAAGCAAATGCTGGGCTATCCTGGCAAAGGCAAGGGCCAGACCTGCTGAAGCTCCAGGGGATCCCCAGGTCCCCGTGTCCCTCATACCAGTTCAGATGTCCGGGCAGCTGCAGCGCGCCACCCAGGTAGGCTGGTCTTCAGAGACTGGGCAGGGCAACTGATGCCAAATCATAAGCGTCTGCCCACGCTGGGACCCCTCGTAGGATTTGCTCTACTCACCTGGGATTGCTGCTGCTTAGCAGTTTTGTAGAATGGATTCAGTGAAGATATGTAATCCAGAGGGCTCTCTTTACTCTCCCCCTCACCTCTAAGTCCTATAAAAATGTTCTCCTCTGGTTTCCCCAAATCTGGGGGCCAAGGATTCCCGAGGTTCTTGAAGGTGTAACAGTAGGGTCTCTGAGAGTTCACAAGAGCATAAGAGTGCTTCCAATCAACCAAGAGAAAGAGGATAAGACTGTCCCATTTGCCATAGGGTGGGCCTTCAATAACTGCTCAAGTTGATCCATGTCATTCCCCTTCTTAGACATTCAATCTCATCACATGACCTGAACAGGAAGTCCCAACTCTTGTGTGACCTTGGCCAAGTCTTTCAAGGGCCCAAGCCTGTGCTCACCTCTCCAGTCTAGAGGAGATGAGTGAGTGCTGAAGGGGTTAAAAGAACATCAGCAAGGGTAGTCCCAGGACTTCAGATCCAGGAACCCATAGGTAAATGGGAGGCAGTCAGGTGTACTGGAAAAGCTACAGGCTTTTAAGTCAGTTAAACCTAGACTTAAAATTCCACTTCCACCATTCACTTGGTAACCTCAGGCAAGTTGCTTAAGATATCTGAACCTCAGTTTGTCTTCTATATGTGCAATGGGCATCATGTGAAAGGAGCTTCAGGATAACCTTTAAAGCACCTAACACAGTGCTTGGACAGAGTGAGTTCTGGACCCCAAAGCCCCTTGCAAGAAGCCCTCTTCACTTTCTAGTTACCCCTACACATGCACGAACCACCCTCTGCCCACATCTCTCTAAAACCATTTTCCCACAGCAGAGGAGACTGGCAGTGAGATTTCAAACCAGATTTATGAAAACTCATAACTAGAAGATTAAAATTCCAAATGTCATCTGGATAAGATGGGCCAGATGCTTGGAGAATTGCAAAGGCCTCGAGCTTCCCTGCACCAGCAGAGAAGTGGGAGCTGCGGAGGAGCTCACGTCAGAGGGTTCCACTGATTGAGAAGCAGTGCACTCCCACCTATGACGGCCAAGGAGAGACGTGTCTGCAGGATTGGTGGGGGCACTGCAGCTGTGAGACGAACTCAAACAGCAACATGCAGTGTTCAGTGAGGGCTTTTATTCACTGAGAGGCAACCGTGACCCAGGGTTGGCTTACTGGCCCTTCTCCTGGGTAGGGTTTGGAATGTGTGTCTGTCTACCCTGAGGCTGTTGGGGACCAGAGGGAGGGGGTCAGACCAGGGCCACTAGGAGAGAAAACCCTAGAAGGTTAAGTCATTTGGACCAGGTACACACCAACTGACTGCAGCTGGTCAGCACCACCTCCCACCACTCCCAAAAAGCAGAAAAGGGAAGGTGAGGCCCGCTTTCCAGAACTCCTACCATATGTACGCTAACCACACACATGACTTCACTGAGTCTTTCCGACCACTGGATGGGGGGCTGCACTGTATCCCTACTCTGTAGAGGAGCCTGGTGCTCAGGGGAGCTGAAGGGGCCCATAGTCCTATAACTCCCAAACAGAGAAGCAGAGCAGGAATTTAAACCAAGTATTTCTGAACTGAAAATACATCCACTGTCCCAGCACTAGCTCCATTCAACTAGAATCGTCACACCTCACAGCCCATTTCCCCAGAAGCTGGCCCACTCCCACTGACTACCATGATCACAGAAGCTCAGGTAGGAAGTTAAATCAAATCATCAATGTCATTGTCAGAGCATTAAAAAAAAAAAAAAAAAGAACAAGAGAAAGAGAGAATGGCTTGTATTGGAATGTTGATCCTGGGCCATAGTCTAAGATCAGAACCATCAGTGAGTGAAGGGAAAATGCTTTTCAGAAGGAATCTGCTTCACCAATCAAAATAAAAACCTACAATCACCTGGGGTGCAGGAGCGGTTAGGTAAAGAGTTCACCCTCTTTGAAAAACCAGTGATGAAGAAGGGAAAAACCTGGAGGAACAAAAGCTCATTGGCTGCCGCCTCTGGCCTTTTCTCACACGGATCAAGACCACATTCTTCTGCTAGATCCACGGGCAACCCCATCACATCCAGCTCCCTCCCAAACTGCCTGTTAGTGACCACGCTTATCCTTTAAGATCAAGTCCAGAGTCTGAGGCCTGGCATTTGTGGCTCGTGGTAACCTGGCCTCAGTCTCTGCTTCAGCCTCCCTTCCCTTCTGCTTGAGAGAGGCAGTGCAGCTTGGTCACCGGGCACACGGGTCTCAGTGTCAGTCTCACCTGGGTATAGCATCAGAGCTCAGCTGTCCAGTGGATGTGCAACGTCTAATGGTGAGTTATGAAGGATCTCTGAGGCTAACAGGAGAAAAATAACAAAGGAAAAACAGAAATACTCCATGTAAAATGTATCCAGCGTAATGGAACCTAGGGCCCATTCAAGAAAGAAAGATGCTGTAGATTTTTAAGCCTTCATGCCAGGAGATAGGTTGGGAGCATTGCACGGCCCCACATCCGACTTCCCTTGAGCTAGAACCTCTCTACCACACCCACCTAACACACCCTGACCAGAATTCTGCAAGGTCCAGGTCAAGTCAATACCAGACTCTCTTACTTGTGACATTGCTGGTGTTGCTTTTCACTATGTTACTGGAATTTGCACACGTACCCTGGCTAGTTACCTCCCTTACTCTTCCATGGTTATGTTGCTTACTGGCATTCATTTCTGCCCCTGCTACATTCTCTTCCATACTGCAGAGTTTGAAAGCATCACTCAGACTCCCTTGCAGCTGGGGTTCTGGGTGTGATTTAAGTTCTGCCCAGTGATCTGTACCTGCATGAGGTCTGGAAGGCAGGCGTGAGGCAGAGGGGGCTGGCAGGCAAATTACAACGAATGGGAGTGACTGTGGAGTCAGACTCCAGGTTCCCGTACCTGGTCAGCAGTTTTGTGGGACTCAGAGGTAGGCAGGTGGAGTACAACAGCTCTAGAATAACAAGCACTTTAAGTCACAGTTGTGATGGTTTGGTCTTGATGAGCCCAACTGTACCCTCCCAAAGCTCAACATTCAGAAAACTAAGATCATGGCATCTGATCCCATCACTTCATGGCAAATAGATGGGGAAACAGTGGAAACAGTGTCAGACTTTATTTTTGGGGGCTCCAAAATCACTGCAGATGGTGACTGCAGCCATGAAATTAAAAGACGCTTACTCCTTGGAAGGAAAGTTATGATCAACCTAGATAGCATATTAAAAAGCAGAGATATTACTTTGCCAACAAAGGTCCGTCTAGTCAAGGCTATGGTTTTTCCAGTGGTCATGTATGGATGTGAGAGTTGGACTGTGAAGAAAGCTGAGCACCAAAGAATTGATGCTTTTGAACTGTGGTGTTGGAGAAGACTCTTGAGAGTCCCTTGGACAGCAAGGAGATCCAACCAGTCCATCCTAAAGGAGATCAGTCCTGGGTGTTCACTGGAAGGACTGATGCTGATGCTGAAGCTGAAACTCCAATACTTTGGCCACCTCATGTGAAGAGTTGACTTATTGGAAAAGACTCTGATGCTGAGAGGGATTAGGGGCAGGAGGAGAAGTGGACGACAGAGGATGAGATGGCTGGATGCCATCACCGACTCGATGGACATGAGTTTGAGTGAACTCCAGGAGTTGGTGATGGACAGGGAGGCCTGGCGTGCTGTGATTCATGGGGTCGCAAACAGTCGGACACAACTGAGCGACTGAACTGAACTGAACTCCTGTCCTTCCTAACAATTTTGTATGTTACCAATTCCCTATATTAAATCTCTTCCTGCTTGAGTTACCTAGTACGGTTCCTAGTTCCTGGACTGATACCAAGTTATTAAGTCCCCAATTCGAGCTCTTCAGCTTCCCAAGCTCAGTTATTATCACATGATCCATATGTAGTTTAACGCTTAGCTCTGGTTGTAGGAGCTACTCACTACATGAGTCCAGGGATCCAGATTTATTTTCATCCCTATAATTGACTCAGCCTAAGTAGGCAAACTCAGCACTAAGAGATGAAAGCCTTCTGGCCATTCTGTGAGCTTTAATAGTTCCTCCTTCTTCCCCTGGCCTGTCTTCCTTTCTCTCTGGTTAATAAGAGTTAGATTTGCTTTATAAGTCTGTATTTCACAAATGCGGTAGATGAACCCCTGGGGGTATGCTTTGTAAAATTTTAGACTGCACACTGGTGAATCCCTTATTTTAAGCCATGTATTTATTTTTCTGATTACTTTCTATTATGCCCAGTGTTTCTGCTTTTGCATTTGTAGATGGAATATATCATTTGCTCTTTAAGCAAATTGCTTTAAATTAAGTAGTCACCGTGAAGAAAGATGGTAAGTAAATAAGCAAGAAAAGTGGTAGACAAATATGGCAAAACTATAAAGATGGCATCAGAATGACTAAGCTTGGGCGACATTGACTTAAATCCAATCTTACAAATAAATTTTCTGGGGAATTTCAAATGATCTTATCAGGATAATATGAAATGACTCTGAGAATGTTCATAATTCATTTTACATAACTTTCTGTCCCACTTCTCAGGGCCTTGGAAATAATCTGGTCTTCCAGGAAGACTGACTGATAACATCAGGAATGTCAACAGTTTTTTTGCAGACTGTGGTCCTGGGCAGGTTATTCAATCCCATTTGCCTCACTCCTGTGCCTGGGAAAGGAAGCCAGTGAAGGTGCCTCTTTACTCCACGGGGTGCTGAGGAAGACAGAAAGATGCAGCTATGCCTTCTAAATGAAATCATTAATTTCAATGATTGTTTTTAGTTGAACTGATTTATCTAAATACAATTTTCAATACATATGATCCTAGGGTTGGAGGAGGAAGGTTTGTAGTAAATTATTCCAGGAAATGAATGTTAATGGAGGGAAAGGTTAGTATCTGGATATACCCTTTTGAAAACTACTTGTTTACTTTGAGTCCTTGTGAATATTCATGAACATAAATGATCCTGAAGCTAGAATGAACAGTCTACCTCCCCTCCTTTGCAGCCAGTGTAAAGAGGGAGATAAGGGCTTCGAAGCAATACTCAGACTCATGGGTTTCCTCCCTTCTGACTGGATGCCCCTTTCCTGAAAGTGGAGCAGGTGTGGCCACAAAGGGTCAAACGCCCTCAGGGGACGCAAACACACCAGCTCTCCTCCGAGAAGTTGGCTTCTAAAACAGTCAAGAAACAATGTGTTGGCAAACAGTTGGTGCCAAATAAAAGCAGCACTTGGCTGTGGCTGATTCCCTCAGCCATAGAGCTATGGCTGAAATCTCAGATAACCCCAGGATGCATATTCACTATGAAGACAGGCAAAGGAGGTGGGTGAGTTTCTCCCTAGCCATCCCACAGAAATGCTACTGGCACTTAATGAGCTCCCCAAAACCCACTGTAAGAGGACATGGGAGTAAAGATTGAGAATAAGGCCAAGGAAGTAACTCACCGCTAATTGAGCAGGATAAGTCCAAATTCCCTGTGGACCTACCATGGTCATTTTTAGCTGAGATGCCACAAAGCACATCCTAGAACACATCTGATAAGGGAAAAAGTTTTCTGGGAAAATGTTTGTGATAGTCACTGTAACCAACACATTGGCCCGTAACAGTTTAGGGGGACTGAGGTCATATTCACTGCATAAGGCAGCTAGGTTGGGTTCTTTGGCAGCTTCAGCTTGTCCACAAGACTAGGACCTCAGAGAGGACATGAGAAATGCAATATAAGACTCCACATGCCAAGTAACCCTTGTAACAATAGTACACAGGGCTTCCCAGGTGGCTCAGTGGTAAAGAATCTGCCTGCCAATGCAGGAGAGGCAAGAGACATGGGTTCGATCCCTGGATCAGAAAGATCCCCTGGAGGAAGGCATGGCAACCCACTCCAGTATTCTTGCCTGGAGAATCCCATGGACAGAGGAGCCTGGCAGGCTATGGATCCTACGGTCGCAAACAGTTGGACACAACTGAGCAACTGAGCGCACACACACGCGCACGCGCACGTGCACGCACACGCACGCGCACACACACACACACACACACACACACACACACGACAACAGTATACTTGACGTGGGATGCTAACGTAGCTAGGGGGAAGAGGAACGCTGGTTGGCCCAGGTGAGGTGAAAGGAAGCCTCCTTACAATTCCAAGTACAGATGTTCCTTTTCAGAGGACCCTGCGAAGTACTTTGCACATTCGTTTGGCCATTTATTCATTTAATAAATATTTATTGGCTTCCACCGTTGAGCCAGATATTCTGCTAGGTATCAGAAACTCAGCAGAAAACCAGAAAGATATGTCCCTGAACTCATGAAACTTACCTATAAATTGGGTGAGATGGACGGTAAGTTAATACATCAATAAGCAAGATGTGTCAGTGCACGTGGTGTGTCACAAGGGAAGGAAAGAGAGTGGTGGGGTAGTGACTGCAGAGGGCATTGCTATGATGGAGTGTGGCGGGGAGCGCAGCAGACTTCTGAGAATAAAAGGAGAAGCAAGCGTCATGTGAACAGCCAGGTAGGAATGTTCTAGGCAAGGGAATAGTAATAGAAATAAAAATTAACAAGTGGATCTAATTAAACTTAAAGGTTTTTGCATAGCAAAGGAAACTAGAAACAAGATAAAAAGACAACCCTCAGAATGGGAGAAGATGATAGCAAGTGAAACAACTGACAAAGGATTAATTTTCAAAATATACAAGCAGCTCGTGCAGTTTTCTGCATACCAGAAAAACAAGCAACCCAATCAAGTGGGCAAAAGACCTAAGGAGACATTTCTCCAAAGGAGACATACAAATGACTAATAAACACATGAAAATATGCTCAACATGGCTCATTATTAGAGAAATGCAAATCAAAAGTATATTGAGATATCACCTCACACCAGTCAGAATGGCTATCATTGAAAAATCCACAAACAATAAATGCTGGAGAGGGTGTGGAGAAAAGGGAACCCTTTTGCACTGCTGGTGGGAATGTAAACTGGTACAGCCACTATGGAAGGCAGTATGGAGATTCCTCAAAAAACTGGGAGTAGAACTACCATATGACCCAGCAGTCCCACTCCTAGGCATATACCTTGAGGAAACCAAAACTGGAAAAGGCACATGTATCCCAATGTTCACTGCAACACTATTTACAATAGCTAGGACAAAGAGGTAACCCAGAGGTCCATCATCTGATGAATGAATAAAGAAACCGTGGTACATATATACAATGGAATATCACCCGGCCATAAAAAGGAACACATTTGAGTCAGTTCTAATGAGGTAGATGAATCTAGAGCCTATTATACAGAGAGAAGTCAGTCAAAAAGAGAAAAACAAATATTGTATATTAACACATACACATGGAATCTAGGAAGATGGTATGGATGAACCTATTTACAGGGCTACAGTGGAGACACTTCAGTACTTTTGCCTGGAAAATCCCATGGACGGAGGAGCCTGGTGGGCTGCAGTCCATGGGGTCGCTACAGTCGGACATGACTGAGCGAGTTCACTTTCACTTTTCACTTTCATGCACTGGAGCAGGAAGTGGCAACCCACTCCAGTGTTCTTGCCTGGAGAATCCCAGGGACGGGGGATCCTGGTGGGCTGCCGTCTATGGGGTCGCACAGGGTCAGACACGACTGAAGCGACTTAGCAGCAGCAGCAGTGGAGACAGAGACACAGAGCAGACGTATGGACACGGGCAGTGGGAGGAAGGAGGTGCGGGACGAATGGAGAGAGTAACATGGAAGCATATACACTGTCATAGGAAATATAGAAGGCCAATGGGGATTTTCTGCATGGCTCAGGGAACTCAAACCGGGGCTGTGTAACAACTGAGAGGGGTGGGGGGTGGGAGGGGGGAGGGTGGTGGGAGGGAGGGGACATATGTATACCTATGGCTGGTTCATGTTGATATATGGCAGAAACCAGCACAATACTGTAAAGCAATTATCCTTCAATTAGAAGTAAATAAATTTTTTAAAAATTAAAAAAATAAGTTTGGAAAAATAAATAAGGGGGAAAAGCACTGTAATGAACACTTTTCATATTCCAGAAGGTAAAATCATGGAAACAGTACTCTATAAATCTTGTCTCTATGGAAAAAATAAAAGAATATTCTGGGCAAGGGAACAGCCAAGACAAAGGCATAGAGGTGGGAAAGAGCTGGAAATTATGAGAACAGGAAATTATCCCTAGTGCCTGCTCTCAAACAGAAAAGGGTAACGTGGGGGTGATTTCAGGAAGCAGGCAGGGGAGAATGGCACAAGATGCCACAAGCCACAAGAATAGGGGGAGGGGATTTTACTCGACACTCAACCGGCAGTCATAGGACGCTTTAAACAGGGAGCAAAAGGATCTAAGTTTTCAAAAGTTCACTCTGGCCTTCGTGAGAGGAATGGACAGAGAGCTGGGGTCAGGACTGGAAGCAGGGGGTCTAGTTACCTGGCTGCTGGGACGGTCCAGGTGCAAGAGGCTTAGGCCTGCGGCCGGGAGCAGAGACTGAAGGAAGTGCAGAAAAAATAACTGAAAAAGATTCGGCAGGCTTCGGCCCCAAATCAAAGCTTCCTGGATGTATAAATGATGACTTGGCTGAAGTTTTACCTGATTTGATTGGCTTTTCTAAAACTGTCCGTCATAAAAGTAAAACTAACCATATACCCAGGCACCAGTTCTAAGTCAGAGAAGGGAGGCAAACCTCTTCAAATTGAACAACAATCAACTGCTGTTCTATAACAGAGGCATCAACACAAGCTCAGGGCAGCGTTTCCATCTGGAGTAAAGAAAAAACAGCTCATTGGAAACTGGGCTGTCAGGAGCTTCCTGTCTCTCTTCCACTGCCTCCTACCTGCCCCCACGATCCCAGCCAATTCTCACTCTGCAGTTTCAAAGTTAAGAGCCCGAAACCTCCCCGGAACGAACTGTAAATTCCAAGGAAGAATATGGTTTAGCATTATGCTTCAGTAAACCCAGAAGGCAGGCAGAGATAAGGGAATTAAGGGTACCTCTTAAGGGAGCCGGAAGTCCCGAAGAAAGAAGAGCCTGCACCCGGCCAGAGGCTGAGTTCCATCACTGCTGGCAAGTTTGCAGAGAGGACCTCTGCCTGCAGGCTTCCTCAAAAGCAGCAGGGGGGTGGCAGTAGGGAGGAAGAGTTTTTTGCTTCATCCCTCTGGAAGCCTAATGAGCATGCCAGTTAGAACGTGGGTCACCAGTAGTCCTAGAGAACAGTGTTTGTTCCCAAGGAGTGCTCGCCCTGGGAGCAGACCACAGAGCTGGGCTGGACACCAAGAAGGGGCCATGCTTTCCACCACTTAGAATCAAATCCCCCTGGTAGTAAGGGCTTTGACTTCCAGCAAGCCTTATGAGGGAAAGTGCAGAGGCTAAGGGACCCATGAAGATCACTGGCAGAGGAGTTTCTGAAGTCAGTGACCTGGACTTAGATATGTATTTGTTATGGAAACAAGCAAAAGAAGGTTCTCCTTTCAGGTTCTGAATTCAATCACCTCCCACTATCTGGTGGCTCAGACGGTAAAGAATCCACCTGCAATGCAGGAGACCTGGGTTCGACCCCTGGGTCGGGAAGATCCCCTGGAGGAGGGCATGGCAACCCACTCCAGTATTCTTGCCTGGAGAATCCCCATGGACAGAGGAGCCTGGAAGGCTACAGTCCATGGGGTTGCACAGAGTTGGACACAACTGAGCAACTAAGCACACAGCCCTACCACTTAGGGGTATAAATGAGCGGCGCGTGTGAAGAACAAGTACTCCGGCAGGCCCAGAGTGGTCGCTCCCTCCTGGGGGCCCAGGAGTGGGGCTGCACAGAGTTGGCAGAAGAAGGGGAACATCTGCAAGCCATCTCCTGGGTGCCTGGCACCTCTACTCACATCGGCGCACCACACAACCCCGCTGGACCCCACATGACCGCCTCTGTAAGAGAGGGGAGTCAACGAGGCTGGCAGTTATGTAACCAGTGGGCAGCAGGGCTGAAGTCGGAAAGAGTCAATCCCAAGTCCCATGTGCTTTCCATTCCTACCAGCCGGCACCCTCAGCCCAGCCACACTCTCCCCTGCGGGACTGAGTGCCTGCCTGCCCTTCGGAGGACTACAGCCTGGGCTTCCATCCCAAGCATGCAGCTTGCCCCCAGCTTACCTAGCTTAGGGAAGGTGACCAGTCCCAGACGTTCTCACCTGTGAGCTTCTCGAGGCAAGCGCTCAAAATGCCCCAACTCTCCTACTGGTGGTATTCACCCGCAGCCGTGGGACAGGGTCTCTCTCCTCGGCAGGTTAAGATGTGTCTTGGAACAGCTCTCAGGCTCAGTTTCTTCCTGCCCAGCCCCAGGCCTGCAGATCACTCCCCACAGGCTCCCCACCTGGGCGGGAAGGGTAACTTGGCGGGCTGGGCGCGCTCCCAGGCTACAGCAGATTGGTGCATGCAGTGCCTGGGCTGGGCAGGAGGGCAAGGGGAGGAGTCCTGGACTCCTCTGCTCTGCCCGCTTGTCACCTGGCAGCTGGGGAGGTGGTAATGGTTAACCTGGGAGAGTGCCCCATCTTCCTCTGGTGTCCTTGGTGTGAGTGACATCACCACCCCCGCAGGACTTACCTGGAGCCGGGGCCTGGCACAGTCCCCAGCAGTGACTGGTTAAGGGTACAGACTTTTCAAGCCATCTTGATTTGGATTCAATAGTGAGGCTCCTTCTGTCACTAACTATGTGGCTCAAGGTAAGTTATTATCCTTTGAGACTTAGTTTCCTTAGGCATAAAGGGGATAAGCATAGCACTTATGTCATAGGGCTATTGTGCAGATTAAATGAGACAATGTGTGCAAACAGGGCTTGCCACCCAACAAGTACTCAATAGATGCTTAATAAAAAATAAAAGCAATGTTCTTTTAAAGTAAGTCACTGCAACTGCAGTTCTTCCCTGGAAGGAGCAGCAGATTCAACCCTGAGAGTCCTGCCTTCTGGAAACGGAAAGAGAAAGGAACAACTTAAGCATCAACCTGGTGGTAGATGCTGTGTCTGACTGCCTCCCAAACACAACATTCTCAAATCTTCGGAAGCGGTAAAAGATCTGGCCATTCACTCGGCACCTACTTATAGGCAGGTGCCTTATATGCATGTCTTCTGATCTATTCAACAATCCTGCAAGGCCAGAATTATTCCCATAGAGGAGGAAGCCGAGGATCAGAGATGTCAAACAACTCGCCCAGAATCACACTGCTGGGGAGAAGCTGGAATCACATAATAAAAACTAGAGCAACATTTTCATAGTCCTTATGCTGTTCCAGGTATTATTCTGAGATCTTTACACATATTGACTGATGTAATCCTCAATACACCCCAGGTACTATGATTATCCCCACTTCACAGATGAGAATAACTGAGGCCCCGACAAGTTAAACAAGGTCATACAGTGGACAGCTGGGCTGGAACAAGAACCAAGGTAGGTTGGCTCCAGAGGCCTTACTTTAACCATTGCCCTATCAAAAGAAAAAAAAAACAAAAAACCTCCTTGCTCTGCCCACAGAACTACCCTGCCTCTAAAAAAATGAAATCTCATGAGTGCTGAGGACACTTTTTAAATCAGAGACAACTGTGTTGGAATCAAAAAAATACAATGGGCTGGGGCTTGGAGATGTTAGGGTGTGAGTGGAAGCAAAGCACTTTGCTTCTGTGGATGTCAGCTGGCCCAAGTATAAAAGGACTGGAGTGGACGAGTAGTTTGTACCAAAATGTCACAGCTCTAACAGTATATGGTTCTCTGAAATGGGCCTTCCTCCTTCCTGGGGAAGACCATGAAGTCCACAGAGCTGGGAGCTGAGCTTGCCGACAGGCCCTCCTCAGGGCAGCCAAGGCCCATCAAACGGAGGAGATGGCATGAGGCCGGAGCACAAGAGCCGCCCACGAGCGAGCATCTGAGTCTGGGAGATCCTGGGCAATTTACCAGGCCCTTGGTTTTTCCCCTTTGGCAAAGACAGGGAAATAACTCGCCTTCGAGGGTTGCTTTGAGGTCATAAAAATGGTCATAAAGCATTTTCCCAGATTCAAAGCCCGGGTTTGCAAAATGCTCTTGAACTCAGCCATGAGAAGAGTCATCAGAGAAGTCGGGACTTTGCAGAATTCCCAGAAAGCAGTCTGAGAATGTCAAGAATCTTCATTACTTCTCCATGCTTCTTACAGCTGAGTCTGGTCCAGAAAGAGGAGAAAAAATGCCCCAATACTAAATCAAAGCAACTCAGAAGATATTCAAAACAGTACTATGCTGTTTAGCATAATTATATGCTATCCAGTTCTTCAAAGTCTTCATCTCTCCCATCGGATAGTAAATTCTTAAAGGCTATGAAATTTGTCTCTCTAATCATAACCTGCAGATTTGCTGATACATTCCCAAGACAACACCCAAATTCACTTCCCTGTACCCTGACCTTCCTACTTCTCTTTTTCCAAGTGACCTGACTGAACACAAGTCAACAAACATGTTCTGAATGCTACTATGGACCAGGCAGCTTGTCATTTGTATTACACTCCAACTACTTTGAAAAACTACGTAACAATAACAGCTGAAAATAACATCAGTGTCTCAAGGCTGGAGTTGGGGGTGGGGGAATAATCAAACCATCCCTATTTGAGGAGATCAAAAAATGGTTTTGGAATTTCAACTACTCAGTTAAAGTCTGCTTATTTTATTCATTAGGTGTTCATATAATATGTATTATATAAATTCTTACTACAGAAAATTGAGTCATTCATCCATTCAACAATTATTCCTGGGGCAGCTGCTCTTTGTTAGGCAATGTGCTAACAGTCCTGAGAGGTTCAAAGAAGAAAACTGGTATATTACTTACTTTATTGGAAGTCTAATTTCAGAGGTCCGTGGCTACCAATTTTAAACTAGAGTAATGGTGTCTCTCTTCCTCAAAGATGATAAGATTCATTCATTCATTCAGTCAACTCACACTGGGCATCTATCTGGTGCCTGGTACTAGAGATAGGCTAAGAAGCAGTCAAGCAGGATTCTTGCCTTTGTGGAGGCCAGCCATCTAATTAAGGAGGCAGCCAATTACTAACCGCAATAGATGTGATGGAGGGAAAAAAAAACAAGGGACTGAGATTTTGAAGGGAGCACCTGCATAAGATAGATAGATCAGGGAAGGTCAGGTCTCCACTTAGGTTGAGTCCTGAATGATGAGAAAAGAGTCAGTCGTGTAAAAAGTGGGGAGAAGAGCATTCCAGGTCCAGGGAACCATACGTGAACTGCCGCCCCCACCCTCAGGTGGGAAAGATGTGGTGAGTTCAAGGCAGGATGGTGCAGGAGCCCCATGAGCAGTCGAAGGAGGGAGAGACAAGCGATGGGCAGGTAGGCAGAGTGCTCGGTGCAGGCGCCTCTAGGCCAAGGTGATACGTTTGGATTTTATTCTTTGTGCAAAGGGAAGCCACTGAAATGTGCTTGAAGCAAGAGAAGGAAGGGGTACGACTCTGCTGCTGTATGGAGGATGGACTGTAAGTAGGCAATGGTGACCCTGGGGAGACTAGTTAGGAGACCACTGCAGTTCTCTGAATGAAAGACGACGGTGCCACGCGAGGAAATGAGAAGTGGTTAGATTTCAGATCTGCTGGCAAGGCTCAAGCAGAAGTACCTGCTCTTGGGATGAAGGCGTGCAAGGGAGGAGGGCAACAGATGACTCCTCAGTGGCTGGAGCCTCTGGTAAATGGAGGACCATTTGCTGCAGTGGTTCTCAACCAGTGGCGATTGTGCTCCCTAGAGCACATCTGGAAATTTACGGAGACGTTTTTGACTGTCATGACTTGGTCAGGGGGAGGGGTCCGCTACTCAGTATTCTAGCATAGGTCGAAGCCAGGGATGCTGCTATAAATTAGAGTTAAATAATTGTCTGGCCCCAAATGTCTATGGTGCCAAGGGTAAGGAAGGCCAACTTTCAGAAGTGAGGAGAGGAGATGGTGTGAGGGGTTACTCAGTGCCACATCTGGGACATATTAAATGGAAATACTCGTGTTAAATTGTCCTTGGAACCACACTGCTTAGAAATGAAGAAAGGAAAAAGCAAGACTGGCAAGCAGGCTCCTTGGAGGAGGAGAGAATGTGAGTCCTCTCTCTCTGGTCTCCCAAAACCCAGTGGTCCTACTCATGATCCACTCTGCTGCTAAATTATGAAAGAAATTTCATAAAATCAAAACACGAGAGTCTCAGAAGTCCAGACTGGGAGTTTGGGGCGGGCATGCATGCACTGCTATATTTAAAATATATACCCAACAAGAACCTACTGAATAGCACAGGAAACTCTGCTCAATATTCTGTAATTTGGAAAAGAACTTTAAAAAATGGGAGTCTCTTTAGACTTGCCACTCACCCTGTTTGCACTCACCTTCCTTTCTCTCGCCCCCAGTTCTGCCTACTCTGCCAGCTCAGTGCCAGGACCTAGGTTTCCAAGGTTTCCCTGAGGTACCCATCCCTGGTGTGTCTGAGTTCAGCGGGGTCTGACTTCTCTGGCAACTGCTGTGAATTGCACCTCTCTATGTATGCCACCCCAGAGAAGGCAGTGGCACCAACTCCAGCACTCTTGCCTGGCAAATCCCATGGACAGAGGAGCCTGGAGGGCTGCAGTCCATGGGGTCGCTAAGAGTCAGACACAACTGAGAGACTTCACTTTCACTTTTCACTTTCATGCACTGGAGAAGGAAATGGCAACCCACTCCAGTGTTCTTGCCTGGAGAATCCCAGGGGCAGGGGAGCCTGGTGGGCTGCCGTCTATGGGGTCGCACAGAGTCAGACACAACTGAAGCAACTTAGCAGCAGCAGCAGCAGCATGTATGCCATCCTGCCACTACCCACATTTCTCCTCAAGATTTTTCACACCCCTTGGAGGGAAGGATTCTACCCATCTTCCAGACAGAGAAACTGAGGCTCAGACAAGTAACTTCTGGACCAAGTTGATGGCGACAGGCACCAAGTGTGCGATACCTGCTGCCTACATCAATGCACCAGACAGGCTGCCTCCCTCTCATCTCCCACAGCACTTAGTCTACAGCCTCAGGATGATGACAGAGTCCTGTTTTAGACCACAGCTCTCCTATGAGTGGCTGGCACTGAGCTCGTGCCTGAGCCTTTGTAGAAGCACGTTAGCCCTGTGTGAGCCTGGCCTTTCCAGGTGGTCGACTGAGAGCTTGACAGCAGGGAAGCATGTTGGGGAGCAACAGAAATGCTCCCCTTTTCTCTCTTTCCCAAGATGCCACCTGATCCCCCAAAGAAGGAAGCACGAGTAGTACTTCTGGCTGCCATCTGCACACCCACGGGCCACGCTGTGTCTAAGCTGGCCTGGCAGAGACTGGCACTCTTCAGGGTCCCAGGTCACTGGTGGGTGGAGGGTGAGGAACTGTGTTTAAAGGCAGGAGTTTAGTCCATGCCGCCTCTTTTACTTTTGGAGTACAGGCACCTCTGGCCCATTTTCTCTGCTCAGTGTCTCCCCCTGGGAGTCCAGTTAGGTCAACTCTGCGGCTAGTTCACAGAAGATAAGGCAGGAAGCCTTCCTTTGGTCTCAGGTCTATGTCATGGTCTTCACAATTTATCAGAAACCCTTGGATTTGGGGAGTTAAATGGGGCATACCAGGGACTTCCCTGGTGCTCCAGTGGTTAAGACTCGGTGCTACCGTTTCAGGGAAGCAACGGTTTAATCCCTGGTCAAGGAACTAAGATCGAGCTTGCTGCCCAGCCTGACCAAAAAATAAATAAAAATAAATTTTTGAAAAGTGGCGGCATACCAGAAAGTGCTTACTCAGGTTAGTGAAGGCTACCTATCTTTGTCCAGGTTAATAAAGGTCACCTGTCTTTGTCCCTAGGGAGGGCTGATTTATGTTGCCTTCACATCCATCCCCCTTGCATAATTTGGGCCACAGTTTACATACGAATTCAATAAAAATTTGAAAAATGATATAAATAACTCCAATATGGTGCAGCCAAGCCAATCCATCACATCCCGTTTCCCTCCCTCTCTGACCTGCTCCCCTTCCTGAGATCCTAATTTTGCTTAGTGACAGGGCAACAGCCTGGCTTTCCCAGGATAAAAGCCTCAGAAGTCTTTAAACTCCCCTTCGACAACCAGCTGGCCAGCCCTGTCAATCTTAATCCGGAATAATACTCCCACCCAAAGAACGCCTTTCCCAGGCCACTACTTGAGCTTTCGCTCACTCTACTGAGATCTCACCAAAACATAAACCCTGGGACCAAAGCCTGACGTTGCCATCATCTTTGTCTTCACAGAGCATGGCCCCTAGGACAGAGAGCATGTTCACAACCTGGAGCAAGTAAGACCATGGTTCCAGCTGACAGTCTTGGGCCAGGGAAATTCAGAGGGCCAGGCAGCACAACCTGCAGCTTGTCTTCTTACACAGGGGACACCAAGGAGCAGATCAAAAGGGCCTCTTCCAAACCTACACCCCCTCTACTCCCAGAGCCAAACTATACCCCACATACAGCACAAGGTGAATGAACTCCAAAGAGCTGAGCCCCCAAACCACCAGCTCCCAGCCGGGACACACAGTAAAGCCGTGAAGATAACTGAACCTCAGGATGACTTGAATTCCCATTTAAAGGGCCTGGTGATTTGCTGCAGGCTTCAGTCCAGAACTCTATTCTCCAACAAGGGTAGGTAAAGGTCTCATCTTTTGTGCACGTGTATAAGGAGGAGGATGGAGAGAAAGGAAGGAGATGGGGAAAGGACCACCCTCTGGGGAGGCCAAGGGAGAGCCCTGTATCCACACCACTCATGCTTCCCCAGGCCCAATACGCCTGGGGAGCCACTGGGAGCCACGACATCAGAAACCTCCTGGAATAACGGCCACTCTCTTGGTCCTCCTAAGCAGCTACAGCGCCCCAAAACATTCAACCCACACTGAACCTGGAGGGGACCTCAAGTGGCAGGAAATGGAACTGCAGCCAGGACCCAGACTCACTGGGAACCACCAGAGAGAACCCAGGAACCCCTGCAGCTCGGTCGGATTCCCTCCACTTATTTCACTAACCTTACAGTACACAACACCACATTTCATGTGATTCAACATTGCTTTACAGGGGTAGGGAAGGACTGGGAGTTTGGGATTAGAAGATGCAAACTATTACATATAGAACAGATAAACAACAAGGTCCTACTGTATAGCAAGGGAACCACATTCAACATCTTATAATAAACCATAATGAAAAAGGATAGGAAAAAGAATGTATATATGTATAACTGAATCACTCTGCTGTACAGAAGAAATTAATACAACATTGTAAATCCACTATAACAGAATTTTTAAACTAAAAAAATAAAGCCATTGCATTATCATTAAAAAAAAAAACACCTGGTGACTTCATAGTTGCTCCGTTCATTGAGCAGGTATGTGTGCCGGGTGCTATGCTGGTTGTGGGAAAGGCAAAGATGTTGAAGCCTCAACTGCAGGCACCTGCAAGCATCTGCAGAGTCCAGGCAAGCCAAAAGCAAGGTGGGGACATGAAAAAGGGATTCTTTATCCACAGTGTCTTCATCCACAGGGGCTACTCTGGAGATATAATCAATAGTGCTCAGCATCTGAAACATCTTGGAACTGCACCATATACAGCCTTGAAACCTCAGTTTTCTCCTTGAAAAAGTCTATAGCTGTGTGTCAGTCTGTACATTCCTGCGATGCAGAACACTTCCAGGAACGAAGTTAAAGGATGATGGACCAAACTTCCCAGGTGACGCCATGGCAGAGAACCCACCTGCCAGTGCAGGACACGCAAGAGATGCAGGTTCGGTCCCTGGGCCAGTAAGATCCTCTGGAGTCGGAAATGACAGCTTGCTCCAGTATTCATTCCTGGAGAATCCCGTGGACAGAGGCATCTTGAGGGCTACAGTCATTGGGGTCACAAAGAGTTGGATGCAACTGAATACACACACACACACACCCACACACACACACCACCCTTCAGATTCCTAGCATTATCTGATTATATACATGCTTTCACTTTTTTGACTAATTTGCTGTTGGAGAACTCTTCTCTTCTTTACCTTGTGTAAAGAAGATGTGCAGCCAACCTTCACTGAGTGAGAAGCAACTTAAGAAGGTGAGAGGGCAGAGGTCATGCAGCATGGATTCAGGAAATACAAAGCAACACAAACCTAGCTGTCCCCACGTTGTCCTGGGTCAGAAATCTGTGTATTCAAATACGGGCCTCTTTAAACCAAAACCTAGTTCAATCTGGAATAGTCCCCTAACTAGAGAGGCAGTGGGACACCTTCTGAAGACTGGACTCTACCATGCTATAGCTCCTCACTTTTCCCCATACGGCAGCCAGACGTTACTTTGCGGAGAGACCATTTACTACTGCAGTTAGAACTTGAGAAAAACAGCCAATCAACGTAATAAACCCAGTTCACTTCATTTCAAAACATGAACTCATTGTTATCTCAGGAAATATCACCTTACTCTTTAGATTAAATGTTAGCCCAAGTCTAGGAGGCATTCAACAGTGAGAAAGTAATATACTTTAGTTGGTTTCTCCAGGCTCAAGTTTCACCAAAATAAGTTTCATACAGAGATTCGCCAAGTACCGGGTAATGGGATATGGCAGGGTTACGTCATCTGCGGCCCATTTCCAAAGGAACGTGGCATTCCCAGGTGGAATTCTAAGTGCTCTCTCCTCTCTTTATAATCTTTGTTGCACCAGTTTGCATGATGAATATTAGCAGATGCATTAAAACCGGCGATAAGCTATGAGGCCTTGGGGCGGTTCGTTTCATCTGTCTGGGTCCCCGCTTCTGCCTTTGTGAAGTGGATGGTTGGGGGCTACTAGTCAGGGGACCCTTTCCTGAGCTAACATCCCAAGATAGTCCTGGACTCCACTGTCCAGCTCTTCCTGTTGTTGCCTTGGCACAAGGTCTCCCAACCAGCCTTCGAATCCAGCACCCAAACATGTGTGAGTCTTCCATTCTCTGAGTAGGGATGGAAACAATTACCCAGCAGATTGACTGAGTTTCTCTCCCAAGTCCACTCTTCAGCCAAATAGTCGATCCTGACATTCATCCACCTTACATATCCTCAACTGCTTCCCAGGCACAGGTAGCGATATGAAAAAGAACAATCTGGGCCCTCGATCTGGTGATGATCACGGTAATGAACTGGTATTCATTATTCAACTGTTTCAGGTCCTGCACTGAACACTTTACTTGCATCATCTCATTTAATTCTCACAAAACCCCTCTTGGGTATACATAACATAGGAGGGAACTGAGATGCAAAGAGATTAAATGATTTGGCCAAGATCTCACAGCTAGAAGGCAGCAGAGCCCAGGATTTAAACTAGGCCTGCCCGACATGATACTATGTTTCAGCCAACCTTGATACTTGGAATAACCAAGTATACACAGGAAAGCATCTCACTTTGCCCACGACTTGATTTACATCTGTATCCCTGTACAAGTCTTCACAGTACCCTTTTTACTCTCAGAAATGTCTTAGCTTGGATAATAAATTATCCAGTCACCTACTTACAATGCCTATTTCAATGAGGGGTGATAATGATAATTGTTATTATTACACAACCAGGTCACATTTGCGGTAAACCACTGCTTAACCACTCTAAAGAGAGAAACCTCTCCCAGCTTCCCTATCCTTCTGCTTACTTTGCTGTACTTTTCTCCATGGCATTCATCAACATGAAAAAATATATTTTGCTTATCATCTCCACTACAATATAAGCTCCACACAGGCAAAATAGCTTTTCATTTACTAGTATATCCCCCAGTTTGTAGTAGACATTTCATAAATGCCTGCTGAGTAAAGAAACACATTATTGTCACTGGGACAAAAGCAGACATTTCTCAAGCAGTTACTAAGTGCTTTGTTCTGCTCATAACCGTGTGTGTGTGTGTGTGTGTGTGTGTGTGTGTGTGTGTGTGCGTGCGCGCGTGCTGCCAAGTCCGACTCTGCGACTTCATGGACTGTAGCCTGCCAGGCTCCTCTGTCCATGGAATTATCCAGGCAAGAATACTGGAGGAGGTTGCCGTTTCCTACTTTAGGGTGCCTTCCTGACCCAGGGCCTGAACCTGCATCTCCTGTGTTCTGCAGTGGCAGGCAGATTCTTTACCATTAGTGGCACCTGGGAAGTCCCTTGCTCAAAAAAATCAAACTGCTCAAGTTTGGAAGTTTTATCACTTTATAGAGAAGAAAAGGAGCCTCAGAGAGCTGAAGTAATAGTCTCCAAGGACACACAGACTGTTGGTGGCAGAGCTGGGAGGGAAGTGATGCTGACCACCTACACCCCAACGCCACTCTAAGTCTGGGAGCAGACACAGAGGACACACACACAAGCAGCACACGCACTCAGGGCAGTGTGCAAAGGAAGGTTAGCACTACTGCCTGTCGGAGATCCCAGCGGGCGTGTGGTCAGACAGGGCTTCTTAGAAGAAAGGAGGCTTGATTTGAGCTTTGGAAGACAATACAATATGGACAGATGGAAGAAGCGTTTAGTCCCAGGGAGCAGTGAAAGCGGAAGATCACAGAACCATGCTGATTAGGACAAACAGCTTCTATCTGGAGGCCCTACAGAGCAAGGTTTAACACACTGCTGTCACCTAGAGGGCCTTGAGTGCCATGGAGGAGTCGAGTTTCCTCCACTAGTAAACAGGATCCTATCACACAAGAGCTTTCCTACCAGGAATGCTGCAGTGGGCAGTCTGGATTCCTGAAACTTCACCACGGTAACAAGGCCAGAGAAGTTTGCAGGAGCTTCAGCAGCGAGCCAGGACACCCCCTGGACCCTCTGCAGATACACATCCAGGGCACACATGTGAGCTGGTAAATCTCTGATTAAAGCACCTTCCTTCCCATAGATTTGTTTGTGTTTTGGGTCTTAACATATTCCTATGAGCACCCATCCCTTCTCTGCTACGACAAAGATAACATACAGTGCTTGTCCCACTCCACAGGGTTCCGAATGGATGCAATTAGTATCGGTAGTGGCAAGGACCATCCTCGCCTATCCTCCCAGCCATCCCATACATCCCCATAACACCTTCTTTTTACACTGTTTAAACAATATCTATCTGCTCATTCTATCCTCTCTCTTCATAGCCTCTCCACCTCCTTGGCTGCTACTTCATAACATGAGCCAACACATCTGCAACATCTGGATCAAAGTGAACGACCCTTGGGAACAGCCCCTGCGTCACCTAGCCAATAGTCCTAGGCTCGTAGCTAGATGGATGACGGTCCACATATCCTGGACAGCCTAGACACCCTGAACACACCCTGAAGCTTAGCCACATGCTTTCTGGGTGACTGGCATCTTACGACAGAAGCCAGAAGCAAAACACATACGTTGCTGTTGCTGTTGTTCAGTCGCTAAGTTGTGCCCAACTCTTTTCGACCCCATGGACTGCAGCACACCAGGCTTCCCTGTCCATCACCAACTCCCGGAGCTTGCTCAAGCTCATGCCCATCAAGTCGGTGATGCCATCCAACCATCTCATCCTCTGTCGTCCCCTTCTCCCCTTGTCCTCAATTTTTCCCAGCACCAGGGTCTTTTCCAATGTGTGAGCTCTTCACATCATATATCTTCTCTCTCTCTCTCTCTCTCTATATATATATATATACACACACACATACACGAAGAACTTTGCATATCTTCTACACACACACGCAAACACACACACACACACACACACACACACACATATATACACACACATATGCAAAGAACTGACTCATTGGAAAAGACCCTGGTGCTGGGAAAAATTGAGAGCAAGGGGAAAAGGGGATGACAGAGGATGAGATGGTTGGATGGCATCACTGACTCGATGGGCATTAGTTTGGATAAATTCTGGGGGTTGGCGATGGACAAGGAGGCCTGGAGTACTGCAGACCACGGGGGCGCAAAGAGTTGGACACGACTGAGCAACTGAACTGATGTGTATTTTTTTGCTGGCTCCACACAAAAATAATTGCAGAAGTAATGTGAGCACTGAGGGGTCACCAGAGGGACCAATTATAAATCTCAACAACCATATCAACACAAAAATGAAGGAAAATGTGTTACCTTAAAAAGTTACCTTAAGGAAAAAAAAAAGTTACCCTAAGGAAGTCACTTACTAATTTCAAGTGTTTTCTTTCCTCCTCTCCTGATATTCATTTCTTTATTTTCCCAGTAGAGTCAAAACCCTCCTTACATGCATTGGTTTCAATTCCAAAAAGCATATCAAGGTTATGATGGCTCATTATTCACAGCAGAAATACACATGAAAATGTTCCTGGTTTCTCCAGGAAAGGATAGAATTTCTTGTTCTAGAGATTTTTGAAATTAGCAGAAAATAGACATAATGATTTCAGTACCTGGGAAATGGTAAAATCTATGCCAGTTACAATTAGTGGAAAGCAGGAGAAAGTTCTAAAAGTTTCTGAGAGCTGAAATTGCTGGTATTTTCCAACAGAAGAGGGGAATACCTTCAGATTAGTGGTCAACGAGCTCTATCCAGGGAAGAAGCAAAAGTTGTCACTACAAGAGTCAGTCCAGGCACAGAAAGATGAATAAGAGCTGAAGGATCATTGCGTTTTAAACACAGAACCTGGCTGCTCTGCAGCGTCCACGGCATCCTTGCCTTTGGGAGGGAGCAGTCTAACTGCAGAAAAGCAGACGGGGCCCTTTAACCCACTGACCTCTTTTAATCTGCTTGTTAGCCTGGCTGTGGGCAGGACCAGGGGGCCTGTGATCAATGCCTCTCTGGGGAAAGGTCAGAGGTCGGAGGCACAGTCCCTCATCATCATTATTCTCAATTATTCTTCATTTAGAGCCACTTTCTCCCCACTTTCCAGGGAAGGCCCTGTAAGCATTTTCCAGGACACTGAAGGGTGATGACCCAACCCAGCCCTGCACACTGCACTTCCTTTCCTCCCTACATTGCTCACTGCATCTCCCTGACCAAAGAGGGTAACAGTGGGCAGAAGCTCACAGAGTGCCCCCGCAGGAAGCAACCGCAGCAGTGAGCACAGGTCTGGACACAGCACACTCACACATACCCAGCTCAGCAGAAGGCCTTGCTGCTCCCCAGGACCCACTCACAGTTTTATGACAGAGCAGTTCAAGGCAAGGCCTTTGCCGTCAGACAAGACAGAGGTTCTGTGAGTTACTAACCTTGGAATCTTTTTTTTAAATTAATTTATTTTAATTGGAGGCTAATTACTTTACAATATTTTGGTGGTTTTTGCCATACATTGACATGAATCAGCCACGGGTGTAATTAACCTTGGAATCTTAGGCAAGTCACTTACCCAACTGAACTTTAATTTCCTCATCTCAACAACGGGGATAACAGTTTCTCTTGCATAGCGCTATGGCAAGGATGAAATGGAATAAAGCTCAAAGTAAAGGATCAATGCATGTTAGCTATTAATATGCGGAATGTTAATTCTATGATTAGTTTAGCGGTACGATTTTCTGTATTTCCTTGATGATCAATGTAAATAATGGTCATTACACAAAAACTGAAATGTAAGAAAAAGTATAGACCCCCAAAAAAAAAAATCCTTGATAATCTACCCCCAGAACTCAGCACTGGTAGCAGTGTGACTATTTCTGTTCAGTGTTTCCTCTCTGCAGAAAGACACACACACACTACGGGATCACCTTGTAATTGCAGAAACAACTGCGTGTCAACTCATCGGGCCCTGAGTTCAAAGTCTGACACACACTTCTTTCTAATTCTCATTGTAACTCTGTGAGGCACTGTGATACCCAGTTCAGTTCAATCGCTCAGTCGTGTCCAACCCTTTGCGATCCCATGGACTGCACATGCCAGGCCTCCCTGTCCACCGCCAACTCCTGGAGTTTACCCAAACTCATGTCCATTGAGTCAGTGATGCCATCTAACCATCTCATCCTCTGTTGTCCCCTTCTCCTCCTGCCTTCAATCTTGTCCAGCATCAGGGTCTTTTCAAATGAGTCAGTTCTTCACATCAGGTGGCCAAAGTATTGGTGTTTCAGCTTCAGTGTCAGCCCTTCCAATGAATATTCAGGACTGATTTCCTTTAGGATGGAACTCCTTGCAGTCCAAGGGACTCTCAAGAGTCTTCTCCAACACCACAGTTAAGAAGCATCAATTCTTCTGCACTCAGCTTTCTTTATAGTCCAACTCTCACATCCATACGTGACTACTGGAAAAACCATAGCTTTTACTAGACGGACCTCTGTTGGCAAATGTGATACCCATTTACAGATGAGCAGAGCAAGGCTTCAGAGGCTATGCAACCAGGTCCCAAGGCCAGCGGTTCCTGAACACAGCTGTGGCTGCGGGCCTCTCTAGCTGGAGCACCTACCTCTCTGCCTGAGGACAGGCAGCAAGGGTGCTCCCCCACCTCCTTGCGCTTTTCCTCTCTTCATTCTTTGACTCTGCTGCTTCTCAGAGGACACAAACTGCTCCAGAAGTGGCATCATTTTCTTCTCCCTGCCCTGCCCAAGTTGAAAGAATCTCAAAGAAAAAAAGCAGGGTGGGGAGGGCAGTGATAAGGATGTCAGAACCACCCACATCATGCTCTAGGCCTGTGCTTACCCCTCCCAGGGGATGCTTCAGGCCTGAGCAGTCACCTCCTCTCACTTTCATCAAAGGCTCCATGACCCTGTCAGATGGGATTTGGACAGAGAAGACTCTACCAGCTACTGGCTTCTACCCGAGGTGGGCAGGTGCCTTTCTGACATCCCCCTGCGGAGATAATACATAAAGATGCAAGCTTTGCCTCTAATTACTCTTAGCCTTATTTTGAACCAATTAACCTTAAAATAGAACATGAAGCAAAACCTTTGGTTCCACTACTCAATCAGAATGGTGAGTTTGCAAGCTAAGGGTTAACTGACTTCATGTTTATTGAACTGCACCAGTGATAAAAGTTCAGGCACCCACCTCTGGCCCCAGGCCCCATTCTGGGATGGTTATTCACACACAATTGACTTCTTAGAGTTCCTTCCTACAGAGGACCACTAATGACTCAAAGGTTTAAAAAAAAAAAAAAAAAAAAAGGTTTGTTTTCTTCAAGCTCATTAGGAGAAAAAAACCATTCACCCAACAACACAATGGAGAGCAGAACATTTACCTTTGAAGAAAATAACAATAACCACCACCATTGTTCCCATTTTTAGACACCCAAATATCAGACTTGGGGCTTCCCTGGTAGCTCAGCTGGTAAAGAATCCACAGGCAATGCAGGAGGCCCCGGTTCGATTCCTGGGTTGAGAAGATCGCCTGGAGAAGGGACAGGCTACCCACTCCAGTATTCTTGGGCTTCCTCGATGACTCAGATGGTAAAGAATCTGCCTGCAGTGTGGGAGACCTGGGTTCAACCCCTAGGTTGGGAAGATCCCCTGGAGGAGGGCATGGCAATCCACTCCAGTATTCTTGCCTGGAGAATCCCCATGGACAGAGCAGCCTGGTGGACTACAGTCCATGGGGTCGCAAAGAGTCAGACTCGACTAAGCGACAAGGCACACAGCACATATCAGACCTCAGTGCTTGATCCTGTTCCTGTATTCTCATTTCATCTGTTCACACCTGGGGGAAGGGCTATAAAACTCTTCTATAGAAGAAAACTGATTCGGAGATTAGTAAGTGACAAGGCTAGAATTCGAACTAAGAATCACCTGAGAGCAAAGTCTTTCCCAAGGAGCACAGCCTCGCACCATGAAAGGACTCTGCACGGTGTCAACACACAACAAACGGGTAAATCAGCAAATGATGAAACAGAAAACAAACTAACGAGGTGTCAGCTAATGACATGGCCGTGGTTTCGAGGATTCTGCAGAAATGCTGAGGGCCCATCCTTGAGGGTAGCAGAGGCTCTCTGAATGTCAAGGTGCAGCCTGGGACAGTAGCTGTTGCCTCATTCAATGCTCCCAGGCCGTTTGAGCTCCTCCAGCCCCACCCCCACCTGGTACAGGGGTACTTGGGTTGGGCCACAGCTACCTTGGGTGGTCCTCACAATTCACTTGAAAAGTGAGCCTCAGATCTGAAAACCCAAGACAGACCCAATAAAGGCTGACCTTTGACCCATGTGGGGGACCGCTCCCTCTACAAGCTAAAAAGGGGCAGCTGTTTTGGAGGCATGAGGACATGCCGGTTCTTACCATAGCCACCTGACACCAAAGCTGTAGAAACCATCCCCTGCGATGCGCCACGTTTTCTCTGCCTGGGAAATAACTTCTTTTATTCTTGAGAACTTTTAGGTCTGGTTGTCCGTCACTAGCCAGCCCAGACCATGACCCAAACTTCCTGCGCTGGATCTTAGAGCAGCAGCTCAGGTGTAACTTGGAGGGAAAATGTGTGAAACTCTGGGCTCACCCACAGCAGTCTGGTTGGAGAAAGATTCCAGGCAAGGATTAGGGAGCTGGAGTCCTGACACAGTGCAGTGAAGGTGCATAATGTCCGCTCATGTTACAGCACATTAAACGAAGTTGTAAAATAGTAGCTGAAAGTGAGACAGGCCAAACATAACACAAGAAGTATGAACAGCAAGGTGCCCTTTTTCCAACAAATAAGTTCATTATATGAAGAACCAGCTTAGGCTGACTTAGTGTCTTAGTATCCAATGCAGCTGCTGTGAATTTTTTTTGGGGGGGCAGCATCTTTAAAGAGTTCATCCCTAAAGTATTAATTCCAGTTTATTAATAATACCTGTTCCCTACTGAGCCCTTAGTTTCGGTGAGAAACTTACAAATATGATTTCTTATGCTCGCAGTCCGCTCAACAAGGTGAAAACTTGCCCCAGTATAGTGAGGACGAGATTGACATTCAAGGGGGTAACTGACTTGGCCTCAGGACTGGCTAACTTTCACGAGGAATTAAGGTCCCCGCCAGCTGAAACCATCAGATAAAGAAGTCACAAAAGCAAAACCCAATGAAGAGCCTTCCGATCACTTTTTATCCTTGTTATGGAGAAACCATTCAGGCTTCCTGGAGCAGAGAGAAAAAAACGCCGCTCTCCGCAGTCGTCCCCAGAGTGATGGGCGGTTATTTTTGAAATAGGAGGAGGGAAAAAGTACCTGCAGCCTAGATGGTTCTCACAAACTTGAAAGAAAACGAAGGCTTTGTGAGAGGGGGGAGAAGAGGTCGCGGTGCATATTCAAGCTGGGTTCAACGTTTATTTGCCCAAACAAGCCAACCCTCAATAGAGACCAACACCGGCGAGCACCCCGAACTATCAAAACACAATGAGGGCGGGGTGGAGAGAGGGGGACAGACCACTTCTGAGCCGGGACCGCCTTGAGAGCACAGACCTACGCGCAGGAGACAACCCCTCGCTCGGGCAACCCCGAAGAGCACCAGGAATTCCTGGGTAGAAGGGTCTGGGAGATAATACAGCCCATCCCACCCACCTTCAATTGCTCACACACACGCATGCACATAGACCTTCCTGGTTTAAAAGGAAACACCACCTGAAATCTATTTTCAAAACAATAAGGGAAATACCAAGAACCGGACGCACTGCGGGGACTTTCCCTCGTGGGAGACAGCCCTGATGGGGATGCGGGGCGGCGGGGTGAGGGGGGGCGGAAGGGGAGGTGGGCGTTGGTGGGGAATAAAAAGCAGAGCAGTGCCCTGGGAGCGAGTGCCCTTACCAGCTTCATGGTGGTGTTATTCTGGTCCCAGCGCCACAGCATCACGCTCATCTTACTTCAAGGCAAGGAGGGAAGGAAAAGGAGAAAAAGAAAAAAAAAGAGGGGGAGGGGGCCGAAGCACCTGCCCGCGCGCCCGGCAGGTTGGGCCGCCCGGTCCGGAGTCGTTCTCTCCGCCCCCGGCCGCTCCGGGCATCCCCGGCGCCCGGGGCCGCCGCCGCGCGCCGGGACCCTCCCCCGGAGCCCGGCGCCCGCGCTGCCCGGCTCTCGGGCCTCCCTCGCTCGCTCCCCGCCGGCCTCCCGCCTCCGCCAAATCAAACAGCTCCCCCTGCGTCCGAGCGCCCGCGCCTCGCAGCGCGGGGGCCGCCGGGGCCGCGGCGGAGGGGGGTCGGGGCCGGCGGGCTCTCCGCCTCCTCGCCGGCCCGCGGGCTGCCCCGCGCGGCCCCCGGCGCGTCTGCGGGCCCGACCCCCGCCGCGGGAGCCGCGGGATAGGGGACGGGGGCTCCGGGGAGGGCAGGGGAGGGGGCAGAGGTGGTTGCGGAGGAGAGGCTCTTCAGCCACTCCCGGAGGCTGTGGGTGGGCGCGGCAGCCAGGCAGCACTTGGGAAGGTCCGAGGGGGCCCGGGGGCGGGAACCCAGGGGGTTACCCGAGCGCAGTCGGTGGCTACCGGGTCCTCGCGGGTCCTGAGCCCCGACACGGCCCGCGCCCCTCTCCACGTGCGCTCAGCTCCGTCTGCATTTTGTTCCTGCGCCGAACTCACTCAAGTTGTCCGGTCACTCTGGGGCCGCCGCCCCCCAAAAGCAACTGGAGGCGGATATACCATCGCTACCCTCTCCGCTCTCTGCCACCCCCCAACGCCCACCACACACACGCTTCTCAAGAGCAACTGGAGGTGGATATACCATCGCTACCCTCTCCGCCCCCTGTCACCCCCCCACCACACACACACACTCCCCACCCCAGCCCACACGCCGTTCCGCCAGCAACATTTATTTCCTGCTACGTGAAGGACGCGGCGTGTTTTCAAACACACCTGGCTGCTGCTGCTGCCAAAGAAAGGACATCCGTGGAGAGGGTGGGGGCAGACGAGGACAGGCGGGCGGAGGAAAAGGCGATGTGGCCTTTGTTTCGGTTTCTGCCTCCTCCACCTGCCGCAGACTGGGGACCGGTCCCCTCCACCCTGTGCCTTCCTCTGAGACGTTAGGGGGCTGGCATCTCTTCACCTTCCTGCTCAGCCCTTGGCTTGGGTCCCTTAATCTAGCACTGACTCTCCAAGGCTCCCTAGCAATTTTGAGTACCCTGAAAAGGCTCAGGAATCCTTCTACTCCCCATGGCAAGGTGGCACGTGCCATCCAGACCTCAGGGCTGTATCGGATTTGGGCTGCACTGACATCTTGGGATGGAAATTCTGGTTCTGTCCTGCTGATATAGAACTCCTGCGATTGCCTGATTACGCATTCATTTCAGGAAGTCAACACCGTTCACGATGAGGGGAGGTGATAAAATGGGTACTGGTCTTCTCAAAGTGATCTTTAAAATATCCAACTAGATCACAATGCGGCCTTACCTCACTACATTTTTCAGGATTTGCTTTCCCTTCACGGTTGAAAAATCCCAACTCTGTTTCTGTGACTTTCAGCTTTATTTCCCCGACTTCTGTGCTCCAGCAACACTGGCCTTCTTTCTTTTTCTCACACATGTGGAAATCGTTCCGAGCTCAGAACCTTCACACCTGATAGTTCCTCTGCCCCGTCTTGGCTTCCCCTAGACCCACCCAGGGTCTCATTTGCACATCACCTTCTCAAAGGTACTTTTGACTTTTCACGTAGTGACCTTCTCCTTCCCACACTCTTCTACCCCAGGACTGTCATCTTTCCTTCCACGTTCTACTCACTTTGTGAGTTTAACCCACCTGTATTCTTATCTGTTTTCTGCCTCATCTCATTAGATTAGAAATTCCACAAAAGCAGAGACCTTGTCTGTTTTGTTTCCCCAAAGTACCTGGAACTGTGTTTGGTGCAGAGTGGGAGCTGCAGGAAATGAAAACTGTTAACAACTGACCTTCTCTAAGTTCATGCAACTTCCTCCACAGTGAGGACTAAGCCAGACCCCAGCAGCACAGCCCACATCCCACATCCTGCTGGAGGCCCTGACCTGGACCAAATGTCTGCAAGGGACCCTTTAATGTGTATCTCCACATATATTTCTAGAGAGTGAAACACAGACAGTCATCTTTGCTCCTCCAGGGAAGGGGCACATCCTAGGGAAACACAGAAAGGGGAGAGCAGGTGTCATTTAAAAAAGCATATTCCACATTAAAGTATACTTATGTATTTGGAAAACAAGATTCTAAAATAACCTTTTTTTTTTTCCTGAAAATAAATCTGTACAAAAGCTTATTGGCCGAGAGAGCAAAACACAAGCTCTCTATTGCAGCTGCTTTAAGCTGGGGTTTCTTGGAGTCCAGAGACCTTCTGGTTGTAAGAAAATGTCATGAGACTGGGTGTTTGTACTTTTTCTGGGGAAGCATCAACAGGTTTATCACATTCTCTAGGATACTTAGAACATTAAAAAAAAAAAAAAAAGAAACACGTGTCTCCAGGAAGCCACCGAATGAGCATTTGGTTCCCAGTCAAAATCTGGCTGGTCAAAGATGGAAAATACCACTCCTGGTGCAGGGAGGAACTGATGGGGGTGACTTTTGAGAGGGTACCTGCCCCAGCTTTAGTTAAAGAGAATAAATCCCGTGGCCTTCGCTTTCAGATCTCACACCCATCAGACCACAAGTATGCTAGCTTCTTTAGCAAACACTCCTTGATCACCTATCATGATTCACTCGCCCAGCTCTGTGCTGGGTATTGGGAATCAACAGAGGGTGTGTGTGTACACACCCCTACCATGCACACATACATTCTACTGGAAGATGGACACATATACTACTAGTTGCAGGGCCATGTAACAAGTGCTTCAAAAGAGGGCTGCACACAGCTGTATACAGCTGGGCCAGAAAAAGTTATGAGCAAGACGAAGAAATTCAGGGAGGTGACACTGACCTCCATCTGGAAGGATGAAGGCAGGCTGGAAGAGAGGAGGCATGCATCCCAAGAAGATAGCATAGCACGTTTCAAGAGGACTGAAAAAGCATGGCAAGTTCTTGTGGTCAGAATGTGAAGATGCAGTGGCCCGAAGTGGGGCGATGTGTCAGGCTGGAGCGGGCTAGGTCCTTATGAAGGGGACTCTGCCTTTAATTCTTACGAACTGAGAGTGATTTGACCAAGTTCCCGTTTTAGGTGGACCTCTCTATTAAATAGGAAGAGGATGACTTTGACAAAGTAGAGGCTGGAGGGAAGGAGATCAGTTGGAAGGCTGTTGAAATCACAGAGGGGAGACAGAATAAGGACCTGAATGAGGAGTGGTGTGTGGAAAAGGAGACTGACGTCACAGCTATCCACAGATGCCCTGAGTGACTCCAAGGGGTAATAGTTGTGCGTTCACCAGGTGTCAGGACCCTGTGTCAGGACCCTGCAGATTTTGAGAGACAGACATGGCACCCTAAACCTCCTATCCCTTGGAGAGCTGTTTCTCATTCACCAGGTGCCTCTCGCAGAACTTTTCTTCTTCCTCCCATTTCTGTCTTCTCCCACCGAGGCCTCTGCTGTGAATTCAGAGAAAGAGATCAGCCTCTCTACTTGTGAATCACATAAGACTAAGCTAGTGGGAACAAGGTTTGTGAGGGTCTCCCCTGAAGTGGGGTCTGCTTCCTCCCAGCTGCTGGCCTCTCTTTTCAGGCTGTGGTCTTCTGACCTCTCCTCTGGGCCTGACAATTCAGCACTGACCCTCACAGGAGGCGACACCCTCATCTTAGCCCAGTTCCCTGAGGGTGGCCTCTCTTCCGCTCTCAGCGTAGCCATGAGGCAGGACTCCACCTCCTAGTGTCGGGGCAGCCCCTGGTGGTGCTGAAGCCCCGGAGGCTGAGTTCTGCCCTTTGCTAACAGTGTCCTGTGTTCTAGATCTTTCCATCCCCAGCATCCAAGAGATGCATCTCATACCATCCAGCACCGGCTCATCCCCATGTCTGTCTTCCCTCCTCTCTACTCAGAACTGCAGCCCAAGCTTTGGTGGACATGTAATACGTATCTCATGAATGAAAGTAGGGGTGTCCATCTTGCTCCTCAAGGCAGAATGAAGAGGAAAGAAGAGTCAAGCCAGGAAGCACAGTTTGAGGCTTAGAATCTCAGAGACTGGCTCCTCCATGAACTTTCTTTGCCTCGCTCATAACCTGATGATCTCTCAAGCTCCTCACTCCTAACTCCTGCAAGTCCAGCTCCTGTCTGATAAACTAATTTGTGTCCCGCTGTTAATGGCTTAATGCGTTTCCCAGATAACGGATTTCAGTTTAACAGGGGTCTTCCACTCTCCCTGCCAAAGCAGTGACTAACAGGGGAAAGTTCAGACGCCGTGGAGGCTGACTCGGGCAGCAGCAGACAACACGGGCTCTCCAGACAGGCCTGAATGTGGGCTGGGGCCTTTCCACCCACACATGAGACGGACTGTGGGGAGGTACCAGCTTTTATGTGGTTGGCCCAAGGCTGACAAAGTTTCGACCAGAAGCAGTGTGCCACCACAGAGTGGAGGATAAACTAGCTAGCTAGCCATGGGGAGTCCACTGTTCCTCCCCACCCCCACCCCCCACAAATAACCGACATTGAATAGGAAAGGACCACAAAAGAGTTTAGCATCACCTGTCAAATGAAAATCCTAGCCATATTAGCAGCTATTTATTAAGCATGGCACAGATCAACTTCCACTTACTTATTCATCACAGCCTTGCTAAGATAGGTCAGAGAGGGAGAGTGATTGACTCTATTCAACCAGCTCAGACACCTCCTGACAGGTCAGTCTGCCTGACCCCCTATGTCTGCAATGTCTGTGTCATTGTCAAACTACATACAGGAAATGAAAGCCCAGAAATGCCATCCCCGGGATAATGAAGAGGACTTGTGAGCAGAAATTTTTGCCAGGGACTCTCAGGCTTATTTGAAGTCTCCGTTCCACTCTGGAAGGGCCCTATGATCTTGGCTATGGGGAAAGAGGTGTATAAAAATTAAAATAAAAGGTTTGAGGAAGTACTCAGCTGGCAGGCTTTCCAGACTTGAGCACCCAAGTTTAGAAAAGCACTGATCCTTCCTGAAGAAACAAATTCTTGCCGAAAGCCAGGGACAAGGAAGGTCTGAGCACGGGAGGTGCCGTCTCCCCTCTGCCAGCCTGAGTAACCTGAAGGTCAGCCTGGGAACACTGAGGTCTGCAGGGGGTCTTGCAGAAGTGATTGGAGGGTTTGAGAGTAAGCTGTATGGCTTTCAAGGGGGCAGACACCTTGTCACAGTGACAATCTACAAATGAATGAATGAACATGCCCCTAGAAAGGGCTGGGCTGGCTGGGCTAGCAAAGGACTTCTCTCCACTCTTGCCTCTTCCCTTTTTTCTTAAGATAGAGAATTATGTAAAGGCATCTCCCAGCGTACAAAGTGCCACTGCCTGTCATGTGTTCCATGAACAGGCTTTAATTGGTTGCTTCCTGGCACACAATTTTCTTTCTTCCTTCCGGCGACAGGGGTCAGGTGGTGATAGAGGATTTCTGGGTGGAACAGGGTCCCCAGTCACTCCTCCCAATGTCCTGGTGGTTTGTCCACCCCGCTGGACTAGGCTACCCACTGGCACACCACCACACCCTTGCCTGGGCTGTTCCCTCAGGCTGCAAGTGCTTGTCCCTCCATTCTCTGCTGGATGATAACCTGAAAGCATGTTGTTCTTTCGGGACGCTGAACAAAACTAGCACAGTGGGTGAACTTCTCTTGAATCCCTCCCCCATCAGAACACACCCTCCTCTGTGGTCCCCAGTAGTCTGTTTCTATCTTCTTGACAGCCTTTATAAAAATAGCCCATCCTCTTTTGGAGTTAGGATTGGTCTATCTTATTTGCTGTTATGGATATTAGTATTGATATTAATATTGTTACCACCAGGTTATAAATTACTTAGAAACACATGCTCTATTTTATTCGTCTTTGTACATGCAGAATAGCGCTTGGCTTATCATTGGTGTAATGAAACACAATTGACAAATTCAGAACGTCAGGGCTATAGGGGACATAAAGATCACCCAGTTCCCCCTCCCCCCCATCTTCCAGAAGAATCCCTGTGTATAACTCCTTCCACTAGAACATGCAAAATATATGAAAAATAAACCCAACTGAACTGGGAGGCTAGAAGCACCAGACACGACGGCATATTGGGCAGACCCCCAGAAGGGAAGAAATCAGAAATTCACAGTTACTCAGACTAAAGAGTCACTTGTTTGCTGAGAATTTGGATATCTGCTATTTCCTTTTAAAGGTTACTAGAAGGAGAGCTTTCAAAATTCTGCCTTATATTTCCCTATAGTCAACCTAAACACTGCCAAACATGTGAGGGGCACAGGTAAAAAAATAAGGGTGAACAAATAAGGAAGTAAAGGCTAACTTCAAAGCTCCAGGGCAAGAGGTTTTGACTTCTACAGGGCAGCCGAACTAGTCCCAAACAACAGAGGACACCTCTCTGAAGAGTGAGCTTGTTTATCCCTTGTATCTGAGGGTTGCCAGGTGCCCCTGGTATTTATTTACTCTACTCAACACCCCAGGCCTGGGGCTCCTCCTCCAGCCCCTTTCCCTACCACCGCCTCAATGAAGCTGATAAAGGGTGGAAACTGCACAATCTTTGGGTGACCTCTGACCCCCTTTGGAAGGGCCTCCACCCAGGCCATCCTCCCTCTAACTCCCACCCTCTGAAGAGCACCATCTCCAGCTCTGACCCGAAGGAGCTGTCAGGGCGTGGGGACCCGAAGATGTTTTGGGAAGTGACTTAAAGACTTGTTTAGGGCTTATCTAGCCTACTCAGTTGGGCTATGGGTTCATATAAGGTGAAATAAATGACTTAAGCAAAAAAAAAAAAAGAAAAAAAAATTCTGCCACAAAACTGCGGGCCCAGAAATATGGATAGCTATTGTCAAAGCACTTAAGAAAGTTCAAGGGCTTCTAATTTTTGTCCTCTGTTCTGGTTTTGCATCTGAGTGATTCAGACAAACAGTTTGGAACAAATCTGCCCTCAGACTCACTGGGGTGTGCTGGGTTGCTGGGTTTTGCTTTGTTTGGTTTTCGGTGGTTGTGGTTTGGTGGGGGAGAGGGTGGTGTGGTTTTGTTTATTTTATTTTCCCTGTGGGATCAGCCCTTTCATTCTGGGCCAGTGCTAGTCACCGGGGATTAAGGTTAGCAATTTAAGAGGCAGTATCTTTCCCAAGGGGCCGTGGTCTACACTTCCTGGGGACTGTTGAGGAACCGAGCGCCTTGCTAATAACTCTGCTCTTGGGAGTGCAATTGATTTTCATGGAGAAGTTACATGATGGAACGATTAAAGGGACACAAATATCCTACAAGTGGGCTAAAAATTATTCCGCAGTGGGTTTTTTTTCCCCCTTAGAACAAAAATGGTAGGTAAATTGATTCCACTCTTGTTAGGCATCCTGATCTCGCAGGAGATGGTCACACACACACAGCCGTGTACACAATCCACCAACAGGGTTCCTCCCTCCCTCACCTCCACCCCCCAGAAAAGGGTGACCATGATGAGTGCCCCTGAGGACAGGATCGGGGCTGGCACTCTGGATCCAGTACACAGGGTCTGAGATGAGGAAAAACAGGAGGAAACAGATGTCTGAGATGCACCAGCTGAGAGAATGTGTGTACACAATCGCCCTCTATTCCAACATCAACAGAGGACAGCCTGGGAAATCCCAGAATGAGGGCGCTATTGTTTAGCAAAGGAAAACTCCCTGCACCACTAACTCTCTTCTGGCTTCCGTGTAGGCCCATGAAATTACTCTGGCCTAAATTACTGCTGCTGTTGATCAAAGGGCCTCAGCAATTGAGGCCATTTCTCAGATCCTAGACTAAGAGTAGAGAGGTACTTTCAAGCCAGCCCCCTTTCACAGCTTCATCTTTGCAGTCAAATGTGAGCATCGACAACACAAGATGACCTGGCATTATGTTTATCAAAGCACTTTCTCATCAGTTACCCAGGTAACTACTTTTAGAACTATTTATGAACTACGTTGGATGGCTGGCATGATTTTCCAAGGGGACACTGAGGCACAGAAAGGGTAGGTCAACCGTCCAAAGTTACACAGCTGTTCAATGAGAGGGCCAAGCTAGGACTTCGCTCTTATTGGCTGCTATCCAAATCCACTCTCATGGGTTCTCAAGACAAGTGGACTTTACGTAATAAGAGTATTATTAACAAAAGCAATAGCAGTAATAATCACTGATGCTTTCACCGGTGAATTTCTATGTGTCCGGTACCATTCTGAGGACTCTGCATGTAAAACCTCATGTGAAACCTTATGAAATAGATTTGAAAATTACAGAGGGGGAATCAGGACAGAAAAGTGAAATAACTCACCCAAGGTCACAGAACTGGCCACGGACATCTCCTGGAATTAAACTCTGTTGAGATGCAGAATCTACATTCTTAACCTGGGCTGTTCTATCTCTCTTTGTGGTAACATCATAATATAATGTGAGCCTAACATGAAAAAATACTATAAATGTAGTCCACTGAAAGGGTTTTGATAAAATAGTTACCATTTCCATTTAGTGGGGTTTTGTTTTGGTTTTTTGGATTGTTTTTGCTTGGTTTTTATGATTGTTGTTACTACAAATAAAATTCCATCAAATGCACCAAATTCTTTCTCAGAGCATGCAATGGTAGGTTGTTTTTCAATAGCTCTGTGACCTGGGGCAAGTTATAAATCTCTCTCTCTCCTCTTCTACAAAATGGGTATGATTATATTTACCTCACAGAGTTGTTTTGAAAATCAGGTGGGATACTATGTGTGAAGGCACCCAGAAGCTGTAAATTCCTAGAACTAGTTTCCCAAAATTGATAGTAAGCAAAGTTTACTTTGTTCAATAGTTTGCATATGTCTCTTAACTACAGGACTCCTGGGAGGCTTAAATATGCTAGTGAGCATCCTGGAGCTCAAAGAGGAAACCAGAAATGGAGTACTTTCCAAAGCTGACTACAGAACTCTTTGGAAGAAGCATTTCTCCAGATAAAATTCCAAGTAACCCACTTCACGATTTGTCTCCCACAGAGTGGAATCTGGCATGTGTTTTCCCAGAGGATCCCTTTCTTCAGCAACATTCAAAACAGCTCCAGGCCATCTGAAGTCACCCCTAGATTCTCCCACTTTATTTTGAGACTGCAGCAACAGACTGAAGTCTGCACTTCAATTATTATAACTATCAGTTATATCTTCATAACAGGATACGAGTTACAAGTGAGAGGGGCTCTGGGACTTTAACAGAAAAGGGACAAGAGACCTTAGATGATCCCATTCTAATTCTTGTGTCCTACATGCAAGCTGGCTCCTCCTGCAGAATCACCCCAAGGACTAGTCACTCAGAATGTGTGGCTGGCCCCTGACATAAAACCAAGATTTGAAGGCTGGCCCCACTGCTGATGAATCCCCATCCTTCCAGCACACACAGAGTATATGGGGAAAGAATAACATGGGACTGGCCCAACACACGGGGGTGTAGTTGGAGGAGAATATATGCCTTTCTCTGCTCTGACACCACTGTCCCATGGAGGTGGACATGAGAGGTCTAAAATCCCCATTGTTTTATCCTAAAAATAAAAGTTGCTAACATTTATGGAGGACTTGCCTACTTAGCATGTCCCCAAGACTGTGTAAGCTAATCTCCATCTTCCAACCTCACAATAACTCTTCGAAAGTGGTACCATCAACATTTTACAGAGCAGGTAACGGAAGCACAGAGATGTTAGGTAAATTGCCAGTCATAATAGCTCATAAATAGTGTAGCTGGGATTCCAACATGGGTTTGCCTGAATCCATAGCCTTGGACTTAAGGCTTTAGGTTGTCTAGAGCAGTGATCCTCAAAGAGTGGTCTTCAGACAAGCAGCATCACCAATACCTGGATAGTTTTTAAATATGCCAGTTTCTGGGTACCATGCCAGGCCTACTGAATGAAAAACTCTGCTTGTTGCTGTTGTTTAACTGCTCAGTCATGTCTGACTCTTTGCAACCCCATGGACTGCAGCATGCCAGGCTTCCTTGTCCTTCATCATCTCCTGGAGCTTGCTCAAACTCACGTCCATTAAGTTGGTGATGCCATCCAGCCATCTCATCCTCTGTCATCCCGTTCATCTCCTTTCTTCAATCTTTCCCAGCATCAGGGTCTTTTCCAATGAGTCGGTTCTTTGCATCAGGTGGCCAAAGTATTGGAGCTTCAGCTTCAGAATCAGTCCCTCCAATGACAGCAATTTGTGGTTTTTACAAGCCCTGCAGTTCACTCTGAGGCCCACTAATGATTGAGAACCACTGCTTTAGGGCAAGGGCTTTGCACCAGGTGATGGCATCATATTACCTGAGAAAGGTAACACAGCCAGCCAGAATGAGTCATTATCTAGTAATGTCACCCAGCAACAAGCAGGGTGCATTAGGCCAGGGCCGGGGGGTTAGTAGTTATGGTGGGAAAGAAAAGTAACAGTGAGCTTGGTGGTCCCAGGGCACTAAGGCCAAGACAGAACGGGGAGGGAGAGCCGAGGTCCAGCTTGAGGGCAGGAAAAGGCCAGGGCAGCCAGACCTGTGAATATGCCACCACTCCCATCCCATTCCATCCCATTTCCCACCTTCCCTCTCCTCATAACCACAGACTCTCAAGGCAGTGCAGTCCTCAAGGATTCCTGGGTTCCCTTTCTACCAGAGCCTCTGCTTGGAACCCTGCAGTGATGGAGAGCCCACTGCCCGCAGGGTGGTTCTTCTCCTTTCTGGAAGCATCTGCTTGTTACATTACACTTGCCATCTTTGAGATTCCTGCGTGTTTCCTTACACTATTCCCTGCCTCTCCTTCCTCCACTCCATGGGGGCCATTCCAAACTCACCTGCCTCTGGGCAGCCCCTCAGATGTTTGACAAGCCCAGGCTTCCTAGGTCCTCTCTGGTCTAGGACTAAGGCCATGGCTCTTTCAAGAATTCCACTTCTACCCATTTTCATGTCCTTTCGCCACCCTGGGCCACCTGAAAAGGCTTGCATCCAGAAGCTCTTATCTGCCACTTCCTGTTGGCCGAAGTCACCAACCTCCACCAGGTGGAATAATACCAGGCTCACTGAGCAAAGAGCCCTGCCCCCCAGCGGCGCCTCCCCGTGCTGCGCTGTCCTGCAGTGGGGCTGCCCAGTCCCCTTCCTGAAAGAGGGGCTGAGGCAAGGGAGTGCTGACTGCTTTTCCTTCTCTTCTTCCTGATGAGAACATGGAAAACAACAGCCCTGCCCTTCAGAGATTGCCTCCATTCTGCTTTCTCAAGGAAATGTTTCTCTGAGACTCACTCCATGTGCAAGGAGGGAGGCCCACCAGTGAGAAAGTTCTGCCCCACTCACCTGCCCGCGCCCCCGCCCACCCCGCCCCATCACCTGGAGGAGCTCCTGTTTCCTGCATCTCTCCAGAGTCCCAGGACTGCAGGGATACAGGAGCTTGTCGGAACCCTTGGCTCTCAGAGTTGGTAGACATCAAGCTATGTCAAGGCCCCACAGCCTCTCTGCAGTTGGCAGGGATTGAACCCTTCTGCAGAGATAAGATAGTGATGAATCTGTCTTCTCTGGACAGACTGTGGTTATCTTCTCCAAGAAAGCCAAGGCAGAGGCTGGACTGGCAGCCTGGAGATTGGGGCTCTAGGCCCCCATGGTCCCAGGGCATCCTCTGGAAACAAACTGCTTAAATTCAGACTTTGGTCCACCCTGGCTAGCTGTGTGACCTGGGGCAAGTTATTTGGCTTCTTGTGAGGCCTATGATCTCAGCTGCTCACCGGACATATATATGGAGTGCCCACTTTCAAGGTCGCTATTGAGGACCACATGTGACACGCATATGAACACTGGGCACAGTGCCTGGCACATGGTCAGTGCTCATTCGATGCTTCTTGTTTCTATTGGTATTACTATTTCACACAACTTGATTAGGGATCAAGTTACACATAACTAGAGCCTTTTTAACTTTGCAAAGACTTTCTTAATTCCTTGGTGATCCTAATAACTCAATGAGATGACGATGTCAAGGCTTACCGTTACCGTTGTACAAGTTGAAACACCAAAGCCAGAAAGGTCAAGTAACTAATCCAAAGTCACATGGCAGACTGGTCATCAGATCCCAAACCATCTGACCTCCTGCTTCCAGCTCCTGAGGCACAGCTGTGATGGACAGTCTGATTTCTAATACCATTGCAATTTCCCCCATGTTCTATACCTGTCTTATTTTCTAAAATCAAGAGCTAGACTCTTGATCTTGGACATAAAATTCTACAATCTTGACAGTAAACAGGCTCCCCTGTCCTACACTCCCTAGTTTCTATCCTAAGAGGCATCCAAGGAAGAGATGGCTGTAACTTTTCACTTCCCAACTTGGCTCCTGGGGCAGGGGTGGGTTTGACTGGTGTATGAGTCAGTTTACAGCCAACCTTACTGCTTGATCCAAGGCTCATTGTCTGACCCTGAGCCAGAACTTGAGGATATTGGCACCAAGTTGCCTTGGAGTCCTCCACAGGACCACCTATGCAGCATCCCATCCACCCCCTGGGTGGAAGGAGCCCAGCCTCTCTTTTGCAATGACTTCTGGACTGGAACAAGGCCTGGAACAAAGCCGGGTGGGAATGTAGGGTGGGAGAAGGGTATACCTGCCCGCTCTAGATATACCCCTCTCACTTGCCAATCCAAAGGGACCCCTCGCAGGAGATTTTGGGGTGTTTGTGGCTGGGGCTGGAAGTCACTATATTCTATTCAGTGGCTCCAGAAATACCAGACCTTTCCACCATGTCCCATCTGGGCCTGATAAGCACCATCTCTTCAATGTCTCTACAAACTGGATCAGTAGGCTGGCTTAGCTGTATATTCCAGGGAGGGACAGTTTATCTCAGTGCTCTTCCTATGCTCCAAGAGATGCTTCTCTCCATCCTCAGGAGACATCAGGAATTGGCTCCACTGAGCACTTATCAGCCAGGGATGCTCCAGTGACATCAGCTTTCTGAGAGCTGGACAGTTCCCCTCACTTCAAAGCCTGGCTTTGCTCCCCTCCTCCTTCTGCTCCTCCCCTGTTCCCACTTGGATTCACCTTCAGACCCCACAGCACATAGAACTGGCTTCTCACACTCCTCGCTGTCACCCAGAGCACAGCATGGTGTCTTCCCCTGATCTGTCTTCACTAGCCAGAGCCCATAGGGCTGAGTGGTTATAAAGAAGGGCCACCTCACTGCACATGAAGGATATTACAGGGGCTGAAAACTATCCAGCAACAGAACTTTTTTTTTACATTTATTAACTTATCCAACAAATAATTTCTGAATGACCACTAAGTGCCGGGTTCCATTCTGGGTGTTGGCGAGAGAGTGTGGAGTGAGACAGACAGCCTGCCATCGAGGGGCTGACATTCTACAGTGGCAGAACTGACAAAGGGGTAAATGTATAGGACGTGATACAAAAAAAGGGTGCAGCGGGTTGAGGGGCAGTGTGCCTGCAGGGGAGGGCCAAGCGCCAAGGAGACACCTGCCGGTGGGGACTTGAACAAAGGAAGGAAGTGAGCCGCAAAGTGACTTGAGGAAATGGGGTTGAAGCGTGCCTGGGCCCTTAGCAGAAGGTGGCGGAGGTGCTCATGGACAGCCTGCAGGCCACCGAGACTACAACAGAGTAAGCAAGGCAGAGGCTGAGAGGTGGGCTGGAGAGACAGGTCCAGGCCAGCTCGCGGAGAAGTGTCAGCAGCCAACTATAGCCCCTGGCCTGTTTAGGTCAGCCCATGAGCTAAGACCAGTTATTACACTTTTAAAAACTGAAGTATGGGTTGATATACAATGGTGTGTTAGTTTCAGGTGTACAGCAAAGTGATTCAATTACACACATGCACACACATATTCTTTCCCAGATTCTTTCCCATTATACATTATTACAAGATACTGAATATAGTTTCCTATGCTATACAGTGGGTCCTTGTTGTTTATCTATTTTATGTATAGTAGTGTTCATCTGTTAACCCCAAATGCCTAATTTATTACCCTCCCTCACCTTTCTCTTTTGGTAACCATAACTGAAGATGTGGTATGCATATACAATGGACTACAACTCAGCCATTTAAAAAAATAAAATAGAATAATACCATTTGCAGCAACATGGGTGGGCCTAGAGAGTATCATAGTAAGTAAAGTAAGTCAGATAAGACACATATCATATGATATCACATATGTAGAATCTAAAAAAAAAGAAAATGGCCCAAAGGAATTCATTTACAAAACAGAAATAGGGTCATAGACATAGGAAACTATTACAACATTTGTAAAGAGTTAGGAAGAGGAGGAGACAGATGGAGAAAGAAACAGACGCAAAGATGAAGGCAAAGAAGAAGGAGGTGGTTTTGCGACAGAGCCGATGTGGCCCACAAAGCCTAAAACAGTTTCTGTCTGGTGCTTTACAGAAGTTTCAGTCAGGTCAGTTCAGCCGCTCTGTCGTGTCCGACTCTTCGCGACCCCATGAATCGCAGCACGCCAGGCCTCCCTGTCCATCACCAACTCCCGGAGTTCACCCAGACTCACGTCCATCGAGTCGGTGATGCCATCCAGCCATCTCATCCTCTGTCGTCCCCTTCTCCTCCTGCCCCCAATCCCTCCCAGCATCAGAGTCTTTTCCAATGAGTTAACTCTTCTCATGAGGTGGCCAAAGTACCAGAGTTTCAGCTTTAGCATCATTCCTTCCAAAGAAATCCCAGGGCTGATCTCCTTCAGAATGGACTGGTTGGATCTCCTTGCAGTCCAAGAGACTCTCAAGAGTCTTCTCCAACACCACAGTGCAAAAGCATCAATTCTCCGGCACTCAGCCTTCTTCATAGTCCAGCTCTCACATCCATACATGACCACAGGAAAAACCATAGCCTCAACTAGACGTTTAGTTCTCCCCTAACACTGAGATCTGAAGGCCATTAAGCTGTTTGGGCTTCATTTCCAGTACTATAAGGAGTCACTGGGCAGGGGGTTGCCGGGGGCCCTGTGCAAGCAAATGGCACAACCTGAGGTCTCCCGGTCAGGGCTTCCTCTGGCCCCACCACAGGAAACCGGCTGTAAGGGCTCAGGGTGCTGTTGCCACACTCACCCGGAATGAGAGGACGGTGGCTGTGCCTGCGATGCGAGTGGTGGCTGTGGTGAGGATTCACTTTGGGGGCAGTTTTTGTTTGTTTTATTTTTATTGGAATATTGTTGACCTGCAGTGTCTCGCTACTTTCAGGTGTACAGCAAAGTCAATCTGTATATTCAGCAAAGTGAATATATCTATATTAATACATAAAAATATATCTACTCTTCCTCAGATTCTTTTCCCATGTAGGTCATTACAGAGTACTGAGTAGAGCTCCCTGTGCTCTACAGCAGGTTCCTACTAGTTATCTCTTTTGTGTATAGTAGTGTGTATATGTCAGTACCAATTTCCCAGTTTATCCCTCCTCATCTTACTTCCTGGGGCCTGGAGAAGGGATAGGCTACCCACTGCAGTATTCGTGGGCTTCCCTGGTGGTTCAGATGGTAAAGAATCCACCTGCAATGCGGGAGACCTAGGTTCGATTCCTGGGTTGGGAAGACCACCTGGAGGAAGGCATGGCAACCCACTCCAGTTTTCTTGCCTGGAGAGTCTTCATGGACAGAGGAGCCTGCCAGGCTGTAGTACATGGCATCACAAAGAATCGGACACGACTGAAGCAACTCAGCACAGCACAGCACCTTACTCCCTGGTAACTGTAAGTTATTTTCTACATCTGTAACTCTCTTTCCACTTTGTAGGTAAGTTCATCTGCACCCCCTCCTTTTTTTAGATTTTGCATATGAGCAGTATCACGTGATATTTGTTTGACTTACCCCACTCAGTGTGGCAATCTCTGGGTTCATCCACATTGCTGCAAATGGCATTATTTCATTTTTTTTATGGCTGAGTAATATTCCATTGTGTATATGCACTTCTCTGTTGATGGGCATTAAGGTTGCTTCCATATCCTAGCTATTGTAAATAGTGCTGCAAAGAACATTGGGATGCACGTATCTTTTTGAATTATGGTTTTCTCCCAGGGTATGCCCAGGAGTGGGATCACTGGATCATATGGTAGCTTTATTTTTAATTTTTAAAGGAATCTCCATACCGTTCTCCATAATGACTATATCAATTTACATTCCCACCAACAGTGTAGGAGAAGGGTTCAGTTTGGAAACATAATTTGTGGCATCAATTGAATATGGGATGTGAGGGGAAGAGAGGAATGAAGGATGACTCAGGCTTCTAGCTTGAGCAACTGGGCAAATGTTGGTTTCATTTACTGACATGCAGAAGGAAAGCAGTCGGTAAGACAGGTGTGAGAAATACGAAGTTCAGGTTTGGCCATGATCAGTTTAAGATAATGATCAGACATCAAAGTGGAGATACATATAAACATTGTCTAGTTGCTAAGTCGTGTCTGACTCTTTGTGACCCCACGGACTGTAGCCCGCCGGGCTCCTCTGTCCATGGGATTCTCCAGGCAGGAATACTGGAGCAGGTTGCCGGTTCCTTCCCCAGGGCATCTTCCCGACCCAGGGATCAAACCTGAGTCTCACACATTGACAGGCAGATTCTTTACCACTGAGCCACTGGGGAAGTCATACATGGACAAAATATATATAACGTCATTTTCTTATACCAAGATAATAAATGCTATGTATGACTTCTTTAAATTTACATAGTGCTACAGCATATTAACACCCTGCGAACTTCAAAAAGCCAAATACACTTACAGTAGTATTACTGATCACCAAAATGAAGGGGAAGGAGACTTTACAACTGTAAGAACGTACAAGGGTCCTATTAAGGCAATATTGATCCAGATGATCATTTAGCATCTGCCACCTCAAATGCCTCAGGTCTGGAATGCCCTTTGTGACAAACAGTCACATAAAATGTGAAGAATGACAATGTTACTGATGTAACATCAGTAACCCTCTTCCAGGGGATCTTCCCAACCCAGGAATCGAATCCAGGTCTCCTGAATTGCAGGCAGCCTCTTTACCATGTGAGCCACCAGGGAATCCCTAATTGAGAAAACTGAGGCTTAAAGAATTAAACGGTTTCTGTCCCTAACTATCCCTTCCCCCATCCTTCCCCCAGCAACCATAAGTTCATTTTCTGTGAATCTGTTTCTATTTTGTAAGGAAGTTCATTTGTATAATTTCTTTATAGTTTCTACAAGTAAAGGATGTTATACGATAAAAATAAATAAATAAATAAATAAATAAATAAATAAACAGTTTCTGGAGTTAGTTGTATGTGGAGTTCAGCGGTGGTAGAGCTGGGACACAAAGTCAGGAGTCCGAGTTCTTCACCCCACATCCAGTAAACTGAACACAGCTGTGACTGCTCAGGAGGGCACTCTTCCTTTTCTGGAGTTTGTGTCTGGGCATTTTCATTCAGACGACATAAAGGACAAACTGACCTCCTGATTTGATTCTCTAGTCCAGATCTAATAAAATATTCTTGTTTTCTACCTCTGAATTCATTAAAATTGAAAATGTATATTTTTCATTATAATACTTTTTCTTATACTTTTTAACTGATGAAAATGATACATGCTTATTAATTAAAATTGAAAATAGAGAAAAATAGAGAAGGGGAAAAATAGAGAAGAGTGCCCAACATTTAAATATACTCATGATTGAATATTCTAGAGCTTTTTAAAGGTTGCATAAGAGGAGCTAAAAAAAAAAAAGAGGAGCTAAAAAGCCTCTTGATGAAAGTGAAAGAGGAGAGTGAAAAAGCTGGCTTACAGCTCAACATTCAGAAAACGCAGATCATGGCATCTGGTCCCATCACTTCATGGGAAATAGATGGGGAATCAGTAGAAACAGTGTCAGACTTTATTTTTCTGGGCTCCAAAATCACTGCAGATGGTGACTGCAGCCATGAAATTAAAAGATGCTTACTCCTTGGAAGAAAAGTTATGACCAACCTAGATAGTACATTCAAAAGCAGAGACATTACTTTGCCGACTAAGGTCCGCCTAGTCAAGGCTATGGTTTTTCCAGTAGTCATGTATGGATGTGAGAGTTGGACTGTGAAGAAGGCTGAGTGCCGAAGAATTGATGCGTTTAAACTGTGGTGTTGGAGAAGACTCTTGAGGGTCCCTTGGACTGCAAGGAAATCCAACCAGTCCATTCTGAAGGAGATCAATCCTGGGATTTCTTCGGAAGGAATGATGCTAAAGCTGAAACTCCAGTACTTTGGCCACCTCATGCGAAGAGTTGACTCATTGGAAAAGACTCTGATGCTGGCAGGGATTGGGGGCAGGAGGAGAAGGGGACGACCCAGGATGAGATGGCTGGATGGCATCATGGACTCGATGGACGTGAGTCTGGGTGAACTCCGGGAGTTGGTGATGGACAGGGAGGCCTGGCGTGCTGCGATTCATGGGGTCACGAAGAGTCGGACACGACTGAGCGACTGAACTGAACTGAACTGAACACATTATCTGCTCTATTACTGCTATTGCTAAGTCACTTCAGTCATGTCTGACTCTGTGCGACCCCATAGACAGCAGCCCACCAGGCTCCCTCATCCCTGGGATTCTCCAGACAAGAACACTGGAGTGGGTTGCTATTTCCTTCTCCAATACATGAAAGTGAAAAGTGAAAGTGAAGTCGCTCAGTTGTGTCTGACCCTTAGCGACCCCATGGACTGCAGCCCACCAGGCTCCTCCGTTCATGGGATTTTCCAGGCAAGAGTACTGGAGTGGGGTGCCATTGCCTTCTCCGTATCTGGTCTATAGATAACAATTAGCTTCTGGGGTTCAGAAATGTTGGCTCAGAAAGTAAAGAGGGCCTGAAAGGAGTCAATAAAGTAGATGGTAAAGGCTCCAGGTAATAAATGATAAAAAGACTGACATTTTTTAACACAACACAAAGATGTGTGTCAAGAATTGTGCCAAGTGCTTGAGGTGCACGACCTTGGCTAATTCTCACACCATTTTACAGTAGAGGAAACTGAGGTTTCCATCTCTCTTAAGCAGCAGAACTGAGACTTTAACCCAAAGCAGAAGCTCTTCAGTCTCATGTTATTCTATTCTAAGAACAGTGCTGGTCCACCATGAGGCTAGTGGGTGCTCAGTAAATAGTTCTTAAACAAATAAATCAAAACTAAGGCATCCGGTAAATTCAGAATGAAATTAAAGGAGAGGAAGATAGCGTAAATGCGGGCAACCTAGGATAGACTGATTCATGCATTCAATAAATATTTCCTGAGATCTGTTAAGTGCTAGGCACTGAGTCAGACACCAGGGGCCAGCCGTGAAGGTAACAGACCCAAATCTTGAGCTCCAGGTGCTCACTTTTTCATAGCTGGATCACTGTGGGTGGTTAAACCTGGGAGTCACCCAGCGTGGCTTGTCCTCAGGTCCTAGAAGTCTATCTTGTTTCACTCTGATACAGAGTCACCTTGCATCAACCAATTTCTAAAAAGTAAAGAACTTCAGGAATGGAAAATCTAATTATGGAGCATTTCTATTTTATTCTTCAGACGAAACACTGCCTAAGTTGTGCCCCGTTGTCATCTCTTATTAGCTCTATTTCTGCTCAATTTCCAACGAGATCCACTAACTGGAATTTTTAACCTGAGGCTATGGCCCTCCTCGGTCTACATGGATGGGAGAATGTTATATGAATATACATTTTACAGAGAAAGAAGGGGCCTGGAGGGGAGGCCCACTGCTTTTGTCAGATTTTCAAAAGGGTGTGTAACCTCAAAAGTGTCACAATCCGTGGCTCTAACCTTTTTCCACTTCAGTGATACTTCCCATGGTCTGTGAATGTTGCCTCTTTTCTTATAACAGTCTCTCACAGAGCTGAGACTGAGTGGCACGTGGGCTTTGCTTTCAGGAACTCTGTAAGTACAGCACTGGTATTTTTCCAGGCGAGGCAAAAAAAAAAAAAAAAAAAACCAACCCGGAGCTTAATTCATTCACTTCCACATTGACACAAGGGGGAATGTTCCAATTCCTCAGCCGCTGAGAAAGGCAATGTCCCCCACCAGGCTTCACACAACCCTCTTTCACTTGATTATTATTGGAGTCTCACCCCTGGCTCTGACTCCACACCGTGGGTCTACACCGTTTCCCTGAGTACACACAGTCTTAGACTCCTTCCAGCCAAAGAAAATAACACTGTTCTGATAGTCGAAGGCAAGAACAGACTTCCTAAGCAGGTTGTGCATCTGCCAGAATTCCTGCTCGCTACGCTTATTCTTCAACTCCAGGTATCAATCACCACCGCTATAGGGTAGAGAAAGGGAACAGAAAATACACTCTCCTGTTATTTCGTTCTGTTGAAAGCAAGTAGCACGTTCAAGCAGAACATTTCAGATTCAAGGTCTTTGTAAGCATCCATCGCTTTATCACTTCAACGAATACATCTGAAGTGCCTACTGGGCTCCATACACTTCCTAAGTGTGGAGGACACAACAGTGAACAAGACAGGCATGGTTCCTGCCCTCCTGGAGCTCCTGGACTAGTACAAACTAGTACAGGAAAGAGGCATCACAAGTAAATACAAGTGTGCTAAGAGGTATAAGAAAAAAAAAATGTGAAGTGCTAGTGGGACCAGGAAACTAAAAGAGCTGATGTAGTATCACAGTGTGGAAGAATGAGGGAGCCATCCCTGCCGAAGGACCAGCTATGCTGAAAGACCTAAAAAGTTGCTGAGGCCAAGATGCATGGAAGGAGAACACATCAGGAATCATTGAGGCTTGTGCAAAGGCCCTGAGGTCAGAACTAGTACAGCATAATGGTGGAACTGGATGAGAGACTGTGCAGCCAGAATGTGGAAAGTGAAGCATGGCTAGAAACAAGTCTAGGGGAAGAAATAGGGGAGCTGCATAGATAGGGCTTTGTAAATCATTACAGGAGAGCAAGAGGCACCATGAACAAGTACCAAGGAGGGATGCATGTGTGTGTGAGACCCATGATCAGATTTGAGGTTTTAAAATATTCTGAACATGATGTGTGGATTAGATCTGGGCAAGATTCCATGTGAGGAATCTGCTTTAGGAGTTTCTTCAGTAGGTGTGGGGAGACGGGATGGTGGTTTGGATGAGGGTGAAGGTCATGGACATGAAGAGCAGCAGACTCACCTAACAGAAAATAGGGAGCATGAACCAACAGAACCTGATGGTAGGTTAAATGCGGAGGTGGGAAGGACGGAAGGACTGGTCCTCTGACAGTCATTTCTGCTTGTCCCCAAAGTAGTTCGAGATACTCCTGGATACTCCAGTTGGGGTTATAGTCTGCCAGGTATAAAGCTGAAACAAGCCACTAATTCAAGATGCTCCAGGGACCCTGGCCACTGTTAAGTTCATTGAACAAGGCAAGCCTGTCCCTGTTTGGAGCCTTTGTGTTGGGGATTCTACTGCCTGAACCAGGCTCCTGGCTCTTCGTAATGTTAGCGCTTCAATTCTAAAGCTGCCTCCCCAGACTGGTCTGCACTGAACAACTCTTGAACACATCACCCTTTCTAGTTTCTTCACAGAATTTATCGCCCTCTTACTAATAAACGTATTAATACATGCGTTTACTTGTGTTCTGTCTGTATCTCCCCACAAGACAAAAAGCAGAGACATCACTGTGCCAACAAAGGTCCATCTAGTCAAAGCTATGGGTTTTCCAGTAGTCATCTATGGATGTGAGAAATGGACCATAAAGGAGGCTGAGCACTGAAGAACTGATGCTTTTGAACTGTGGTGTTGGAGAAGACTCTTGAGAGTGCCTTGGACAGCAAAGAGATCAAACCAGTCAATCCTAAAGGAAATCAACAATGAATATTCACTGGAAGGACTGATGCTGAAGCTGAAGCTCCAGTACTTTGGCCACCTGACTCGAAGAGCTGACTCGTTGGAAAAGACCTTGATGCTGGGAAAGACTGAGGGCAGGAGGAGAAGGGGATGACAGAGGATGGGATGGCTGGATGGCATCACCGACTCAATGGACATGAGTTTGAACAAATTCTGGGTGATAGTGAAGGACAGGGAGGCATGGTGTGCTGCAGTTCATGGGGTCACAAAGAGTCGGACACGACTGAGCAACTGAACAACAACAAAGACCAAACCACCCCCACCTGGGTGACCTTTGACATCACGCTGGCTCTGGCTATGGGCCGTGGCTCTGGCTATGGGCCGTGGCTCAGACGAGCAGCAGCCCGTGGGCAGATTCTGCACAAGGTCCTTCAGACTTCACTCTGGCCTCCTGAACCCAGGGCTCAGGTGAGCAGCGGGTTTCCAAGAAACAGAACTCCTATGGGGATTTCCTTTGATTTCTTTTCCAAAGCAGAAGAACCACCAGCGTTGGTACCTTTCCAAACTCCATACCTCAAGGCACAAACCAAACTCAATAGGATCCTGGGACAGAAATACTTCCTCACGCCCATGACTGGGAGAGCACACACAATACTGCGCATGGGCTGATTCGTGGCTTTTCTCCCCTAGCTCTCCCTATAGATCTCAGAGCCAAAGCCAACTGCATCGTGCTCCATAACTGGTTCCTTTTAACCCAGATATTGGACAGGATTTGGTCCTCTCAGCTAAATTCTATCTGGCAAAGAGCTCTCAATTCTTCTCACTCTTCAAATTTTATTTTGAAAAGATGCTGTTTTCATAACATAAAGACGGGGACTGCATTCTGCAGAGGAGAAAGAAACAGCATGGCAAGCCCCAGCCCAGCCCCTGCAGAGGCCATCAAAGGAAGGAGCTGGTGCTAAGCCACCAGTGGATGGTCGGTTATCAGAGCCTGTGCGTCAAAGGCTGTTGTGCACGGATCTTCTGATCCTATAGTCTCTCTGAAGCCAGGAGGGAAATGACTAAAAACAGACATCCCTGTTAAATGATGATTTCAGCTGAAACCATAGCACCAGTCTGGTGAGATAAAAGACACCATCCCCTTACCATACAAGAATCTGCCTGCAATGTGGGAGACCTGGGTTTGGTCCCTGGGTTGGGAAGATTTCCCTGAAGGAGTGAAAAGCTACCCACTCCAGTATTCTGGCGTGGGGAATTCTATGGACTGTATAGTCCATGGGGTAGCAAAGAGCTGGACATGACTGAGCAACTTTCACTTTTACCACCGTACAATACACCTTACTGCGTTGCCCCAGGATTGAGTTGCGACGGGACAGAGGATGGGCTCTATTACAGCTGGGTTAGGCTGGACACCTCTTTCTTCAGCCTGTCTCTCTATGGAGCCATGTCAAGGCTTGCACACTGGCATTAGGTATTGGGGTCACTCTTTTCTTTCTTTGTTTTTAATGTGGGCCATTTTAAAAGTATTTAATCTGTTACAATATCACTTATGTTTTATGGTTTTGGTTTTGGGGGCATGAAGCATGTGGAATCTTAGCTCCCCAACCAGGAATCAAACCAGCACCTTACCATGCATTGGACCCCTTGCGCTGGAAGGCAAAGCATTAGCCACTGGACTGCCAGGGAAGTCCCTGGGGCTGCACTCGAGAGGAAAAAGCCTGACCTCTGTTCCAGACCTCTGACTCATATGCCAGAACTCTTGCTTCATGGGCACCATTTCTCCTAGAAATGGCCTTTCAGGAAGTAGAGGCAAATGATAAGACAACAACCTTTTGGAGGGGAATTAATCAAAATCAACTGTGAGGGATGCTCTGGAGGGCTGAGCTCAAGACAATCACATTTGTAGACCATCTTGCCATCCCTGAGCATTTTCCTATGCTCTGCACCACTAAATCATCTCCAACTGGTACATCTGCCCCCACCCCCAGTGGTTAACAGCAGCAGCCATTCATTGAATACTCACTATGAGAAGGGCACTTTATATAAGGTACTTTATTCAGTCCACATGAGCTGTGTCCATTATTATCCATATTTTACAATTTAGGAAACTGAGACATTATATCACTTTGCCCCAGAACACACAGCCAGTAAGTGCCAGGTGTGGGAACCAACCCCTTATCTCATACCAGCAGCCCTACTCTGCTCTCCTGCCAGCCTCTCTCCAATCAAAGGGTCTATTTTACTCTATTTACTAAATCAGAGAAGGTGTATTTGTTTTTTAAATGTTTCCCCTAGAAAGACTCACCAACAATTTTTTATAACACTAAATAAATAACACCTGAGCCTTAGGCTCTTCTTCTAAGTGAGTGTGTTGAACAAGATTGTATCTTTTGGGCCCAAAGTTCTACGATTTCATTCTGACCAATCACACAAAGCATCTTCTTCGTCTCAACAGGGGAAAAAAATCTCATTAGGCACTTTAGAACACCCACCAGCAATTCTCTGTAGATGGTGCGCGTGTGCTAAGTTGCTGCAGTCATGTCCGACTCTTTGTGACCCCATGGACTGTAGCCCGCCAGGCTCCTCTGTCCATGGGATTCTGGCTTCCTAGAAAATCTGCAGTAAATGGAGATAAACAGTCTCCTGGGGCCTGTGTGAAGGTGGGCAAAGGAAGTTGCTCTGCCTCCCGGGGGTGGTCGTGGCTCCCACCTACCTACCCCCCGAGGAGGTTGCCCACCAGCCCACCCTGCCCTGGCTAGGTCTGGCCACCATCCCTCACTAGACGCATGACCAGACATGGCAGCACAATTGCCCTCAGAATCAGCTTCAGCAGGAAGGGGTCCCTGCTCCACGCTGCCTCTTACAGAAGTCACCTGGCTTTCCACCATGTCCACTGCCTCCTGTTCCCCTGACCCCCATCACCCTTGCTCTTACTCCCTGAGTTCCTGTCTCCACTCCTTCGAGCTCCCTCCTCTCTGTTCCCTACAGACTTCTGCTGTTCCCCACCTGAGACAGCTCCTCCCCTATGCGGTTCACACAGCTGCCTCTTTCTAACCTTCGGGCCTCATGCCTTCCCAGACTTCTGATCACTCTGCCACTTAACCATGTTTATCTTCTTCATCACCCTCACCATGATTTGAAATTCTTTTGTCCATGTATTTCATCCCCTGTCCCCCTGGCACAAAAATATAAATTCTATGAAGGCAGGAGTCTCCCCCTTTTGTTCATTGTTGCTCAAACAGAATAGAAGGTAAGCAATAACTGGAGTGAACAAAATCTTCCATCTCAAATTTCCTCATCTCTAAAGGGGAGGTGATAATATTTGTATCACAGGGCTGCTGTGATAATTAGAGGCAGTGTATTTTCAGGTTTTATCTAAGAATCAGTCCCAATAGCCAATTTTAAAATCACTATGATTCACTAAGAGAAGAAGCGCCTACAGGCTGCTGAGCCTGAATTTGGCCTTCACAACTAGCTATTTGACTTTCGGCAAATTACTTAACTTCTCTAAGCCAAAGTTTTCTCACCTGTTAAACAGAGAAAGCAGCATCACAAACCCTGAGGGCCACTGTGCATCAAATACTGGGCTTCCCTGGTGGTTCAGACAATAAACAATCTGCCTGCAGTGCAGGCAACCAGGCTTCGACCCCTGGGTGGGGAAGATTCCCTGGGAAAGGGAATGGCTACCCACTCCAGTATTCTTGCCTGGAGAATTCCATAGACAGAGAAGCCTGGCGGGCTACAATCCATGGGGATTAAATACAACAATCCATGAAAAGTATTCGGGACAATGCCTAGCAGGAACTATACCCTCAATAAAAGTAAGCTATTCTTATGTACAGATATGCGTGTGTGCAAAGTTGCTTCTGTTGTGTCCCACTCTTTTTGACCCTATGGACTGTAACCTATCAGGCTCCTCTGTCCATGGGATTCTCTAGACAAGAACACTGGAGTGGGTATGTCCTTTTCCAGGGGACCTTCCTGACCCAGGGATCGAGCCTGCGTCTTTTACATCTCCTACCCTGGCAGGCGGGTTCTTTAGGACTACCTGGGAAGCCATAGATGGCTACACATTTCTCATGATGCCCTCTCCTTATATACTATACAGCCTTTAGCACTGACGTGAATTTTCTCAGCTCTTGCTTCTGAAACCCTGTGAGGACTAGGAATTATCCACTTTATTTCATAGCTGCACAAAACGATGCTCAGAGAGGTCGTGGAGTTTGCCTGAGACCCCACAGCCAGCCAGAAGCAGGGGAAAGCCTCTGAATCAGGAATTCAAACTCTCTTGTGGTCACCACTAGGTTTGCGTCCCCACCCCATCTACAGCCCCAGAAGCTGAAGACATCCTGCTGGGCGCAACATGGAGAAGCCCTGCCATGCTGCTTGAGTTCCTGGTCCAAACAAGCAGAAGCCCTAGGCTCCTGCACACCCGCTGAGGCGGGTGCGTCTCTCCCAAGCCCGTTCCCTCCTAGGCCAGTTGAGGGCTTGGCAAAGCCACAGAGGCAGATGGAGCCTGTGGCTTCGCTCACTAGAGCAGGCCCGAAGTTCCAGCACTCGCTCAGCTTCAAAGCGACTTTAAAATAGCCCAGCATTGGCTGGGGGTGGGTCAGAGTGGGGCACTGGACTGGTCACTCAGGGCTTTGTCATCTGTTTGCAGCTGGCAGGTGAGTTCACTGGGCAGCAGGATCTTGCCCAAGCATCAGCCTGGCTGATCAGACTCTCTGGGGCACGGTGGTTGGGGCAGGGGGACCTGTCCTGACTCGGTCCCTGGCTCCTGTCCTTGGAAAGATTTTCAGAGGTGGCCTGACCAGGCCCTGGCAGCTTTTCCTACACTGGGGACAATTCAGGAAAGGGACTCTGGGCACAAGTCCAAGGAACTCAAGGGGCTGAAGAAAGGGAGCCATACTACACTCCCTGGAAAGAAACTGGTGTCCCGTTCAGTCTTTTCAGTGTCCAGTAGGAGCAGCTTTGTTGTGACTAATGCATTAGGCTTTGGTCAGTTTCATGGGGCACAGCAAGGCAAAGTTTCCAAAAGTGCAAAGTCTCTGAAAGGAAATAAAGGAATAAATTTCGTAAACACCCAGGCAGCCCACCCTGTTTAAACTCTTTAACAAAGCCACAAGGAGCAGGGAGGTGTGAAGAGAATTACTCAGAACCAGTCAGATGTGAAGTAGGCAGAGGGCAGGGGTGTTAATAGGTGGAAATTTCCTTGGATCCTGTCATCCTCATCAAAAGCCCTTCATGATTGTTCCTTGCTCACAGTCCAAACGCCCTGCCATTACCTTCTGAGAATTTCATGAATTAGTCCTGCACTGGGCTGAATGGTGTCTGACCAAAGCTTCATGTCCTCCTGGAACCTCAGAACGTGACCTTACTTGGAAATAGGGTCTTCACAGGTGTAGTTAGTACTGGTTTAGGTGGTGGTGGTTTAGTCACTAAGCCAAGTCCAACTCTTGCGACTCCATGGACTGGAGCCCGCCAGGCTCCTCTGTCCAGGGGATTTCTCAGACAAGAAATGTGGGTAGCCATTTCCTTCTCCAGGGGCTCCTCCTGACCCAGGGATTGAACCCAGATCTCCTGCATTGCAGGTGGATTCTTTACCAACTGAGCCACCAGGGAAGCCCCACCAGGAAGTACTGCATTAGGGTGGGCCTTACATCCAGAGACTGGTGTCCTTATCACAAGATCATGAAGACAAAGAGACACCCATGGAGAAGAACATCACGTGGAAACAAAGACAAAGACTGGGATGATGAGCTGACAGGTCAAAGAATGCCCAGAATTGCCAGCAACCACCAGAAGCTGGAAGCCGGGTAAAGCAGATTATCCCTTAGGTCTGCCAGAAGGAGCCAACCCTGATGGCATCTTGCTTTCTGACTTCCAGCTTATGGAACGGGGACAGAAGCCATTTGTGGCATCTCAAGCCACCCTGCCATGGGGTGCTTTTTATGCCAGTTCTAGGAAACTAATACAGGTCCCTACGTACATGTTTAGTCCTCCCATCCTCCTCACACTTCACATACAGGAGATTGTTATTATACATTTTCCTTTAAATACCAGAATTCAGGTCTCACCTCTGCCATTCTGGCTGCTATGTGACTTTGGGCAAAGCGATTCACTTCTCTTATTTTCAGTTGTCTAATTCATCTAACAGAAGGGCTGTCATGGGAGTTTGAATGAGAAAACAGACATATAAGAGGAGGGATACTATGGGGAAGGTAATACATTTGTTTGGAAAATAAAGCAGGAGGGTGGATCTCAAGGGCTTGGGTCAAGAGATTGGGGGTGGGGTGGGGTGGGGAGGGCTGTTGATTAACATGAGGGATTTGCAGCATGTGGTAAGAACTGACTGATAAAGGAAGAGGAATGTAAAGGGAAAAGAAGAATTCAAGAGATAAAAAGGGCCAGCAACAGCGGGGGAAGGAGGGAGCAACCCTCCCCCTCCCTTCTATATCATGGTGCGGCTAAGGAGGACTTCTGGAGCAAACAGAAATGTCTACTGGGGATTTTCAGTTGTTTGTGACATTGGAATGACTGATGCTGAAGCCGAAGCTCCAATACTTTGGGCACCTGATGGGAAGAACTGACTCACTGGAAAAGACCCTGATGCTGGGAAAGACTGAAGGCAGGAGGAGAAGCGGACGACAGAGGATGAGATGGTTGGATGGCATCACTGACTTGATGGAGTGAGCATGAGTTTGAGAAGTTCTGGGAGTTGGTGACGGACAGGGAAGCTTGATGTGCTGCAGTCCATGGGGTCGCAGAGTCGGACACAGCTGAGCCACTGAACCAAACTGAAGTGAATACAAGATAAACTCATTCCCCTACTTCCCTGACAAAATACCCAGTAAAGACTAATACTGGGTACCAACACTGTCACGCTCATGGAGCATTTTTCTGTTTGAACTTGGAGAGGTACCAAGTTGGAAGGTTGGGGGGGTCACAAGGGAAAATGAGGGAAGCACATACTGACACGTGAGCTAGAGACCCGGGCACGCCCAGTTCACCCACACATGCACGCAGCAGGCACTCCATGAGCATTACACAAGAACGTCTGCTTCCGCCTCAGTCCTCACCTGCCTGCCCACGCCTGACCCCTGCCTCAACCTGGAATGGCCCCTCTTCCTCACCCACCCAAATCCTCCCCATTCAAGGATCAGCTGCCTTCCCATGACACCTCCACTCACCTTCCCAGCTGGAAAGGGACCACCGCTCTCATCCCATCTTTGCGCAGCCTATGTTCCCACATAACAGGTACTGTATTCTTTCTGGAGTTAATCAATGCAGAACGAGACAAAAAGTCGTATGGAGGCAGGTAAGGGAAGATGAACTCCTTAGAGAAGGGAGTGGGGGAGGGGAAGAAATTGGGAGGAAGGGGCCCTGAAGAGCTCAGACGGCCAACTTCATTCACGGCCCCTGTACCTGGGCTAGGTGAGAGGGACAGAGCCGAAAGGTGATATCACAGGCCGAGCCTTTTGTAAAGCTGAAATTCAAGCATGTTCCCTGATTCTGGAGTGTCATTCTGACGCACAGTGAAAACAATGGCTCTGCTGGTAACGTGGTTTCTTGGAAGCTCTCTATAGCCACATGGACACGAATTATCAAAACCTCCATCTGCTGAGTTTTCTCCCTGCCCTTACCCAAAGTAAATAAATATATCCTCCATGGCCTGCAATGGGCATTAACCACAAAGGTGAAGCACTCTGATCCACCCCCAAAGGGCTCAATAACGAAGCTCACAATGGCCTGGAACAAGGAAATCATTCCGTTTATCTATTCAGCCTTCCCACCTTCCCACTCTGGCCCTCAGCACCTGTCCTGAAGCCCAGGCTGCTGAACCGCCGGGAGGTGGAGGCACAGGAATGAAAAATACATTCTTGCTGTCCTCAAGGAGGTCCCTGAGCAAGGAAAACAAACCAGCAGGCAAGTGCAGGGCAGCGTGAGTACGGGAGTGAGAGCCCGAGGGGTTATGACCACCTCAACCCAGGGAATTACTGCTCAGCTGAGCCTTGAGGGATGACGAAGAATGATGATATTTCTCAAAGTCCATGGCTCACTCCCATCACAAATGCACACACTGGCTGTTACAGTCATTGTCATTTCAGAAATATTAAAAGGTAAGGAAATGTCTGACTTGGAGGAGAAAAAAAAAAACCAACCTATGACAAGCAGGTGGAAAAGCCTGAGGGGAAAGTTGGCAAAGGGCTATCACAGCTGCGGTAACAGAACATGCAGAGGCCCAGAGGTTGCCACGCAGGAACCGTTCTAGTGAGTAAGGGGGTCTCACTGAGGCGGCTGCCATAGCAAAGCACCAAAGACTCGGCAACTTAAACGACATTTATCCCTCATAGCTCTGGAGGCTGGGTGCCAGCATGGTGGGGTTCACAGTGAGGGCACTCCTGGTTCACAGAGAGCGGTCTTTTCACACGGGGAAGGGGTGGGGGCAGGCAGGCTCTCTGGTTCCTTCGTCTCCTTGTAAGGACACTGATGCTATCATAGAGGGTTTACCCTTGTGACCTCATCTAATCAAAATAAGCTCCCCAAAGCCCCCTCTCCTAATCCCTAACCTAGGGGATTAGGGAATCAACATATGAATTTGGCAGGGCTGGGAGTGGGGCTGCTGAGAACAACATAAACATTCAGACCGAAGTGTTCAGTTGTAGTAACTGAAGTTAATAACCATGAGAATAATCCCTGTTGGTCTAAGATATACCAATGAGAAATTCCATCACATCTGTGATAATTTAGAGTTGGAGACAAAACAGAATGTCCAAACATGATGAATGGAGTATGGTACCTGCATATCCTAAATACTCTCCAGCTAATAAAAGTGGCTCTGCATAGGCATATATTTAGTCATATGGAGAGATGTCCATGACATATTAAGTTTCTTAAAATGTAGGTCAGAAAATACATAGATGCTAATTACTAGGGGGAAAAAAAGACTGAAAGGAAACTGACCAAAATATTCACAGTGGTTGTCTCAGGGGTGAAGTAATTTTTTAACTACTCTTTTACTCTGTACACATGTGTTCTAAATTTTCTGCAATAGACTTGTAAAATGTTTGAAATCAGAAAGGAAGGGGTGTGTGTGTGTGTATGTGAGAGAGAGAAAATGTGTTTACTGCCAGGCATGACCCAGGAAAAGTGGGAGACATCTTCAGTGTGACCCTTGGGTCAGAATGAATGAACAGGCCCCCAGCTCAGGATCCCTGGAGCTGCTCCATCGCTGGCTGTTACCTCAATCTCCTCATATTTACTTCTGTAAAGGTCACACTCAATCAGCCCCAATCATCCTCTTAAAGAGTTAAAGGACACAGCCACACACTCACCTCCTAAGATGGGAATGTAATCAGTTCTTGAGGTCAAAGGTTCCTTCTTTAAATGTTTGATTAATTATTTGTTAGCAAATCAGCACTGACAAATGTGGCTCTTGGCCTATTTGAGGGGGGAAGGTGGGAAAATGAAAGAAACAGCTTCAGGGTGGAGAGAGGATAATGATAGTGGTAGACTCCCGAAGATCCCATGTGATCACAGAGCCGAGGAGAAGCCCTTCACCTCTCCAAGTGAATCTGAGCCAGCAGTTGACTGTCTGAGGCTACCCTAAGAATGGTGGCAGCGGGATGGATTCACCATTAAGCTCTCCGTCTGACCCCTCCTCAGTATGCGCTCCAGAGCCAGGATGGTGAACAGGACACACCTTCTTGGACCTGGGAGGGAAAAACAAAAGGCTCATGCTTGTGTGCTATGGAGACAGGCTGTGATGAGAAGCATGAAAATAAACTAAAGGAAGTGAACAGAGACTGCTGAGGCGCTGTTTTTGATGAGCTGGTTAGGGAAGAGCACAGACAAGAAGGAAGGGAGGGAGCAGGCTCTGTGTTGATCTGTGGATAAGCATTTAAGGAGGTGGGAATGGTAATGACGAAGTCCCTGAGTCGGGAACTAGTTTGGAAAAACCCCAAGACAACAAGGAAGCCAGGGTGGCTGGAGCTAGTGAATCTGGGCAATGCTCCCAGGACTGCCAGAGCCAGCCAATTAGATACACACCTCTGCACAGAGGCACATCACACCCCGCCTCCATCCTGTGGACCAGACACAGGAGGTGTCTTGCTCCACCTCCGCCCAGGAGGACGAGTCTGAAAATTTGGCCCTGTTAACTATACAGGGTAATGGCTGAGCTGCTGTCACAGCCTTGCTGTGTACCCTTGGGCAAGCTGTTTAGCTTTTACGAAGCCCAGGGGCGCACTGGTACACAGGATCTCCTGGGGGAAAGGGCGCAGGGGATGGAGAAAAGCCCTCGTTTGTAGCATTCACCCATTTCTGAGGTATATATACTCCCGTTTCAGTTAGCAGCATGGAATCACTAAACACGGAATTGGGAAGAGACACACATTTGGCTCTCAAGAGCCAGTGCCTGCCAGGTCCAGCATACCATCGCCTCAGTCCCTCCATCTGTAAAATGGATCTCACCTCACAGAGTACTTGCTGAGAATTAGACGAGGTATATGTTAAAAGCAGGGACTCCCAGGTGGCACAGTGGTAAAGAATCCACCTGCCAGTGCAGGAGACACAGGAGAGGTGGGTTCAATCCCTGGGATGGGAAGATCCCCTGGAGGAGGAAATGGCAACCCACTCCAGTATACTTGCCTGGAAAATCCCATGGACAGAGGAGCCTGGTGGGCTACAGTCTGTAGGGTTGCAAAGGGTCAGACATGACTGAGCACACACACACACACACACACACACACACACACACACAACACACACACGTTAAAAGCACTTACCAGAAAGCATGGCGCACAGTTGATACTCTGTAAATGAGAAGTACAGTTTGTACTCAGTGAGGATATTGATTCTGGCCCAGCACTTGTATGTAGAAATGACTCTTGAAGGTAAAAAGGGCCAAGAAGAAGACTGGGACCCTCTTGTGACTGTCTCTGCCTCTTGTGTGGCTTTGGGCAATTGGCTTTCCCTTTCTGGGCTTCCAGTCATTCTACCTGAAGCGAGGGATAGAGCTCTTGTCTAAGTCCCTTCCAGACTGGACATTCTGGAGCTTCCTACTTTGGGGACTATTCTTGAAACAGCATTGAAAGAACGAGTGGCCGAAGGCTACCAAGACGGTGTGGGGAAGTTTGCTAGATTCTCATGTGTTGCAAGCTACTGGGACAGAGGTGGCAAGTGTGTGCAGAGCCTCGGATAGCAAGTTCTTTCCTGGCAAAGACTAAAGAATTGTTCAAAAGATCAGTGGAAGTGAGAAAAATATATGAGAAAAAAAAACCCAACAATGAGACCTACAACCATGGTGAGAGAAAAGGAACATTTGTATAAGTAACGTCAGGGTTGATGGGCTTTCAGAAAACATCTTTAATAGACATGTTAAAAGGAAGGCTATTTCTGCCAGACCTTATCTGTAAAGAGAGAATTCAGAAAGGAGCTGTTGAGGAAACACTTGGGTGAGATGAGCGAATCAGAAGCGAAGAGGGAAAAAGGAAGGTGAGAACAGGGACTTCCCTGGTGGTCCAGTGGTTAAGACTTCACATTCCCAATGCAAGAGGTGCAGGTTCGACCCCTGGTCAGGGAACTAGATCCCGCATGCCGCAACAGAGCCCGCAGACGGCAATGAAGACCCCCGAGGTGTCAGCGAAGACCCCAAGTGTTGAAACTAAGACTAGGCACAGCCAAATAAATTTAAAAAGGAAGGTGAGAATGGTAATGCCCTTTAAGATGATCCCCATCAGGCACAAGCAAGGCAGAAAGAGCAAGAGGTTAGCTACAGACATCAGCAGTGCCAAACTTCATCGCCCTGAAGACGGAGTCTGCAAAGCGGAGTTCTTTGGGCCTCCAATGTCCTCATTAGAATCCCTTTGAAGTACATCAGACTGTAATTTTCAAGAGTCAAGAACAAAGCTGCATCTTGCCTTTGGCTCGCATGGCCCAGCAGAAGGAACGAAGTCTCTGACATGGCTCCCCCGAAGCCACAGACATGAGGCAGGCCTCCCCGCAGACGACAACCCGCCCTGAAATATTTTGTGGACTTTGCACTTTTCTTCATCAAAGTCTCTGGACTCGCCTGAATTTCTTCTCTGGGGGACAAATGAATATCAAGTCTGAATGCTGTGATCCCAGAAATTGCTTTCCACTGGCTATTATGGTTTGGAACTCAATTTTCCTCACAAACGAATAGTTTTCTCAAGCAGCCCTGAGAACTCGCCGCTCTTCTAAGTCGTGACAAGTAGGTAACTTAACTGAATTTCCATCTCGGTACTCCCTGTTCTAACATTTGGGGTCAGGTATTGTTCCCCTAAGGAGCTTAATTCCAATACCTTGACATTCAGGGAATTGAAAGGGGGAAGTTGCAGAATGTACTTCATTCTGATTGGAGCCAAACTCTTGACAGGTGAGCTTAATTACTGGTTGCCTCCCGGTCCTCATCAACCAGCTTAGGACAGAAAGAATAAAGTTGTAATAAAACATAATGACAGCTTAGTCAAACCGGGAACTCAGTGGCGGCAGCCAGTGACTGGAGTGGAGAAGGAGATGTTTAAAGAGGCGAGGATGAGCCCCCACCTCCTCTCACCTCTCGGGTTCATCATTTTAATGATGACACAATGAGTTCCAGGCCTGTGGAGTCAGGAACTATAAATGCTGCATTAACTGTGTCCATAAATGATTATCAACTGTAGCCTGTAAGCTTATTAAAAATAAATTGAGAAATGAATCAATCATTGTCAGATGCTCAGTGAGATGCTGCTAAAAATAAAAGTCTATTTGAAATTCTAAGAGCATCTTAAAGCGGATGGCTAAACAATCTGTCAGTGAAACTTAAAAGAGTAAAAGAAGACCTCGGAAGAGTCTAGGAACGACAGTCTGAGAGTTAGAATCTCTGGGTCCCGATCCTGTCTTTTGCCAGGTACCAGCCTTGCAGTATGGTCACTCCTTCCCTCATCTCTGCCTGTCAGTATCCTCGATCGTGTTGACCCACATCTTTGTGTTTTCAGCGTTGTGATCTGCCTTGGGAGCCCAGCTGAGATGCCCTGTTCTCCTCTGAGGCTGCTTCTCCTTGGTCTGCAGTTTTCTACAGCTCAGCCCGCTGGGGAGTTTTAAAGCCCCCATCCACGAGGGCTTCCCGTGATCTGCGAAGCATTTCGCCCACATCGTTACACTGAATATGCACAACGTTCGCTCACTGCACAGGTGTTTACCCAGCACTCACTCTGCACCAGGCACCTTCCAGGTGCTTGGGGTAAATGGACAACAGGGTAAGCACAGCTCCTGCCTTCAAGGAGCTCATGGCACAAGTGACGTCACACCCAGGTTACAGGTGAGGAGACGGAGACTCAGAAAAGGCTAAATAGTGGGATGCGGCAGAGGGATGCAGCCCCAGCCTATGCTGTTTCACTCCCATCGTCTCGGACCTTTCTCTTCCCCCTCTCCCAGACTCCTTGGAGGTGGGCTCTGGGTCTTCGGTGGCCGCCTCCCTGTCTTTCTCTGAGTTGCTCAATAACCAAGGCTGGCTTAGCTGAACTCCACAACCCCTGGTGACCTACTCTGTAAAATGCACAGAAACAGGTCTGCATCGCCCTCTCTTGGGGCAGATGTGAAGACCCCAGGGCACACGTGGGCATCTGGAAGGGCCTCTGAACAAGTTGGGGCCAAATGTAACTTGGAGGCCATACCCTCCCCAGGAAATTCAATCTCCCTGGCTCCACCACTGCACTGGTCAGCCCTGCCCCAAGCCTCAGTGCACACTGGCGCCTTCCCACAAAGCCTCCAGAAGGTCTCATTACATGCCCAGCACATCCCGCAAACGCTGCGCTCAGTAGCCCATGCGCTCGGGTTTCCTGGGCTGTGTGTGAGCTTCCTGCCATCCGGTCAGGGGGGCCCCGGAGGGCAGTGGGCAGGGGCCCTGGCAGGCCGGCCGAGTCTTCCAGGCCCTCCCAAGTCTCCACCTGGGCAGAGAGTTCTCGGTTTCCAGATGGGATCACTGTCAGGAGGGAAAGCGACACCGGCTATTTCCTGGAAAGGAAATAACTGCAGAGGCAATGCATTAAGTGAATAGCCTACCCCAACGCTACTTGAGTTTTAGTTTAAAAAAAAAAAACCAAACAACTTGAAACTAGATCAATACCACTGCCCTGAGAGAGTCGGGGAGAAGCAAAGGAAGCTGGGAAGGGGACAAGCGTTGACTTGCCTCCTCCCCGGGGCAGCTCAGACACTGGGTGATCTGAGCATGCAGTTAGCCCGTGTCCCAGGTCCTGTCCACTCCTGGCTTTCTAGTGAGCTGGCCTGGCTCAGCCCTTTCTGACTGGCATCCTGCGTGAGAAGGGCACAGTGTGATGGAAGGTGGTAAATCTGAGCCCTTCATCTGTGCTGCGTGACTTCAAATTACTGACTCCACCTCTCTTGAGTCTCAAGTCTCACATCTATAAGCTGGGTATAATTATCCCTACCCTAAAGTATCACTGACAGGTAAAATAATGTGAGTGAGGACATAATAAGTATTCAATAAAAGGTAGACAATAATGATAATAATCATCACCGCTTTTTTAAGAGGGACATAATGAAAGTCTAGCTTTATAAAGTTTAGTCCTGTGGCTCTTCTCAGGGCTGGAGAATGTTCTAGAAGGTAGATATGACTGACTGACACTGTGCACAGGGCAACAAGAGGGGACTAAGAGCAGGATTCCTAAAAGAGAAATGGAGGGGACGTGTGGCAAAGAGGTTCGATGAATGAAAAGAATGTGGAAATCAGACAAAATTTAAATTAAAAAATTCTAATTTTGCCATCTGCAGCTCCTATTAAATCTGCCTTCTCTTGAACAACCCTCCTTTCATACTTTTCCAGCATTCTCGTACTTAATGACAGTAAATACACTCCATAAATAAAAAAAATAGTAGAGAGGTAATTAATGCTGAGCCATCTAATTCCAAATTTCTAATCATGCTCTACTTACATTAAAATGAGATTCCAGGCATGTACAACAATCAATTTTACTCTAGCTAAAAAAAACACTATCACAAACTAAAGTCAGTTATTTAGGGAGAGATTTGAGAAGCACTTGGCTTCCGTATGTCATCCAAATATGCAGAGCTCTGCTGGCGCGCCTGACAGGCTATGGCAGTCATTGCCTTGCCTTCTGTAGAGTCGCGCTCTTGCCTATGTTCAGAGAACCAGAGCATATCGTGAGATCTGGGTTGAAGCTGGCAGCAGAGCCGGCCCTACAGGAGTGTTTAAAGGGAGCTGGGAGCAGCCGACGCTACAGTTCTATTTCTACTGGCCATAGGTTTTAGACAAGTCATTTCTCTTCTCTCTGCGTCAATGTCTCTGTTTCTTCATCTGTAAAATGGGCATAATATTTTAGGATGACCATGTTGGTGAAAACACTCTGGGAACTGCAAATTTCCACTGTTCTTCGTGTTTGCACAAAAGTACCCTGGTGCTTCATGTGATGGTCAGCTGTCCTGAATTTCATACCTTTCCAATGTCAAAAGCCAGGGTCAGGGAGAAGGACAACAAGAGGGAAGCAGGTGTGTGGAGGACTCAGTTGGGGGGCTCTTCCAGGGCCAACTTACCCAGTAGGCATCGTGCTTAGGACCACGGAAAAAAAAAAAAAAAAAAAATATATATATATATATAGCCATCAGAAGGAAAAAAATGCATACCATCTTGCCTGGATTATACTTGTTTTATACCAGTGAGGTCATAAAGTCCACTTTTTTAATATCTCTTTTTGATGGAGGAAGGGTCCACAAAGGCAAGAGTGCCGAGAGCCCCTTCGAGTCATAACACAGCCCCGACCAAGCTGCTAACAAATGCAAATGGGCTTCCCGTCTTACCTTTTCCAGAGCCCAGACTTGTTCCTCTGGGTCTGATGTCTGTTCCTAGACCTCGAAATCTTCCAGAGACAATGCCCAGGTCAAGGAATGAGTGGGAATTCCTGACACCATGGCTGGACAGAAGGGGAGAGTCCTGAGTGGGGGCAGGGAGGAGAGTTCCTGGCTGCCTCTGGAATCATGTCTTCTAAGCTGCTGTCCAACCTGATCCCTGGACTCATTCTCCAGGTGGAGATACTCTCTCCTCCCACTGTTGGTGGGAGTATAACCTGGCACAAACTTTCCAGAGAGCCATCTGGCAATACAAATTTAGCAAGAATCTAAACAGTATGTACTCTGACCCAGCAATTCTGCTTTCAGAATCCATCTTACAGTTCTTCCTGTGCAACTGTGCAAAGATAAAGGTATAATGAGAACACTGTTTAAGAAGGTTTGTTGTTTTTTAAAAAGAACAAGCCGAAATGTTCACCAGGAGGGCCATAGCCAATCAACTGTGTAGCATCAATAGCCATTGGATAGCCTGCAATAAAGCAGTAAGAGAGAGCATTTGATCTCTGTGTCAACAGAGGGTAAGGGGAGAAAGAGCTCTGGAGGGGGGGTGTGTATATGGGGAGACTCCAACTGCGGGAAGACACGCAAGTTCAGAAGCACCGACCTCTCTTTGCTGCTGCAAACTCATAACCACTGCCTCTCCCACTTACAGAACCCTCTGCAGTTTATAAAGCCTTTCTTCTGAGTCTCATGGTTTTCTGAGTGGATGAAGGGAAGGGTTTTCACTACATCTTAGATAAGACACAGACTCACAGAAGTTCAGTCATGGGTCTGAAATCCCAATGAGGGGAGTGGAATTTGAACCAGGCCACAGGACTCCTCTCAGTGTGCTGTTTCTCCTAACCTTCTCCTGTTCTCCCTCTCTGGATCTCAGTTTTGCCCCCAGTACTATGAGCACGTTGAAGCGGACCTTCACTCCCTAGAACGCTAGGAGCTCTGTTCCCTGGTGGCTCAGAGGTTAAAAGCATCTGCCTGCAATGCGGGAGACCTGGGTTCAATCCCTGGGTTGGGAAGATCCCCTGGAGAAGGAAATGGCAATCCACTCCAGTATTCTTGCCTGGAGAATCCCATGGACGGAGGAGCCTCGTGGGTTACAGTCCACGGGCTCGCAAAGAGTCGGACACGACTGAGCGACTTTGATTTGCTTGCTGTTGCTTATATGGTATTGTTGGTCTCAACACCTGCATTAACGCAAACTACCACCAGATGGCAATAGCAGCCACGGCTTCCCAGGCCCTGGTGGGGAACTCGGGCTCTTGGGCTGCCGGTGGGGGAACTGGTCTGGATCAGGGCAGGGGTGTGGCCTGCCCGTGGAGAATTCGTCTGGATCAGGGCACTGGTGCCTCTCGATTCTCTGCTGTCTGGACACCAGGACTGAAGTATCATTACTCTCACTATCTAGAGACAGGCAGGACTGACACCAGGCTAGGTCCCAGTGGAGGAGAACCAGCTCCGGAAACCTTCCTGGCACCCGTGCCCCAGGATACAGGCATTGGGCAGAACAAGAACGCATCCGCTGTTAGCCGCCAGGTCCCACCTGGAGCATCCCAGGTGGAGGGTAGCACAGAGTCCGTGAGTCCACGCTGCAAAGCACACACACACCCCCTTGCCAGTCCTGGACCTAGGCGGTGACCACATGTGAAATTAATTCTGTCTTCAAAGCAGCTGTTTATTGGGTACCAACTATGGGCCAGACCCTGTGTTAAATGCCTTGTACTTACCTCCTTCAATTCTCACGACAAGCCAGGAGGGCAGGAGCTATTATCACCTATGTTTTACGGATGAGGGAAATGAGGCTAGAGGAGGTGAAGTAACTTGCCTAGAATCACCAGAGGCAGGCAGTGGTAATCCAGAATCTGCCCTAAGCCCATGTAACTCCCCAGCTCATGTTCTTCCGAAAGGGTTTGGCTGCACTGGAGTATAAGGGCCTTGGGAGGGCTAAGTAGAAGCCAAACTGTTAGGGGAGGCTGAGGCCATTCAGATTCCCTGGGAGCTCAACTGGTGAAGGATCCACCTGCAACGCAGGAGACTCCGGTTCGATTCCTGGGTTGGGAAGATCCGCTGGAGGAGGGATAGGCCGCCCTCTCCAGCATGCTTAGGCTTCCCTGGTGGCTCAGATGGTAAAGAATCCACCTGCCATGCGGAAGAAGTGGTCTCGATCCCTCAGTTGGGAAGATCCCCTGGAGAAAGGAATGGCTACCCACTCCAGTATTTTTGCCAGGAAGATCCCATGGACCCAGGAACTTGGTGGGCTAAAGTTCAAGGGGTCTGAGGCCATTCTGGAAAGGGTCCTGACTCCAGTCTTTGAAAATGGCGCTATTGTGGATCCAAATCACTGTCTTCACCTCTTGCCAACGTGTCACATCCCTGCTGGCTGCTACTGGGAACAGCAAGGGACAAAGGTCAGGGGTGTCAGCTCTCAAGTCAGACACCTGGGTTTCCTAGGTAGATGACCTTGAAGGTGACCCTGAGCTCTTTGCATCAGTTTCCTGCTCTACAAACATGATTCCAATGATAGAAACAGTAGTTCCCTCACAGGCTTATTGTGAGCATCAGAGAAGCTGATATATATATAATGTGCTTTTAACCTGCCCTGGATATACAGTAGGTACTCAATAAATGTTTATTAATATCACTGACTGAGCTACCAAAGCAAGGATTGCTGTGGTTCGGTTCTCCTGGCAGGACCTCCTTTCTTCTGCACCTTCCGAACATCAGTATGTCTCTTTCCCTGAATCTCCTGTGTTTTCTGACCTCCACGCCTCTGCTCGTGATGTTCCCTGGACATGGATCACCATGTACCATATTTCTTTTGAAAAAATACCCTCCAATTGTCAAGAGCCACCAACAATTAGTACAGTTTGCTTTAATGAATTTGTAAATAAGTTTTATTGTTCCTCAATGCTTGTGGGCAGTCATCCCGCCCAGCACTTCCCGCAGCACTTTGTTCATAGCGGGGTGTCCCCAAAGGGCACAGCACAAATGCCCCCCACCATGGACCGAATGCCATCTCCCAGGTGTGTCTGCTTGGAGCACTGATAAGCACAGAAGAATCTTCCTTTTCTTCTGCAAGGACTGGATAAAGTATTTCCCTACCCATGTTCCTCTTCAGATACCCTGTGAAACCTAAATTCCCGCAAGCTGAATTTCGAGCTGAAAACCCAAGGCTTTGAGAAATTCCTCAGCCCAACTTGGCCAAGTCTGGAGCTGCCAGCCCTTCTTTCCTACTAAGAGGGGAAAAGAGGGCATCTCCCCCCTCAGGACACTATCAATCCTTCTGACTTCAACACTTACTTAAGCAAAAGAAAAATTTAGTCAAGAAGAGTAAACTCACGTTACTAAAGGGGCCATACAGCTGGCTGGGTGTGAGACAGCTGGGGGTGGTGGGGACCGTGGTAAACCGAGACCACTACCTATAGTTAGTTATTCCCCAAAGTTTTGCCAAATAAGCAAATGTATCCCAAGGCCTAATGCAGCCTAAGGGCCATCAGCTTGCAAACTTTACCTTAAAAATTTGCCATCGATCCTCAGAACAGATGGATTCAGGGTCCTCAGTATGACCTCTGATGTAATTCTTCAAAGGTGGGCAGACAGAGTTTGAATTCCTACTCTGGCGTTTCCTATCTGTGACCTTGAACACCTTACCCTCTCTTTACCCATTTTCTCGACATTAACATGGGAATAAAGTGAGAATCTGTCTCATGGGGTTGCTATGATTAAATGAGAAGACATGCATGAACAGACTAACGTAGAACCTGATACACGTGAACTATTTTTAAACCATTTTTTGTCTGTTTTTGGCTGTGCTGAGTCTTCGTTGCTGGGCATGGGCTTTCTCTAGTTGCAGCGAGTGGAGGCTGCTCTCTAGCTGTGGTGCTCGGCTTCTCACGGCAGCGGCTTCTCCCGCTGCCGAGCACAGGCTGTGGGGGTGTGGGCTCAGTAGCTGTGCATGGGCTGAATCGCCCTGTGGCATGTGGGATCTTCCCTGACCAGGGATTGAACCAGTGTCCCTTGCATTGGCGGGTGGATTCTAAACCACTAGACCACCAGAGAAGTCCAATATATGTAGATGATTTGAAATGTTACTGACCGAGAGGACTGTACAGGGAGAGGGGAAGATGTGTTTATGTTTCTAATTACATTTTACCTTGTGGTATACGCTGTGTGTTCTCTCTAGCTACTGAGCTGCTGTCTCTTCTCCAACTGGTACAATGTGTGGCCCAGGGGACAGAACCTAACTTCTTGTGCTCCGAGGGCGGCTCTGGGCTCTAGCATAGAGCCCTGCGTTGCTAGAGGCAGCCAAACAGCATAGCAGCAGAAATTTCCCGTTGGAAGTAGTTAAGACACCTTCGGAGAGCTGCTGTCAAGAGCCCACGTACAAAAACCCATGTGACCTCCTCTATGGGGCGAGGCTGGGATGTTCCCTCTCAGTGGCCAGGGACTGTCCTCCCTGGTCTCTCCTTACAAACAAGCCCCATCTGCCAATGGTAGCCACCACGCCAGGGGTCAGGCTATCCAGTTTAGGTGTCTATGTTGGCTGTAAACACCACCTCCCCGCTGAGAACTCAGCCACAAGTTCCTCACTAGGAAAAGCCACCACCCACTGATCAGTCTCCCTACTTTCTCCAGAACCAAGCAGATGGAGCTGTCTTTTCATCTCCTGGATACGCCTCTCCCACAGCTGTCACCCATATTTAAGATCTACAACTCCCAAACTGGAAATCCAGCCCAGACAAGGCTGACAGGCTCCAGACAGAGCCTCAGCACACACACACCTAGGGCCCCTGCTTTGCCTGGCCCGGCCACATGACGGGGAAAACATAACCAGCATCTAAACTCCTATTTTAGTCCCTTTTATCCCCCTCGGAAGTTCTGTGTTGTATATCCTCACCTTCGCAAAAGTCAGAAAACATCAGAGAGAAGTTAACCTTTCCTCCTGGCTCAAGGAGCATCACAATCATCATTAATTTCTCTGAGGGCTGAGAAAACAGTGGATTTTTCAGTCCCCTCTTCCTGTGCAATTTTACTGCCAGCTGCTGAATGGACGTTCAGAGTGTCCACTTATCCCAGACCTCCTACCACTTGCTTTGGATCGACTTAAGTCTAAGACGTCAGATAATAACTGGTAAGAGCCACCACTCAGCGAGCGCTATATGTGGGTCAGATTTCCTCCCAAGGGCTTTCCCTCTGTGCACGATTTCACTGAACCTTCTTAAGCACTCTGGGAGGCAGGAACTCTTATCCCCATTTTTCAGAAAAGCAAACTAAGCTGGGAGTTGAAGTGTCTCATACAGCGGCACAGAGATAGGAAGGAGCAAGGGAGGTTCTTGAGTCCAGCCTTTTGGACCCCAAAGTCTATGATCATGATATTACACCTTCCACCAAGTTACTGTGCTTTGGAATTATCTGCTAGACAGATGGCCCCTTGCCTCCTTCCTCGTTCCCTGCCCTCCTCCTTGTAATGATGTGAGTCACGCCTGTTTTCCTCACCAGGCTATAAGATCCCGGAAAGCATGGATTCTGTCCTTGTTCACCTTACTCTGATCTCCCCTTCCCCTGATCTCCCCTTCTCCACCCTACCGAACACTATACCTGGCACACAGAAGATGTTTCATAAACAGACTCCCTTCTTTCTTTCTTTCCCCCATAATTGCTTATCTCTGTGCTCACTATTGTCCTTTAAAGTAGGCTTTTGAGTGTCTTCCTAGAAATTGTCAAAGACTCCATCCAGGGCCTGATACCAGCCAGTATACCCCAACTAACACCTGGAATCAGGGGGCTCCCTATTCCCAGTTCTCCTTTCAGGGAGCCCTCTGAACTTCTACCTACTCACAGTGACAACCAAATATCCCAAGGAGCTCCAGCAGTTACCCCAATGATAGCTTGGGCTCCATAGCTGGGCCCCAATTCCAGGAAAGCAAGAGTGTGGATCCTCCTAGCTGGGGTCGAAGTTCTTTCATGGAATTATGTGAGGTTGGCCTGTCCAAATGGTGCTGGCATGTTGGCTTCTGGCAATAAATTTTCTTTATATATTAGACAAGACCCCCTCAAAAAATATTTGTCGGGCCCTCTAAAGCCTAGGGGAGGCTTTGCCTAAGCTACCTCCAGTGTTTCTATTGATGAAATCTGACTAAAGTGAACACCAAGGGCGGCTGTGATCAACACGCAGATCAGCAGAGTTGGGGGAGAGGACGTCACTGGGTCTGGGCTTTGGAGGTGGCAGGTGGATCCGGCTCTGCCAGTCTGCTGGCTGAGCAACCCGGGCAAGTTCCCTTCCTCTTTCTCGTGAGTGTAAGCAATTTGGATAGGAGCTTTGTGAGTTTCTGTAAAGGTCCCCAAATCTTCCCAAATTATAGTTGACCCTTCAACAAGGCAGAGTTGGGGGCACTGACCCTCCACAGAGTGGGAAATCCTAGTATCACTTGTAGTCGACCCTCTGCACACGCAGTTCCTCTGGATCTGGGAATTCAACCACTCATGGATTGTGAAGTACTGTAGTATTTATCAATACTATTGAAAAACATCTGCATGTAAGTCGACCCATACAGTTCAAGGGTCAAAAGTGCACCTGCATTTTGTAGCCTGAATCCAGGTGGCTGGGGAAGGCAGGCTGGCAAACTGAAGATGAGTGTAGACACCTAGTCCAAAGTCTGGTTCTGCCACCAATTAGTTCTCTGATCAAGTCAAATATACAGAGTAACCCCCAGGTATCCCTTCTGTGAAATGGATATACCAACAACTGTAATTAACGTGTAAGGGTATTATGAGCAGGCATGAGAAATCTTATGTATAAAAATCACTTAGGCCATGGTAGGCATTCAACAAATGATGGTTATTGAATTTGAAACCAACCTCCAAATCAATCAGTATGTTTGCTTAGCACAAACCTAGCACAGATGCTAGGTGCCCCAGGGCATTCCTGAGAAGGACTAGAATGTTCCCTGGGTGTTTAATGCTGACAAGAGGTCTCACTAAAGCTCAGATCACATTCTATTTAACATACTGGTAAAGACTGCTCTTGCCTCTTTATCTTCTGCTTCAGCAAATCTCCGGGGCCTGGGACAGCCAAGAAGGTCCTCAGAATTGTGCCCAGCAGCCCTGGACCCAACAAGAGGTGGCCTAGAAGGCAGACTGACAGTGAGTAGCTCCAGTTTTCCTAAGAGGAAGCTATTTTTAATCTTACCAGCAGTGGAAACTGCATGCATTAACATAATCTCAACCTCACCAACGACTTCTAGTTTTTCATTAAAAAAAAAAAAAAAGTGTTTCATGATCAAAAGCCATGCCCAGTTTGTTTGGAGCTGATTGATACAGAGAGGCTGAGACAGGGACACTGCTACATCTAAGGGACAATGTGTTTTGAACTGTCACCACCTCCCATGGACCTCTCGCTGCCCCTTGAACTGCTTTGAGCCAAAAGCTCTTTGGAAAGGTGCTCCGTTTCTGATGGCTGATGCTGGCGGCCAGACAGGTGCTGGCAGGTCAGGCTGATGCAGACCCCAAATTGGGCAGATGGCGGCAGATGGCACCCAAGTGGGCAGCGCCTAGCACTCAAGCTTCCTCCTCCCCACAGTGTCAGCCTCCCAACCTCAGTTTGTTCTTCCCATCCCTGCAGCTTATTTTTACCATGCAGGGGAAAAAAAAAAAAGTGATGCTATTTCTCTGCATTTTACCCTGAAACAAGTCACACCAGCTCCCTCAAAAAAGCACCCAACAGATGGCTCTGGTCCCTTGCACTCAGAGAAATAGCAAAACCTCCTGGGCTGCTGGGAGGTGATTAAAATCTCATGCATAGTGTAGTGGAGAAGGCTTCAGACTCCTTTGTTCAGAAGGCATGGAAGTGAGGCGTTCGAGTCCTGCCTCTGACTTTGGCTATATGAGTCCCGGCACAAGCACCTGACCTTGGCCTGCTGTGCCTCTGTCTCCTCCCGTGTAAAACATGGGTAGCAGCAGTGTTTTGTGAATAGCTTTTGCGAATAGCTGTAAGGATTAATCAGCCCAATGCCTGGCACACCCTAGGTGGTCTGTAACTATTGGCTAGAACTATCATTGCTGTTTACCTGCTTAGTCGTGTCTGACTCTCTGAGATCCCGTGACCTGTAGCCCGCCAGGCTCCTTGGCCTATGCAGATTCTCCAGGCAAGAATACTGGAGTGGGTTGCCATTTCCTTCTCCAGGAGATCTTCTCGACCCAGGGACCAAACCCACTTGGAAAGCAGATTCTTTACCACTTTACCACTCTCCTGCTTGGAAAGCAGATTCTTTACCACAAAGCTACCAAGGAAGCCCCTAGAACTATTATTACCTCTGATGGAAACCTCTGCAGGGCTGGAAAAGAACTCTATAAGACCCTGTTTAGGATGCCAGGAACAGGGCTGCTCCCAGAGCAACGCTCACCCCCAAACCACCCATGTGTTTGGCCGGGAGAGCTGGCGAGAGTGGGCAGGGGCCCAGGCTGAGCTCACTGACACCAGGGGCACCGAGCTGCCAGGTTACCCGGCTTAGTCGCAGCACCCATGAAGGAGTCTTCAGTCTCCTGGAGAGGTTCAGGGTGGGCTGGGACGACAACTGCAGCTTACGTTTAGTGAGCACTTACTATGTGCTGGGTCCTGGGATGAGCATGTTACAGGCCTTCTCTGATTTAGACCCTCATCAATGCTACGAGTAAGATACTATTATTATCTACATGTCACAAATGAGAAAAGTAAGGTCACACAGAAGGAAGCATGAGGTCAGAACCCAACTCTGGCCCAGTTAACGGGAAATTCCATGCTCACAACGACTACATACCACCAAGATGGGGCTGGAGGGCCGAGGGCGGTTTCCCGCACTCCCAGCCCGAGAAAAGGCTCACGGGCCTGGCCCAGGCCTCCACAGCAGACCTGGAGAGCATGTGGTTCGTGCCGGTACTGCCACGCCCTCCTCCAGGGGATCTTCCCCACCCAGGGATCGAAACCAGGTCTCCCGCATTGCAGGCGGATTTTTTACCGTCTGAGCCACCAGGGAAGCCCTGTGGATTCCAGGCACAATCAGAGACTCCAGCCCGCTCACTGTACGTTTTTTGGGGGTGGGAGGATATGTGAGCCCATCCTGGCCCTGCCCACAGGGGTTTCCTCACTTCCCCACCTCCATCAGCCTAGCTTCTGAAGATCTGTTAAAATGGCATCATGAGACCTAGAAGGAGGGATCCTTCACTCAGCTGGAAGAAATGCTTGAGCATGAATTGCTTTGCATCAGACTGGGTGTGAGTAGGAAGGAAGGGCAAAGGGTTCAAGAAGGGGCCCAGGAAGTCACGTTTTGAGGCAGCATGCTGTCCTCATGGAAGGAAATGGAGGCTGGCACAAGCCTCCGTCCCAGGTACCCTTCTCTTATGCCACCGTCCCCAACTGACGCCATCCATGCTGAGACATCCATGTCTGGCACTGGAGTGTTATGCTCTGCCTTTCAAACACTGCATTTACATTTATCTCATGCACTTAGGAAGCTACTACCTTGCTTCAGCTGGCTGGGTGGTCACCTCACCCGTAACTACCAACCGGGAAACTGGCTCCAATCAAAAAGCAACAGCTCTCCTTGGAGTCATTACACAGCCTGCCCTCCTTCATTCATTCCTCAACACGGGGTGCCAAGTCCTGAGCTTGTTTTTCCTCGGATGACTCTTAAATCTACTTGTTCCTCTCCAGCCCTAGTCCAGGCCTCTACTGCCTCTCTGTGCCAGCTTCCTCATCTGTAAAATGGGGCTAATAATAGTGCCTTCCCTGTAAGTCCACTGCAACCTTTTAACAAGTGAATACAGGTAAAATTCTTGGAATAGCATCTAGCGCACAGCAAGCACACAACAAATGTGAGCTGTCTTCACTATCACCATTGCCATCATCAACAGTAGTACCGAGACTGCTGACAGGCCTCTAGTCTCCATCTTTTTCATCTTGGTGTCCTGAGATGAACCCCCTTAGACACTATTTTCAGCCTGCCCTCCCTTATGGAGAATCCCAGTATGGCTCCCCATTCTCTGGGACTGAGACCAAATGTCCCTGACTGGCCTCCAAAGCCCTCATTCTCTAGACTGCCTTGAGCACCACCTTCCCATATAAATATCTGTTCAAAGCAGGCCTCTTCAACGTCATCCGTCAGGCACAGCAGACATGGTCATTGCTGCCTCTAGACCTTGCACAGGCTTTTCCGGCCGTTGGAAAACTCTCCTTCCTCCCTCCACGTATCCAAATGCCTTTACTCCTTTAAGGAAAGAGGGAGAAACCAGAAACCAGCTCTTGTCCTACCTCCCTTAGAAGCCTGGTCCTCTGTCCTGAGGCTGAGCACTGCATGGTACCAAGTACCTTAATGCCCACAGAGGTAAGCTGGGAGGAGCACCCCAGGTCCCCAACTGGCACCTCCAAGATGCCACACGCAGACCCATGTGTAGCTAAGAGAAAGCCAGTCATGGGCACCAGAGCCAAACATGCCTGAGCTCAAAAGCTGGTGCCACCATTTACCAGTCACTTGACCTAGACCAAATCAGCTAGCCTCTCCAGCTCATTCTGCTCATCTGCAAAATGGGTCTAAGGCCTGACCCTGCAAAATGGGTCGGGGGACCGAACACAATGCTGGCCAGAAGTGCACCCCAGTGCTGTGCACACAGCAAGTTCTCCCCTCCCCTCAACACCTATGGGCTATAGATCATTATTCTATTAGGAACCAGAGTACCACCTACAAGAGCAATGCCACCCGTCTGCTCCCACGGGAGGGTGACGCAGTCAGTGGAGAGGCCTCTCCTGTGAGAACCCACCCCCACCTGCTCCCCAGAAGTGCCCCCTCTTTTCAAAGCTGCTTTTGTGTTCAAGACAATAAAAGCAGCGTCCCTGCCAACAGCATAATTGTGCGGGTATCAGCTGACAAAAGGTTTGAGGGCAATAAAAACGCCCACATCTCAGACTTCGAGCCTGGCAAAGGAAGAATGGATGTCGTGAGGCACATAAACCCTCAGATTCCTAGAGGATGCTCTTTCCCTCTACTTCACAGAAGGCTGGGCAGTGCAGAGTCCAGCACAAGTGGGCATGCCAAGATCTTAAGGAGGCAGCCAGGTGTCTGGACCAGACCACAACAGGCAAGGAGGGCCTGAAGTCAGAGAGGAGGCTAGTCCCCAGAGAGGCATCTGGATGAGAGCTAGAAGCAGAGCCCTTGACCAGGTGACAGAAAGGCCTCCAGAGAAGGCAGGAGTGTAGCCTCTACAGCCATCCTTCCAGCTCCGCCTCTTTAGGCTGGTTACCCAGCGTCCCTGACCATCATTCCTCCACCTAACAATACCACCTCGCAAGGATGTTTCAATACTCAGACAAGGGCCTGTTGGAGCCGCTCACCTCCAGGGGACTTGCAGGGTGCCAGGCTCCATACTAAGTGCTTTATGCGACTGGTCTCTTTCCATCATCTCAATGCCTGTGAGGCTCCATTTGACAAAGACTAAGCCCAGCGAGCTTAAGTACTTCTGTGAGGTCACAGAGTGGAGACAAGACTTGAACCCAGGCCTGTCTGAATCCTCAGCTCAGGCTCTTCATCATTATGCTCTGCAAACTGTAAAATACCATATAAACATCTGGTATCACTGCTATTTCTCTGCGACAGACGGAGAATCAGATAAAAGACTGACAATAACAATGCCAGATAGAGAACCAGCATGCTGAGGCGGTAAGGACAGAGGGGCATGGAGCAGGCAGGGGGCCAGGCATTCCTGGCCCCTCCTTATTTCCCCTCTCCTTCCACTCCGACACTCAACACCCCAACACACACACACACAGACTCTGTCTAGAGCCCTGCATTGGCAGTACACGTTCACATTCACCATTTTACTTGGAATCTCACACCAGTCCTAGAGGCGATGTATGTTGTTCCCACTTAACAGATGAGGAAAACTGAGGCTCAGCGAGGTTCAGTGACTTATCCAGGGCCACATAGCTAGTCAGGATTTCTAACTCCAAGGCCCCTAGTCTTCGTGTCAGCCTGGTCATGCAGGTGTGGGTGAGATGCCCTCCTGGGGTCGAGAGCCCATCTGTGCCTCCCCCCCCCCACAACCCTCAGTGCTCATGGTTTGCTGATTCACGGTTGCTCTTTTGTCCACTGCACACTTCCCCTTCTAGCGTGTAAGCTCCTTTGAGGGCAGAGACCACATCTGGCTTGTTCACCATTGAGTCTCCAGGGTTCAGCCCCATGTGACAGGGAGGTGCTCAGTAAATAGTCTCCCACTCAAAATGCACCCCGAAGCTTCCTTTTCTACTGCGGGATTTGAGGGAGAAAGATGCAGCTCGTGGAAGTAGGGGTGAGGAAGAGAACCGGGCAGTGGCCACCTTTCAGTAAAGCACCTACTATGTGCAGCCTCTAGCACCCCAGGTGTGGGAGCAGGAGGTGGACAGTGTGTGGAGGAGAGGCCTCCTCTACGTGGCCCCCTCGGTAGCACAGAGGGAAATATAGCCGAGCCCTGGTACCCCCACACATGTGCCCACCACGGCTCCCTGAGAGAGGATTGTCAGACTTAACAACTGAAAACAGAGGGCACGCTGTTAAATGTGAATTTCAGATAAACAACCAATAATTTTCCAGTTTAAGTGTGTCCCATGACACAACAGATGGACCCAAATCTTGGTTCCGTCTTTATTGATTGTTAATATTTGATATGTACTTAAAACGGGCTTCCCTGCTGGCTCAGCTGGTAAAGAATCTGCCTGCACTGCGGGAGACCTGGGTTCGATCCCTAGGTTGCGAAGATCCCCTGCGGGAGGGCATGGCAACCCACTCCAGTATTCTTGGCTGGAGAACCCCCGTGGACAGAGGGGCCTGGCGGGCTGCAGTCTGCAAGTTCACAGAGAGCCGGACGTGACTGAGCAGCTGAGCACCACGTAAACTTAAACACAATTTTTAAATTGTTCATTATTGATCCGAAATTCAAATAGGACTGGGCGCCTTGTGTTTTACCTGGCCACCCCACCTAAGTTGTTGGAGACGGCTTATTTCTTCAAACGATCTGAGAATGATGACTGTGAGGACCAAGGGGAACCCAGAAAGGCCCCCCACAGTCCCCAGTGTGGAGGGAGCAGGGCCCAGCCCCGGGCACGGGCACGGAAGGAGGCTGAGAGCTGGCCTGTGGTGGCTGGGAGCCGGGTTCCCAATCCTCCTGGCACAGGGAGGGGCGTGGGGCCCGACCCGGCTGCTCCCCGTTAAGCGGAGCTGGCATTTCAGAGCGCGTCAGAGGCGCTGGCTCCCTGCCCTGGAAGTCAGCATCTGGCCTCTGAGCCAGCACCGCTTGCCCGGCCCCAGCCCTCTCACCTCAGCGGACCCAGACCGGGGGTCCCAGTCGGCCATTGTCATCCTGCCTGCGCCTCAATGGGGCCATTCAGGGGCTCTGCAGAGGCCTCTCGGGAGGGCACATCTCCCTCCCCCTCCGGGGTGCCCTTGGCCGCAGCCTTCGCCTGTGTGGGTGGGTGTCGGGAGTGGGGGCGTCTGGCTATGGCGAAAGCAGTTGGCAGCCAGGGGCAACGTTACTGAAGACTGGATTGTTGATGGAGGGCATAGAAATGTCCCACACGTCACGGGACTCTGGGGGGCCCTGCCCTCCCTGTGCCCCCTGCCCCCAGCCGGGGCAGCGGGGCTTCCGAGGGGCCCGCACCTAGGGCAGAGCAGCACGGCCTCCCCTCCGTTTGCAAAGGCTCTCGGGGCGATTAACTGGACACAGACAGAGCGAGTCCCAGCCCCAGCTTTGCCCAGTCCTAGCTGTGTGGGATTAGGCAAGTTGCTTTACCTCTCTGAGCCTTTCTCCATCTCTCAAACGAGACTCTTGGTATCTACCTCCAAGGTGGGGGCTAAAGGAGGCAAAACATGTGAGCAGGTAGCAGGAACCTGGCACACAAGCAGGGGCTTCCCCTCCATCCCTTCTTATTTCTAGCTCTTTCTAAGCCACTGGCGACTCAGCAAACGTGCTCTTCGGTGACACAAGACACAAAGGCCACTGCTGGGGGCTATCTAGGTTCAGGCTTTAACAAGGGGACACCAGGCCCCTTGGAGGCCTGGGATGCTGACTAAGGCCCCTGTCTGCTCACACTGACGCTGAAATACAGAGCTGGAGCTCTTTCTGCCACCCCGCTCTGGGGTCCCGAGGATCTCAAGCCTACTTTACCTTCCAGGTGCCCCTGCTCCAGGTTGCTCCTGAGCTCTGATTTCTGAATGAGCCAACAGATGCTGAACTCTATGGGCACTGCCAGGCAACCTACAGGCAGCCAGCCTGGGCCTTAAGCAGAGGATGAAGAGACACATACTCTGGGTTCATGGTCCTTTACCAGGAGTCCTGGTAAGAGCTTTCCAGGGGCTGACATCCAGTGTGATGCCCACCCTCCACAGCAACTCCAGCCCCCGGCTGCAAGAACAGGAGCCAGGACTCCCCATCTACCCAGAGCCCATCCCCCTGTGCTCAGCACACCAAATCCTGAAGAAGTTGCCCTGTTTTCTCTGCATCTCGCATGCATACATTCAAGCCTAGCTCCTCTTACCTTATCTGGGCTCACATCCTTGCCTGCCCCAACTCACCTAGCTCCCCCTTCTCTTTAATCATCCAAGTTGATATTTCCCTCTGGACCAGCCTTTGTCAGAGAGCAGTGGCTGTGGGCCATCTTCTGCAAGTTCACTTAATCATACTTGCCCAAAATATAAATTCTCGGGCCTCACCCAGATCTGCAAAATCAGCATCTCTGAGGTAAGGCCCAGGATTCCACATTTTTAACAAGTACCTGAGTCGTAAGGATGCACAGCGAAGTTTAAGAACCACTCTCATGGAGGGAGAAAGGCACGCTTGGCACCTCTCTCTGGTCCCACAGGACCTTTCTTTGCACACTCTCGTTTCCTGTTAATAACTGACTGAAAGAATGAATTAATTGGTTTCCTTATTGCCAAATTACATTAATATAATTGAGCTCTGCCATCTCATTTCCCAATTGCATTCTCCTTGGACTTTCTTGAGAGGTTTCTATCCATATACGAGAGTACAGCAGAAAATACACACACACACACACACACACGCACACACACGCACGCATGCACGCACGTACCTGAGACCAACGTTTACGAGAACTCATAGGAAATGGCACCCCACTTGCCTGGAAAATCCCATGGACAGAGGAGCCTGGTAGGCTACAGTCCATGGGGTCACAAAGAGTTGGACACGACTGAGCGACTTCGCTTCACATATGCCAGGCATTGGCTGCACGCTTCCTGCACTGGAACGTTCAGAGCAGCTCTGTGAGGCTGAGACATTCATGCCTCTAGAGCAGATGAGAAAGAACGGACGAGTGTGTCAGCCATTCACCTTACCTGGGCACAGCTGGGGTCTACGCCCCGGTCTGTGTGGTCATGACCACTTTCTCTTACCTACTTCATGATCCTGACTTCTCTGAATGCTGGTCTCAAATCCAAGAGCTCCGATCCCAGACCATGCATCAGAATCCCCTGCAGAGCCCTAAGAAATACAGGTGCAGAAGCTTCACCCCAAGCCTGTGTCTGGAAGGGAGATGTCTGGACATCTGTTCTCTTTTTGACAGCTCCACGTGGTCCTGGCAAAGAATGACTGGCCATGTGCCCAGGTCACGTGGCTTGTTCAGGACGGTCTAAGAGAGAAAACTCAAGCTTCTCGACTCTCAGAACAGTGCGCTTGCAGCCTCCTCACACTGTTCACATGCTATGGTGTGGCCAGTGGTTGGAATGGACTTTCTCCAGCCCCTCGAGGAACATCTGGACACACGCACACACGCATGCCCGTGCATGCCTGTGCATGTACACACCCCCATACATACATGCACATATCTACAAACATCTCAGCGTCAGATTCATTACCTTTCAGTCACTGGACAGATTCTCTGTTCCCATCAGGGCTCAGTGTGGACTTGAGGGGGCGGGGGATGTCCCTCCTCCAGGCGACTTGGATGGGGTTAAATGAGACAAGTCTAGGGGAGCTGAGGAAGGAATAGAAAGCCCTCCTTGACCTCCTCCAGGGCCTCCTCCCTCCTGTGGATGCTGGAGCAAGCCCACTAAATCCCCTTCCTACACATACAGTGGCCCCTGCCCGATTGGGCCAGGAGCGTGCGCAGGGATGGCTGGTTTCTATGGTACCAGTGACCGTGTAAGCAGCTTTTAAGTAGCTCTGATTTACACGGAACGAGCTGAAAAAAAAAAAAAGCTGCCACCTCTAAAAGCATTAGACAATAATTTTACCAAACAGCCTGATTCAGGGGCTCAATTAATCTGCTCTGCTCTTATCAATGGGCTTTCTGCAAATCAGGACCCAACCGCAGCATGACTGAAAGAAACGCCTCAGCAGGGAGACAGATTACATTTGCACGCCACCTGCCCATTGACAGGGCTTCTCTAAGCGGGGATAGAGAGCCCAGCATGACCACCAGAGCCAGCCCCTCCCCTTGGTACTCTGGGGCGCACTCCTTCACAACACGCTGGCATCGTGCAATGCAGCTTCCCACTGCAATTCAAGAACTAGACTTCCAAACAGCAAAGGATCCTGGGAGCTGGGCGCTATTCAGACTGAGGGAGGGGCTGTCCTCTCTTTGCTGAAGGGGCTAGAGCAGACTTCCAAGCCCACAGTGAGAAGGGCTGCGATGGGTCTGCCTCCAGTTGCTGCCAGATGCTATCGCAACCAGCCCAGAGCTCACTGCAAAGAGGAGAGCTGAGGTTCTCTAATCTTTAATGCCCAGGTCAAAGACAGGACTTCCCTTCCTTCTGTAGCTACGAGACAGATGCCAGCCTTCCATCACACTGACCAAGCATTAGCCACAAAGCCCAGTGAATAAGGGCTTCCCTGGTGGCTCAGATGGTAAAGGATCCACCTGCAATGCAGGAGACCCAGGTTCAGTCCCTGGGTCGGGAAGATCCCCTGGAGAAGGGAATGGCTACCCACACCAGTATTCTTGCCTGGAGAATTCCATAAGACACAGCAATGTAAGATATGCATCGGCTGCAGATTCTAGAAGTCTCTTTTCTGATATCCTCTTTCAGGGGGTGTCCTGTCCATCCCTCCCATCCCTAACAGAGGGGTTATTAGAGGCAACAGGGTCCATGCCTCCATACAGAAGAGGTAACTGAGTATTTTCAGGAGGGAAGTCTCTCTTCAGCGCTTCTGACGAGGTAAGGGCATAATTGCTTTTCTGCTCCTTAAACTTTAATTTGCCTATGAAATATCTTGAGTTCTGGTTCAAATGCAAATTGTGATTCAGAAGGTCAGAGGCTAAGCCCAAGGTTTGGTGTTTCTACCAAGCCTCCAGGTGATGCTATGATAGCTAGTTCAGAGATCATGGTTTTTTATTAACAAGGGTTAAAGTACAGAAAGGAGCCAGAACAAAGAAAGGAAAGCAGGAAGGAGGGAGGGAGAGGGGAAGAAGGGGTGGGGGAGAGGAGAAGAGAAAGAAGCAAAACAGAAGACAAAATGGAAGCAGCGCGTGTTGGCAAATCCAGTTCTCAGCTCTCTCTCCTACTGGGGATCCAGCCCTAAACTTGGACCACGTAAGAGTCTGCTCACAGGGTAAGATTTTCCCAACCTGATCAAAAATATTACCTCTTCCCAGCCAACTTAACTCACCTACATCTTGAGGTTAAGACAATGATCTTTGTGCTAAGATACTCGTCCATCCTTTGCAGTAAGAGTCCCTACAAAAGATGCAAAATTGTCAAAGGCAGAACATTTTAACCCATTCTCATCTTAAGAGACACACTGTAGATTTCCTAGTAGCATCTAGAGAAATAGGTGTGAGTAAGAATCTTGGATTTGGAGTCAGACCTAGAGGCTAGTCCCAGCTCTGCCTGAAATCTTGCACAAGTCCCTATTGTTCATTTATTAAATATTTAGTAATCACCTACTAAGTGCTGGACATTGTTCTAGGTGTGAGGGAGATAGCTGTGAACAAAAGAGGTGAAGCCCTAGTTCTTAATGAGCTGAAAGTCTAATAGAGGAAGACACAAGATAATAAATATATAGCGTGTCTACGGTAGATTGCTCTGGTTCTGGAAAAAAATAAAGCAGAGCAAGGAGACATAAAAGAATGGATTGTTCTTTTATATAGGATGGTCAGAAAAAGTGCCTTTGATAAAGGGGCATCTGAGCAGAGGCGGGAAGGAGCTACGTCAATATCTGGGGAAGACATTCCAGGCAGCAGGTGCAAGGGCCCTGAGGCTGGGCTTCATTATCTATAAAATAAAGAGGTAAGACAACAGGGTCTTTGTGACATAGTTCTGAGGTTCCAGAGTCTTCCAGTCAGGAGCAGGAGGGGCTTTGGAGGCGGGGGAAAATGACCTGTGCTGTGCAAATGGGCCAGGGTGGTGAAACCTCCAGGCCATCTCAACAGCCTCCTCCTTTTTTACAGTCTTTCCAACTCTGTTTCTAGGAGCAAATCACCTAGTTGTTTTTAAGAAACAAAAATAATCTGTCCTGTTAAGGGAGAGATATTTTAAAACCACTGAATGGATTTTTTCCTTCCCAGCTTTTATTTTTTATTGATACATCTCCTCTCCTTCCAGTTCTAAAATAAGCACCCTGTCTGCCCATGCACTAATCCAAAGGCAACACAGTGCAGATGGCGTGGGCCTGGGGAGAGCCAGGCGGAGATTGCTTGGAAGGCACCAGACCCAGAGAAAAGACACCAAGACAGCCTGGCCAGCCTGGCCTCACCCATGGCCTGCTTCCTCCAACTCCAGGTGACGAGACATTCTTAAAAACAGCAATGGAATGTGGTGAGAGCTGGCATTTGCAAATGACAAATTTCTGACCAAATTCCAGTTCTCTGGAATGGAAAACCAGCAGCTTCCTGTTACAAAATGTACCAACAGTTCATGCCTAATACATGGGTGTGGGCAATGCATATACTTCAAATCTAAATTTGGCTAAAAATGTAACAAAGCCGGCATATTTTTAGCCAGGTAAACATTTCTAGGGACTAGGTCAAATTTATACTGGTTTCTGTTCTGCAATCCAGAGAAGAAATGATTCCAAATGAGTGAGAAGCAGGGACCCAAGGGGAAAGCCACCCCCAGGCAATTGGGAGTCACTGACTCCTAGTGACCATCTCCAGTTTGTGAGAGCTTCCCAGGACAAAATAGTTTGTCCTTTCCCACTAGAGTTGTGTGTGTGCTAGCTAAGTCACTTCAGTTATGTCCTACTCTTTGCGACCCCATGGACTGTAGCCTGCCAGGCTCCTCTGTCCATAGAATTCTCCAGGCAAGAATACTGGAGTAGGGTGGCCATGCCCTCCTCCAGGGCATTTTCCCAACCCAGGGATTGAACCCAGGTCTCCTGCATTGCAAGCATTCTCTTCACCTACTGAGCCACCAGGGAAGCCAGCACCTTTTAAAGAACAAAGCCCCAGGCTACTTTAGGAAGGCAAGTCTTAGCTGGGTTTTACTACCTCTCATGCTAAAGAACCTTAAACAAATTGTTTTCCATCCCTGTGCTTTCGTCTCTCCTCCCCACCCTTAACTAGAGTTAGGAGAGGCACAGAGAGCGGACTGTGCCATGGGGGAGGACGTAGTCTCTGCTAGCGTTGCTGAGTTTCAGGCCTGTTTCCTCCACTTGTAGACAGGTGACCTTGGGCAAGTTGCTTATGCTCTACCTGCCCTGGTTCACCTGTAAAATGGAGATAATAACCAAAGTGCCTACCTCAGAGATTATTGCTTTTATAATAATTAAATGGGAAAATCCATAGAGAGTGCTTAGAAGAATGACCAGCACATAGCAAGAGCTCAGTAAGTAACACTAGATCTTATCTACCCCATACCAGACAGTTTCACACACAGTATTGCTTTGATCTGCACAGCACACTGAAGTGCTATACTTTCCCTTGGGCAACTGAGGCTTAGTGGGACTGACTTGTCCAAGTTACAGTTCAACAACTATTTACTGAGAACTTACAGTGTCCTGGGCCCTACACCAGCACGGGGAAGTTAGATGCTTGGTAAATAAATGGGGAAGTAGGCTCTTAACCTGGGTTTCTCTAACTTCCAGCCTAGGGGAGCAGGGTCTAAGATGCTGGGCAGAAAAAGCACAGATGTGAAAGCAGAGAGTTTCAAAGCTGACTCCATGTGGTCTCAGTCACGATACTGACCTTCTATGAGCCTCAAACATGAAACGGATGAAATGCCACCAGACTTATCTCATTGTGGTGAGGCTTAAATGAGATGATGTATGGACAGTGTCCTGCCCATGGGAGGCGTTGAATGGTGGTCTGCTGCCACAATCATACCATCCACAAAGAACTCCTAGTTTTGATCCACTGAGCCAAATGCAAATGCTTTCGAATATGAGAGAATGAAAAGAACAGACTTGTGGTTGCCAAGCGGGACGGGGCTGGGAGAAAAATGGACTGGGAGTTTGGGATTAGCAGTGCAAATTATTATACATAGAGTGGATAAACAACAAGATCCAACAAGCACAAGGAACTGTATCTAATAAATATATATTTATATATATATGGCAATAAACCATAACAGAAAAGAATATGAAAAAGGTATATATATATATGTATATATATAACTGTATCACTTTGCTGTACAGCAGAAATTAGCACAAGATTTTAAATCAGCTATACTTCAATAAAGTAATTTTTTAGGAAAAGAATATGTATCTTAACTACTCAGTAGATGGAGAAGGAAAGAACATAGCTTAGGGCTGGTTCCAATTCTTTAGGCCATCAGGCCCTTCAGACCAGAACATCTGACTGCCATGAGTGTGGCGGGGAGAACACTGGGCCAGAAGACAGGGGGCCTGGATCCCAGGTTTTTGTTCTGCCCTCAGAGCTGGGTGACCACGGGCAACTCACACCCCTCTCTAGGCTGTTTCACCATTGGCAGTGGAGCTATGGGAATAGATGGCCTCCAAGGTCCGCACTGGCTCAGACATCCCAAATATCTAGTTCATAGAGGCACAAATCACTAAGCAGACATCCCGAGTGAGCCTGATTCTTATAAATCTGGTTTCGTCGCCTAAATGGTATTTTTCCCTCCAGGGTTTCCTCTGTCCAGAGATAGTTAACAAGCAAAGTTCACACACTGGAAGGTCTGACAGTTTGGGGATGCTTTGTGGCCCACATACTTTGACGTCAACATGCGTCACTCCCAGGTCTGAAAATAATCAAAGCAAATCAGCATGCAATGGGAACTGTCTGCAGAGCTGCCACAGGAGGACAGGAAAGAGGTCCTGCCAGCTGTCAGGCACATGGACCTGCTGGGTCGAGCAGCACGGGGGTGACTTGGGGGACAGCAGGCAGTGAGAGGAGACTGTGCCCAGACTGCAGCAAGATGCGAGCCAAAGCCAGTGGAGCTCCTCACTTGGTAAACGCAGAACCTCCAGCAACAGGCTGGGACAGGCACAGAGGCCCCGACAAGAAGGAGACAGCGGGGAGGCCACGGCCAAGGAAACGGGGAGCAGGCTCCAAGGAGCAGACAGCTTGGAGATTTGATTTTTTTTTAAAGCAGCACCCCAGTATGGGACTCAGGCCTCTTCCAGTTACTGGCAGAAGACAGGGGTTGCTGCTAAGTCGCTTCAGTCGTGTCCGACTCTACGACCCCAGAGACGGCAGCCCACCAGGCTCCCCCGTCCCTGGGATTCTCCAGGCAGGAACACTGGAGTGGGTTAAGAGCACAGATTTTGGACTCAGAAACACCAGGTAGGAATCCTGCTACTGTTCAAACCAGCTGGGTGACCTAAAAAAGACCCCTCTCAGGCATCTCCCCACTGACCCCTCGCTTTCCTCCTTCCTGATAAATCAGGCTCAGAAAGTGAGTGTGAAGATTGAGATTGAGTGTGAAGATTGTGCGGAAATGGCACGAGTGGTTGCTATCACCCTTATTCCTGGAAGGCTGGTCCTATCCTCTTTTCTTAACCAACTAAAACCCTTTAAAACACTTCTCAGTCCCCCTTTCAAAGTTGTTGGTGGGGGGATGTGCCAAAGCCCTCCAGAGCCCAGTGTCCTCCCCACGCAAACTTTCCAGTCTGCTGAACCACCATGATCAGATAGACCTTCCAGTGGAGCAACCAGTGTGGATGCTGTAGACATCCTTGTGTAAAGGAAACTTGTGTAAAGGAATCTGCCTCTTCCCACTACCCAGCCAGGTAAGTTTCTCCAAGACCTGGTTGGAGAGCTTTGACACTGGCTTCACCCTCTGTCTTCCATGCTTGGCCACCCACCGCCATGGGCTCGTTTCAGCTCGTACACTGACAGACAGTTCTACAGGAGGCATATGGCTAAGCCACAGCTTCGTGAACACAGCTGGTGCTCAACAGCCACTCAATCCTGTTTTTCAATTCTTCCTTTTATCTTCCCCCTCCCTTCCTTCTTTCCTTCTGGAATATGAACCAAGAACTTAATATGTGTTGATGCAGTCCGGCTGATGTAGTACCAGCAGAGATCATGAGAGTCACACCCTCAACCTTATGGAGGTCGCGGTCTGGCTAAATAACAATCATAGTTCAAGTTACAGGAGCTCAGAGCAGGCTATGGGAGCACACAGGAGACAGGCTACCTTCAGACCACGGTGGTGGCAAAGGGCTTCCTAGAGGAGGCGACACTAAGCCTGACCTTGAATGGGTAACGGATGAGAAGGGTTGAGCCAGGCAAAGGAATTCTAAGTAGTGAGGAGAGAAAGGGGGTTAAAGCAGAGAAAGGACCTTGCTTCTGTTCAGACTCCTTGCCTTCTCCATGCCTTGATGAGTAAAATTCAACCTGGTGTTTTCATAATTTTAAAAACTTCTTCATTAAAAACAATCTCTTTTGTACTTTCAACCTTGGAAATGTCTTAGATTTTTACAAGAGATTATCAAATAAACTTGGACCTTATGATTTCCATAAAATTTCCACAACCATCCTCATAAAAGAAGAGGAATTAAGCCAAGATTCTCACGCTATACCAGAATGGAGATAAGAAGTCCAGATCCCGGTGAAACAAACTTGGCCAGGCTCTTTATTGTGAGTGCACACACATATTCACACACATACACTCTTACTTCACACATCCTACCTCGTATATGTTCTCATGGATATACCACAGATGTCAAGGGGATTGCACATGTATACTCTTTTGCCAAGGCTTTCTTTTTGTTTCCCAACATTTTATTTTGAAAAATTTCAAACAAAAGTTGAAAGAGTTGCATGTGTATCTAGACTCACCAGTTTTAAACATTTTATAACATTTGCTTTCTCCTTCTATCTGCACATATACTCACTTTTTTTTTTTTGGTCCTGAACCCATTTGGGACTTAGTTGCTGACACCCAGACACCTCACCTCTAAATACAGCATGTATCTTCCAAGAAAATGGACATTTTCTTACATTATTTCCAAACCATTAACAACAACGGAGTAATCGTGCTCAGTCACTCGGTTGTGTCCAACTCTTCATGACCCCATGGACTGTAGCCCACAAGGCTCTTCTGTCCATGCAATTGTCCAGGCAAGAATACTGGAGTGGGTGGCCATTTCCTACTCCAGGGGATCTTTCCAACCCAGGGATCAAACCCATGTCTCCCACATCTTCCCACGTTGTAGGTGGATTCTTTACCCCTGAGCCACCAGGGAAGGCCCAGTGAAGTAATACTATCTAATATACAATCTGCATTCAAGCATCTCCCATTGTTTCCAAAATGGCCTTTCTAGCATTTGTGGCTTTGCTTGTCAAGGATCTCCTATTGGATTTGGTTATCACGTCTCTTTCGTCTCCTTTTCTAGAATAGTTCTCCATCTACCTTTTAATCTTCTTGTTTGTTTTTCATGGCATTGCCAGTTTGGAAGATCCCAGGCTCACTGTCCTAAAGAATGACCCATAATCTGAATGTATCTGCTTCTGCAGGCCAACAATTTATCAAATACCCCATTTTTCCTCCTTCTGTCCAGAATCAGCCCTGCCAGTAACACAGTGATCACACCTTACTGGACCTTGGGGCATGAGAGCACTTGGAATTTTACAAACCCCAGAGAGGTTAAATGATATGATGAAGTAGCTAATATTTATTTAATATTGAATGAATATTTTCAATATTTCTAAACTCTGGGGCAGAGGGGAGGAGCCAGATATCATATATACCATGCCCAAAGAAATTTTATAGCAGTTTACTTTGATTCCATATTAACAACGCCTTTTCAGATTTTTTTTTTAAGTGCTTTCACACTTGCTATTTCAGAGCCTTGACTTTGAGATCAAATAGTTAAGGGTTCAAATTCTGGTCCACCACTTAACCAGCTGTGCTACTTGGAAAAGTAGTTTAACCTCTCTCATCCTTGGTTTCCTTGAAGGGTATTAACAGTGGAAGATGATGAGGTCAGTGTCATGCATAATAATCACCTCTATTAAGTGTCACAAAAACTCTTCAAAAAAGAGTAGAACAAGTATCATTCTACCCATTTTATAGATGAGGCAACTGAGGCTCAAAAGAAAATGTAACTTACTGAAGGTCATGCAGCAAAGTATCTGAAGAACCAAAGTTGCTGATTCCAAGAACTGTCATTTCTGTTCTCTTGGGGAAGTAGCGTCTATCTAATGGGGTGTTGTGAGGATTAAATGAAATGATGCGTGTCCAGTGCCATGCTCTGTCAGTGCCGGTTCCCATTATTATAATCATGTTCTTGTGAGTATTTGATTTGGTTCCAAGGCTCCAAAAGAACCTCGCCATTATCTTGACCCAGCCCCCACACCTACAAACCAAAATTCACTGCAGGTACTGAAGTTTCACTTGGAGAGAGAAAATATTCTGAGGCTGTGGGGCCATTGTTTGCAAAACACAAGAGAGGGTCTGTTTTCCTTGGGAAATGGAGCACTAAGTCATGAATCACTCTCTAGGTTCTGTGTGGGTGACTTGGGGTTCCTGCAAAAACTTTTAGCTGTCACTCACTACTGACTTGTGTGGACTGCAGCACAAAAGCCTGACCCAGTTTTGTTCCCAAAATCACATGAACCATTCTGCCTGAGACATTCCAGGAACACATTGTCCATCTCTTTGAACAATGTGACCAAGAGACAGAGTCACCATTGAATGTGGCCCTGTGGCTATTAGTAAAACACCATTGGGCACCCAGCCATGCCTTGGGGCACCTTAGTGACCAACCTGATCACAAGGTTTAGCTCCCACCACAATCATGCCAGCCCTAAGGGAAGAGGGCTTTCCTTCTGCCTTCAGAACAATGAGAAGCCATTCAGAAGCCAAATCAATGGGATTGTTCCATTCTTGGTCCCGGGCAGCACAATCAGATTGGCCAGTTCCATTCAACCACCTTGACGGTACCAGTTCAGACTGGGTGTTCAAAGGAGGCTTCCCATAAGCTTGGTTTGCAGCAGATCCCTCAGCTTGGTTAGTGCTATAGAGATGGCATGTTTGGAACCGAAATGTGAAGATTTCACTTCACAACTCTGGACATGACTCATTTAGAGGACACTGTTCTGAACTTACTCTTGCTCCCCATTCATCTAACAAAAGCTCCGCTATGCTCTCTGCTTCCACAGTGCAAACCACCTGTTCTCCATATAGTTAACCATGCACTTGAGAGGTAGAAAGGTAGGGTAGAAAGAACATGAGCTTGCAATGAGGCAGATCTGGTTTCCAAACTTGGCTCTGACCTTGGGTAATAAAATTAGGCAATATCACATATTTTTTGCTTATTCCATACCAGGCTCTGTGTTAGCAACCTCCCAGTATTATCTCATTGGATTCTTACAGAAAATGTTTAAGAATCATTGTTTCTGCTTCACAGATAAAGACACTTACATTTAGAGATGTTAACTTGCCCAAAGCCTAGATTTGAACCCAGGTCTGTCTCTCAATTAAGCCTAATCAACCATTTTAAAACTGCCTTCCAGGGACTTCTCTGGTGTTCCAGTGGCTAAGACTCCATGCTCCCAATGCAGGGGGCACAAGTTCAATCCCCAGTCAGGAAACTATATCCCACATGCCACAACTAAGAGTTCACATGCCACAGCTAAGAGTGTGTGTGCCATAACTAAAGATCCCACACGCCACAACTAAGTCCTGGAGCAGCCAAATATTAATAAAGCAATAAATATGAACAAAACTGCCTCCAAGTGGTAACTTCCCTGGGTTTCATCTTCCTCCTATGAAATTCATGGGCCACTTTACATTTTACCCAGTTTCTCGTGCCTCATACTACATTTTATATATATAATATATATATTATATACATTATACACACACATATATATGAATATATACATATATACATATTATATACATTACACACACATGTATATATACATATATATACACATAATATGTATACATATATATACCTATACATATAGATAGATAGATAGATAGATAGATAGATAGATAGATACACACATAAAATCCCTGCAGAGTACTACCTGGCTTATAGCAGATGCCTCATAACTGTTCCCTTCCTTGCTGCTGAGACTGATTTTAAGAAATAAGAATCTCTTAAGCCAAATGTCCAAAATCTCACCAGGTGTTTCGGCTTTTGCAGACTGGCTTCAGGGGTTTCACTAAGGCCTAATTAAAACACCTCTCTCAAGGCTACATCTCTTACATCTTATAAATAAATAAAGTAGGACACCAAGACTTGGTTCTTCGATCTCGGTCACAGATGAAGGGAGTATGAGAAGTGGGGAGCAAATCAAGCTATTCTGAAAGCTGGAAATTGGGCTGTAATTCCTCCAGTCTGGCCTTTGATGTGTGTGTGCTTACATGTGCTTATTACTTTAAGCTGTTCCATGTGTATATATTTGTATATGTGTGTATATTTGTGTATATACACATATCCAGAAGTTGATGTATTTATACACGCACATATATACACACGTAATGATACTCTAAATGAGCCACCAGTCCCACCCTTAAAGTGTTTTCAGAAAATTAACCCATGAAATAAGCAATAATACGTGAACTATAAACATTCTTGCATGTTGGCAGATAACCATACTACACATTCTCCTCCAAGAACTGAGGAAGAGAAGAAAGGGAATAACACAATAGCAGAAAAATGCACTAATCAAATCCATAATCAACTCTGATGATGGAGCAAGGATTCTAATCAAAACACAATGGGGCAAAGTTGCAACAGGTTGCAAGCTTGGAGCTGCATTCTCTTCCTGGGGGGCTTTGTCTGTGTTTTTTTTTTTAAACATCTAAAACACCCACAGAGGATTTCCATCACTTCTAATTACTTTTTTAAAGAAGTAAGCTGCAAGTTGAACACCAGGCTCCTAAAAACAGGAAATATCAAAGTATTATATATATATATAAATATAATTTTCTTCCCTCTGCAACTGCTTCTTAAAAATAGGCTAACCTCTCCTCAAATAGCTCATGAGCATTGCTTATCTGTAGGTCGGTCAGACAGGGTTTCTGAACTAACACAGAGCAGGTCTCTAAAACAATTCTTTGCACATGGTCATAATTTATACGCCATGTTAACAGAGCAGATGCTATAAATGTTCATTCTTGAGGGGAGGCCCAGGTATCCCAGCACCAGGAGGGGGACTTGGGAGGGATGTTGCAGCTGCAGAACAGTTCCTCTCTCTGGGGGTCGAGCCCCAGCTATAGATTTGCGGGAGAGATTCAAGGTGAGGAGCTTGGCGAGCTGACAGTGGCACTCCACCTAAAAGCTAGTTGCTGGCTACATCAGGTCTTTTCACACTTGATGGAGATGGAGAGCAGGCTTGCGGGAGAATGGGCCATCACTGGCTGAAATAAGTTGTTGCCTAATATAAGCCATGAGAACTGTCTCCTTTCCCCATATCACACCATGTTAGAGATTCTGAACCTTAAACTAATAATAATCACTGTCATTCCCCAAGGGTCTGCTATGAACCAGGTCTTTTATGGACACCATCTTTCCATAACTACCCACATGCTCAGGACCACTATCAACCAGGAAGGCAACAGGCAATTCCAATTTTTCAACTGCGAGAAGCCTTTGTTCTTTGCTCATGCTCACCTTTGGAAAGGAAGATACTAAATATGAAGTCATCACCTGTTACGTGAAGGTGTGGCTTCCCTGTGGCTACACCGCCTCCTGCTCTGCACCACTGCATGCCCTCCCCCTTCCCCACACGTTCATCACACCCCCTCTCCTCCCCTCCCAGCTATCCCTGCCCATCTCTGGAACCCACCATCTCCAGCCCCCTCCGTGAGGCTCTCTGGACTTCTCCAGCCATCGTGGCCTTTTCCTTCCTTTCAGCCCCAAACAGCCCTCTCAGCCCTCTTGGTGTTGTGCCCTGATCTCTTCAGTACATCAGTTCTACCTCCCATCTAGACTAAAAGACCTCCAAGGCCCAGACCATGTCTAATATACCCTCTACCTCCACCGGAACATGAAAGAAGGAGGCAGCTATGAAGATGGGGAAGACCACCAGCCTGCAATCCAGACCACCCACAGCTGGACTCCCTGCTTGCCACCCTGGAGCCGGATGACCTGGAGAGAGTCACTCAACCTTGCTGAGCCCTGTTTACTCCTCCAGCTCAGTGGCTAGAGCGGTGGTCTTATAAGTTAGGCCTGTGAGTAACCCGAAACTCCCTATGATCTTCTCTCTATAGCATGCTGATTAAGAACAGGGAGTCCAGAACCAGGCTGTCCAAGCTCTAATTCTACTCCTGCTATTCATGGGGTCACTAACCCAGCCTTTGCCTCAGTTTCCCAAGTGTAAAATGAGAATGATAACACATGTCTCATTGGATTGTTGTAAGAATCAAATGAGGTCTTTTAGAACAATTCCTGGCACATCGGAAGTGCTATGCGATGACTTGCCCTTGTTATATTACTGTCGTTGAAGATGTTACACGAAATTATTGTCATAGGAAGTCATATCTGCTTTAAGTGTTACCGTGAGGATGAAATGAGATCATACGAAGAGAGCCTGGCACGTCAGGCACTTCCCTCACCTTCCCACCACGCCTGGTACTATATTAGGTATGTGACAGATGTTCTGTAAACCCTTGTGAACTGAATGATACCTTCTCAAGGGCTTGACAGAATAAGCTATGCCTTTTCTCACTGAGAGGCTATTAGATCTACATTCAACAATGCCCCATCTCTTGGTTTAGCAATATAAATGTCTCATTTTATTAAGTGTTTCCTATTTGCCAGACACTGGGCTTTATATATCTTACTTATGTACATATATAAATATGTATCTATGATGTATGTATATGCATATATATAGACAGGTGTATAAGGCACTTTGCAAATGTTATTTTTCTTAAGCCTCTCACAATTTGTGTGGTTGTTAAATGCCCATTGTTACAGATGGGAACACTGAGGCCCAGAGAGGTTAATGGACTAGGTCACCAGCTTGTACATGGTAAAGGCAGGACACCTGGGATATCCACCTGACTTTAAAGCCTGTGCTACTGACCACTGCACAGCCCAGCCTAGTAAAAGCCTCTGAGTAACAAAGGGAGTCAAATGCCCCAAGATATCATTTGCCACTTAACTCCTCATCTCCGGAGGATCTTCTAGTGACAAACATCAGGTTTTGAATTCGGGACTACCAAGCCTGACCCTGTCCTCGGGCTGCATGGAGAGGCCTTCCTGGATGGTGCACAGGCAATATGTCAGGCCCAGAGGGAGAAGACTTGTCCAAAGAGGAAAACCCCTTTTGCCACTGATTCTCTGATGCCAGGGCGAGGCCATGAGAACAAGGATCTGCATCTGCACAAAGAACTGCCAGGAAGCCCGACCGTGAATGAAAACAAAGGGGGAGGCAGGCTGTCAAAACCAGGTAGCCCACTGGAAAGTCCACCCAAACCACCCTCGTGGTCAGTACACAGGGCCCTCTTGAGGGCAAGGGAGATGGGGTGGGGGCAGACAAGGGACTGTGGGCCGTGGGCAGGGGACAGAAGGAAAGCCTTGAGGGAACGGGACCACATGAGCCCCTCTGGCAGCAGCTAAAGATCATTTTTCCAGGAAACAGGGTGATGAATCACCTTTTCAGAGCCTGCCCATCGAAAGCCCTCCAACCCTGTGTGTTAAGTGAAAGGTCAAATGGACAGCGGTAGAACAGCTGCCTGGTCACAATGATCACAGAGTCCACTTTGCCCTCATTCCTCAGGCCCTCTTCATCAGGATGGAGGGTGTGTGTCACCGCTCTGGCCTCCCGCATCCACTCCATCACACCCCACCACACCCCATCAGCCCTGCCTCCAAGGATGGAGGGGACACCCTCACAAGAGCACACCCCCAGGCTCACTCCTGTTTCAGAGACCACTGAACAAATCCTGTGATGAACAGCAGAAAAAGAGCTCAGAGCACAAAACCCTATAGCAGAGACAGGCCCAGTAGCATTGGGGGTAAATCTTGCCTTCCTCCCACACGCCATCACTCAAACCTGTCAGCTTCCAAAAATGTTTAGCAAGTGCAGCAGCAAGGGGCATGCTTATCAGCCTGGTGTGGGAGCGTAATCTGCTTTGAGGGCCTTCTCCAGCCCAGAGTTCCAAAAGTCTGCTTACAATTAGCTTCCAGCTTCAGTTCCTCCATCAGAAAGGCTAGGAATGTGTTGAGTTCTAGCCTCTGATCAGAGAAAGCTCTAGGAGAAGGTGGAGACAGGGTCAGCAGAGATTAAGTGCCAAAAAGGTCAGCTGGTCTGTTGCCACTTCCCTGACACCAGCCCCACACTACCTCCCCCGCTGGCTTTCCGCCTCTCCTGACTGGGACAGTCACATCCGTCAGGTCGGCCTGTCCCCAAAAGTCCCTGCTGACTAACTGCCAAGAAAATACAGCGTGCCCCTGCTCCCTCCTACCAGGAGAGGGAGGGGGGAAAAAAGGAGCAGTGAGGGCAGGAAGCCAGGAGAACCGGATTGGCCCTTGCTGATTTCCTTAAAAGAGATTGCATGGCTAGGGCCTGTCACCCAGCCGAATTGGGTGATGCGAGCTCGGTCTGGAAAGGTAGAAGTCATCAATTCTGTTCAAGCCACCCCCACACCCGCACCCCCCTTCCCCCCAGTCACCCGGGCTACCGGCACCGGGATCTACTACCCAGGAAGGAGGGGCTTAGCTTCGGGCCGCCATTCCGAGGCAGCCACCCCCGCCCCTTCGCTACAGCCAGCCGAGACGCTAGGAGTCTCCAGTTGCTTGCCTCCGCCGGTGCACCGGGCACTCCTACTGCAGTCCTAGCACCGTGCCTGGAATGCTGTCAGCCCGAAGGATGGGGCAGGCCCGAGTATCTCCAAGCCGAGGGGGGCCGGTACACTGCCACCCCTAGACCTCTTTTCCTGGATCTTGCAGCCAGGCCAGGGGGGAGTGGAGCCCAACGAGGTCTCGGACCATTCCTCGGCAGGGACAGAATCTCTGCAGAACCGACAGACACACAGCCGCTGCAGCAGGCACTGTCTTCTTGGGGCCAAGCCCCTCGACATGCAGAACTTGACATTTCCAGTGTGGCACATGGTGTCTTGAGGACACCCTGATCGTGCCCCACCCCACCGCGCCCCCAAGAAGGAAGCCGCAGGCAGCCAGCATCCCGATCTCGCAGAGCTCCTTAAGGCAAACCTCGGTCACCCGGGCCACACCCACTGACCAGCTAGCTCACTCTCCGAGCGCAACCCCCAATCTGCTGGCCTAAGTGGCACGGTCCCCTTCTCAGCCCACCGGGTACCCCTTTCTCCTCTCCAGCCGTGTCAACTTCCACCCTCAAAAAAAATATTCACCCTTCCCCGCGGAACAGTGCCCCAGGCACACAGCACCTCTCACCTGGGTATCGAACCCGTTCTCCACGGAGCCGCTCATCCGCAGCGGGAGCCCCTCCCCCGCCAGCTCCTGCAGCCCCTGCGATTTCAAGGGGATCTGGCTAGGGTAGGCGGTCTTGCTCACCTCCACCTTGCTTCCCAACTTGAGATAGCAAGGCTGGGGGCCCGCCCGGGCTGGGGGCACGTGCAGGATGGGCGCGGCGCTGTGCACGGGTTTGGGCAGTCCCGACTTCATTTTGGAGGCCACCAGGATGGCCGGCATCTTCTCCCGGGGCTTCGGCTTTCCCAGCACGTCCCTGGAAGCGGCGGCGGAGGCGACCGCTAAAGGCAGCGCGGGCAGCAGAGTAGGCGCCGGCCTTCGGCCCGAGAGGCGCCCACCACCAACCGAGGGAAAGAGAAAAAAAGAAAAAATCCCCGGGTTCGGGGATCTCGGAGCAATCGGTCGAGCTGGCCTTGGCGGTGCGGGAACCCGGCGGAGGACTGATCGCGCGGCGCTCAGCGGGTCCCACCTGGACGGATGCTGCCGCCGGGTTTCACGCCCCTCCTGGGTGGCCTGTTCAAGGGCTCTGGGTGCTCAGGAGCTGTTGCCTCTCGCGATTCTCCTCCTGGGACCCCGAGGCTTGGACGCCCATATTAACTTGTCATTGCATCTCCGAAGTGAGGAGGCCCGGCTCGAAGAGGGGTGGCGGGGACCCACGCCTCCCGCTCCGGGGAGGCTGCGGGTGTGAGCCGGCGAGCTGAGGGGCTAGCAACCGCGGAGGGGAGGGAAGGAGCGATACGAGGAAGAGAGGGAGGGCGCACGCAGCCCAAGACGTCTTCAGCGAGAGGCAGCTGTCGCTCTGATCACAAGCACCGCAGTGTCCCCCCGCGACGCAGAGGCGCGGCGAGAGCCCCCGAAAGGTCTCTTTAGGTGTGACAGTCAGTCACCACTGCCAGAAGCCCCCCGGGGCAGAGAGCACTTCGGCGCCTGAGGGTCTGCACATGCTCCGTGCGCTATAGCGCAGCAAGGCTGTGGCCGCGGGCCGCGGGCACCCGGACGCGCGGCTGGCGGGCTGGGCTGGGCAGGGGAGGGCAAGGCAGCGCTCGCGAGCGACAGCCGCGCTTCCCGGGAAGGCTGCGCTGGATGCGGGGCTCCGCGAAGGGGAGGACAGGCTGCGACCCGCGCGGCTGTGGCGCGCGCTGACAGCCCGGGCCGCCTCAACGCGCCGATTGGTCCGCGGCGGGCCAATCGGCGGCCGCGGCTCTCCCTGCAAAGGGGGCGTGGCCTCAACTCCCCGGGCCGCCGCCGAAACTCTGGGGCCGCGCTTTGGCCGCAAGTACAAAGCGGGCTGGTGGCCGCTCTGCAGCGCGGCTCTGGCCGCGCGCTCCCCCGCGGGTCCACACCCACCGCGTCCTGAAACCCTTTTGAAAAATGCCCTTTCGAACGCAAGCGCCCGCCTCGGGGCCCCGCGGGGAAGGCTCCGGGAAAGTTTGTTTCCTTTTTTAAATTGTTCTGGTCACCTTAACGGTCTGAAGCTTCCGGAGTCGCGCCTGCAGCCCTGCGGCCCCCCATCTGGTCTGGGCAGGGCGGTTCCTGAGGCTCCCGCGTGAAGGACGCGCCAGCCATTTCTTCTCTTTTCTGCCAGCTCCTCCAGGCGGGCCGGGGGGCCTCCGAATGGCTTCCTCTCCAGCTTTCAAAGGCTGCACATTTCACTTAACTATGTGAAGTATTTATAGGCAAATACAATACCCCCGCGAAGCCTGCCGACCCCAGACGTTTCCTCCTCGCAACCTACCACATTCTGTAATTAGAGTGGCCAGAGGAAGCCCGGAGAAGCTCCAGGACCCCGGCCGGGCTTGGGCTAAAATCTTGTTGCGTTTCGGATAGAAACCCCTCCCTGTCTGCGCCTCGGATGCACTGACCCCACAGGTTCCTCGACTTCAGTCCGCTCGAGGATTTCTCTCCTGTCCCAGGCGCTCTGTGGGTTCCTCGCAGAGAGCTGGAAGGGATGACACAGGCAGGCCAGACCCCTCGCGATTCACAGATGAGGATTACCAGCCCCCCACCCTCCGTCCCCGTAGAACTTCCTGGATTTAAATCGGGCAAGTTCTTTGACTTAGATACATCTTTACAAAGCTTCGGTTCTCACTGGGAGTAAGGAGGGGGGTTGAAGACATTATGCTATTGTTTGGATAAATGAGATAGTTAATTACAGTCATGTAGCAGGGGTACTTGCAATGTGAAAGACCGGTAGAAGTTAGGTATTATTATCCCTGTTATTTAGTTACTGTTACTGGTATCCCCCACTCCACCCTCCAGTCATCTATGTAAAGTTGTTTCACTTCTCTGTCTCTGAGATACAGTTTTTTCACAGTTATGTCCACCCTATGGCCTAATTTTCAATGTTGATAGCATTGATTTGTTATTATCCTGATAGTAGTAAACTTCAAAGTTTTAAGATAGTCTCTTAAAACAGTATTAAGAAATAAGAAGGTGCCTCTTACCCTGGCCTGCTCCCTCTCCCATCTTACCTCCATCCATTCTATGCAGCAACTTGGGCTGAACTGCACACAGTCTTGTATGCGATTCCAGGTATTCCTCCCTCTAAATTACACAGTCTGCCATGTCACTTACTTAGCACTCAGCCCTTTTCTATCTGATTCTATCTTGTTGTTTATTGTTTCATGTTTATTTTCTTCTTAAAGAGAAGGCCTCTTGAAGTCAGGAATGTGTTTTTAACCTGCATTAGATTCTCTCAGCATTGAGTATAATGCTGTGGACCGAATAGCTACCCAGATTGTTATCAGATAGATGAGTGAATGATGCCAGCGGCAATTAACCAGAGGGAGAGCCTTTTAGATCCAGGTACATAAAATCATAAGAGATGCTATGCTCTGTTAAAACTTGGAGCCTCTCCTATCCAGAATTCTGGTTCTGCCAGATGTAGCAAGAGTTATGGAAATCTATTGCAGTCTTTGACTTTAAAGATTATGGAGATATTCCAAAGTATTTCCATGGCCTTAATGTAGTTTTTCTCAAAATGTGGTCCCCAAATCACCACCAGCAGCATCAACACCTGGAAGCTTGTTTGATAAGCCCCACCCCAGATCTGATAAACCAAAATTCCCAAAGTTGGGGCCCAAGCATCTAGGTTCACCAAGTGTTTAACCAAATGATTCTTATGAATGCATCAGGCATTCAGTGCTCTTTCAGGGCTGCTTAAATTTTGATATGTTGCTGTTGTTCAGTCACTAAGTTGAGTCAAACTCTTTGTGACCCCATGGATTGCAGCTTCTCAGGCTTCCCTGTCCTTCACCATCTCCCAGAGTTTGCTCAAACTCTTGTCCATTGAGTCAGTGATACCATCCAACAATATCATCCTCTGTCATCCCCTTCTCCTCTTGCCTTCAGTCTTTCCCAGCATCAGGGTCTTTTCCAATGAGTTGGCTCTTCACATCAGGTAGCCAAAGTATTGGAGTTTCAGTTTCAGCATCAGTCCTTCTAGTGAATATTTAGGGTTGATTTCCTTTAGCATTGACTGGTTTGATCTCGCCGCAGTCCAAGGAACACTCAAGGGTCTTCTTCAGCACCACAATTTGAAAGCATCAATTTTTCGGCACTCAGCCTTCTTTATGGTCCAGCTTCCACATCCATATGACTACTGGAAAACTCATAGCTTTGACTATAGGACCTTTGTTGGCAAAGTGATGTCTCTGCTTAATATATGTAATATATCTTAATATATATAAGAATTACTGGAGATCTTGCTAAAATACGGATTCCATTCAGTAGTTCTGGACTGGGGCTGAGATTCTGATTTCAGAATAAGCTCCCATGTGACACCCATGCTGGTGGTCTGGAGCTCACACTTTGTGTAGTAAACTAAATCATAGGTAGCAAAATGGGTTCATCTCAAGGACCATCTCTAGCTAACTGACTTTCTGTCACCCTGTGCTAAATGGAATTCCAAAGGTGACTATACCTAGTTAAGTTGGAAACAGCAGCCTAGTCAATTAATAATGTCTGTCATGGGTATAGAAATGGATGGACATAGTGATGTATATACTATGTGTTTGCCATCTTGGGTTTCCCATTTAAATCATATTTGCACCAAGGTCATTTTTTGGGTTCTGAGACCCTCAAATATATACTAATTTGAAAAACAGTGCATTCTTTTTTAAAAAGTACCTTTTCCTAATTCTCTAGGATTTGGTAAATATATGACTATGCACCTTAACTTGTGTGATTTATTTAACCTAAAGTCCAGTGACTTCTCATCTTTCTTGATGGAAAACAAGTGAATCTTTTAGTCTATTTCCAAATTCTTTCCCAGCCTCCATATCCCTTTAATAATTTTATTTGCTCTTTCCTGGAACAGTTTTCATCTCCCTTTATATTTTTTTCCTGTCTTCCCCTCATTTTCTTTCTTTCTTTTTTTTTTTTCATTTTCTTTCTTTACAGCAAAATAATTTTGTCATTATAGCAAGACATAGGAGGAAAAGCTCTTTTTTCCCTGAGGCAAGAGATAATTGCAAGATTCCTCCTTAAATAAGATCATCTCAAATTATAAAAATGTCCTATAAAGTTACTCCTTCCACATAGATGCTGTGTTAACATGAATGAAGTCACTTGAAATCAATAAGTTTGGCAAGCATTGGTTGCTAAAGGAGTCACTGGTTTAGGATACAGTAAACTGCTTTGGAAAGAACACACTGTCCAAGTTTCTTTTTATTGCTATTTTTTTTAAAAAATTATATATATCATGGATAGCCCACTATTTTAAATCCCAGCTTTGACAACCCTTCTCTTTTTCTTCTGTCAGACTCTCAACTTTCAAAACCACCCAATTTGAAACATATTGCCAAAGCTCCCAGGACCACTGAATCAGAATCTGAGGAGTTTGGCACCTCCCTAGCTGTAAGAACCATCCTAGGTCAGGATGTGCCAGCTACACTGCTTTCTGATCCTATACAATAGCCACTGGTGATTAGTTGAGTGTAAATTGGTCTTTAGGGCTGATCTGCAAGTGACCAACACCATCAACCCACCCTTCATCTGTGTTAAAGACCCCTAGCTGCGCTTACCTCCCAAGAAGGCAGTCCTAAGAGAGACTGAAACATCTAAACCACAGCCTACCACAAAAAAAAAAAAAAATGCAGGGACCTGGGGAAAGAATCAACAGGTCTTGGAGACCCCTGCTATAAATTATGAAGGCACATATTGCAAGTCTCCAGATAATATAAAAAGCAAAATATTCTTGAGTTTATTGGGGAGTTAGAAAAAACTTAGAAAGCCTTATTCTCAAATATGCACTTTTCCTTAGTTTTTTATGACATGGGTTGGCAACTTCCAGTAATATCTCTTGCTGGCCCGAAATGCTTATCATCCTTTGAATCTTGAGAGTAGGGGCTAAACACTTAAGTTTTATTTTTCCCCTGTCATAAGGCATGCTTATCAAATGCTTATTGGTAATGGCTGAATTGAGAGCCCACCCATCTCAGACTTCAGGGAAACTGGGGTAAGAACCTTAGAACAGCTGTTTAGAAAGTCTGCTCACCTCTCCCTGCACTTGCTTCTAATCTACCTTCTTCCACAGATGGACGTGTGAAGATCTGTATGCCCAGCGGTGATCCCTGCACTGTATTTTGAGAACTGATGACTGTGGGTTTTCCCACTTGCAAGGCTGATGTGTAAGGAGTGTGTGTGAATGTGTGCATGTTTACAAGGGTTTGAGACAATTGTTGTTTTAGTCGCTAAGTTGTGTCCAAGTCTTTTGTGACCCCATGAACTATAACCCACAAGGCTCCCCTGTCCATGGGATTTCTCAGGCAAGACTACTGGAGTGGGTTGCCATTTCCTTCTCCAGGGGATCTTCCCAAACCAGGGATCGAACCTGCATCTCCTGTGTTGGCAGGCACATTCTTTACCACTGAGCACCTGGGAAGCCCAAGGCAATAGCCCTGACTAAATGTCAAACAAATATTTAGTAAAGTATTGGTTTGTTGGCTATGGGCTTCCCTGTGGCTCAGCTGGTAAAGAATCCACCTGCAATGTGGGAGACCTGGGTTTGATCCAGTATTCTGGCCTGGAGACCCCATGGTCGCAGAGTCAGACATGACTGAGCAACATGCACTTTCACTTATCGGCTATGGTATGCCTCAATCATTAACTCAATGAATACATTGTTGAGAGACATCTATATGCCAGGCCTTCTGACAGGGAACAAATAAAACTTAAGTGCTTAGCCCCTACTCTCAAGATTCAAAGGATGATGCAACCACAGTTTCTAGCCTGAGGGTTGCCCTTTTCAACAGCTGAAAAATTGAGAGAACAGGGCTAGCAAACAGGGAAATAAATGACAAATAGTGGATCTTACACTCCAATAAAAGCCTAAGAATCACTGAGGGTTAAAGGAACAGAACCCTGATCACACACCCCCAACAGACCTAGAATTCTGAATCTGTGTATCTGTCTTATAAGTAAGAACTCGGATGACTGAATCTGTGGGTTCTCACACTTGACTTCGCAGCCTTGGCTGTCCATGAGAGTCACCTGCAGAACTGGAAAAAACAGGGCTGCCCAGGCCCCACACTAGACCGATACAATCAGACTCTGGGGATGGGGCCCAAGCATTTTTCTGTTAGTAAAGCTCCTGGTGGTGCTTCCCAGGTGACTCAGTGGGTAAAGAACCTGCCTGCAATGCAGGAGACGCAGGAGATGCGGGTTTGATCTCTGGGTCAGGAAGATTCCCTGGAGGAAGGTATGGAAACCCGCTCCAGTATTCTTGCCTGGAGAATCGCAAGGACAGAGGAGCCCGACAAGCTACAGTTCATGGAGTCGCAAAGAGCTGGACACAACTGAAGCGACAATGGGCACACACACGCACAGCTTCTGGGTACAGGCGAATGGAAAAGTGCCGCTGTAAGAAATGCTACAAAGACTGCTCCCTCAACATTTTACAGTGGGGGGTGACTGAGGCAAAAACCGGGCCCGTTTCAATCAATGGGAACGGCCAATCTGGAAAAACCCAGGCCTTCTGTCACTTTCTGTGCCAGGTTTGTTTTTTGAGAGAGACACACACAGCCAGTCTAGCTGCCCGTGCAGCCCCAGAGCAGCCGGGTAATTGCCCAAATGCTGCCTGAGAGTCAGCCATGCAGATGGCATCAAGCAGCCTGACCCCTGGTCAGTGTGGGCCCCCAGGCAAGAAGCGAGGATGCTCTGGCCGCTTCCTGCCCACGTTTCCTCTTTTTGTTACTGTTTCTCCTGTGAGCCTTCCTGCCTCCCTCTGCCCCAAACTCACAGCCTGGTGAGCATCTGCGGCAGAGGAGCTCCTGGCCCCGGGAGAGGTGGGTGGTGGTGCCCAGGGTTCAGAGCTCTCAGAGGAGAACTTGGAGCACAGTTAACTCTTTATGGTCTGTGCTCAGAAAATCGTAAGCTGGCATGAAAACAATCTCAACAGTGGATACTAAAAAAAAAAAATCATGTAGCCCCTCAGTATGTATTTTGTCATTCTTTCTCCTTTATTTAAAATGCATATGTCATGGTGATATTTATCTTATTATTTACATACATGTTTGGCTACTATTTACATACATGTTTGACTTCCCTGGTGGCTCAGACAGTAAAGCATCTGGCTACAATGCAGGAGACCCGGGTTCAGTCCCTGGGTCGGAAAGAAGGAAATGGTAACCCACTCCAGTGTTCTTGCCTGGAAAATCACATGGGCGGAGGAGCCTGGTAGGCTACAGTCCATGGGGTCACAAAGAATTGGACTTCACTTTGGCTACCATTAAAATTTGCTAATGTATTTGTGTGTTTATAGTGTATAAATACATATGTTTATTAAGAGAAAAGAGAAGGAAGGCATCACATCACACTACTAATAGTGGTTATATTTTGAGGAGCAAGTTAGGGGACTGGTCATTTCTTATTTTTCTATCTCTGCTTTAAAGGGTTGGAATTATAATTGATTTCAACTTACTTTTCCATGGGATTTTTCTGCATTTTTTCAGATAAACATCTTTACTTGTTTGAATCTTTTATTTATTCAAGGAAAGCTCATTAGCCTCTACAGAGAACCAAAGTGAAGTGAAAGTCGTTCAGTCCTGTCTGACTCTTTGTGACCCCATGGTCTATGCAGTCCATGGAATTCTCCAGGCCAGAATACTGGAGTGGGTAGCCTTTCCCTTCTCCAGGGGATCTTCCCAACCCAGGGATCAAACCCAGATCTCCCACATTGCAGGCAGATTCTTTACTAGCTGAGCCACAAGGGAAGCCCGAGAATATTGGAGTGGGTAGCCTATCCCTTCTCCAGCAGATCTTCCCGACCCAGGAATCGAATTGGGGTCTCCTGCACTGAAGGCGGATTCTTTACCAACTGAGCTATAGGGAGCCAAGCCTTGTGCCAAATATTGGTCATAGGGAAGTTAGCCGGCTTATATCCACCTCTGCCCTCTGCCTTTTCAGGTAGAGGAGTTGAGTCATCTCCCAAACAGACAGAAACTTTGTTAGATCTCAAAGAAAGATTAAAATCCAATTTTAGTTCAAATCTAGTTCAATTAAATCCAGTTTAGTTATATATATATAAGATCTATATACAGTCGACCATCTGTATCCATGGGTTCTGCATCCACAGATACAAGCAACAGCAGATGGAAAAAAAAAATTTCTCAAAGTTCCAAAAAGCAGAACTTGAATTTACCATGCCCTAGCAACTATTTACATAGTATTTACATAGCATTTACATTGTATTAGGTATTGTAAGTAACCCAGAGATGACTTACTTAGGAGGGTGTGTGTAGGGTATATGCAAATACTACGCCCTTTTATATAAGGGTGTTGAACATCCTGCAGATTTGGGAATCCGAGAACATCCTGGAACTAATCCCCTGCATTTGCTGAGGGATGACTGTCTATCTAAAGTCACTGACAAGCAGGGTTGCCTCCTTCTAAGACAGGCAGGAACAGTTACTCCAGACACCCTCCCTGTTTTCCTTCTCTTCCAGGGAAGCAGCTCCTAATAGAATCCTCCTCTGCAGAAGTGCCAAGACCACCCCTGAGCAGAGGGACTAGGAAATGCGTCCTTTTCTGACTGACCTACCAAACTGTCTCTATAAGCCATCATGCTAGCCTGAAGACAGAATCCTGATCTCGCAGAAGGAGAGAAGATGGAGAGGTCCCAGTATGCTTGAAATGAACCCTGCTGGGCACATGTGAAAAGGAATTCTCGTTCACACTACCCCTTGGCTGAGCTCAAAGCTGGTCTCAGAACTGTCAACAAAGCAGAGACACCCGTGAGGATCTTTTGCACCCTGAGGTCATTGGAAGCCACTAAACATAAACAGCTGTGCTGATTTCCACTCGATCTCCCAACCCAAGGCAGATAAAACCTCAGAGCTCGAAGGGTGGAAAAGAATAAAATATACAAGGATTTTATTATTTTTTTCTTTTGGCTTAGAAAGATGGTTTTACAAACAATGGGGCAAGACACCATTCAGCCTTTTATAAAAAATTGGCATCTCTCTTGAAGCTCCACATTGTGCAAGAATTTTAGACATGCACTGATATATTTATCAAAATTTTTTCCTCAAGGCAGTCTGGACATGCATCAAATATGAATCTAACACACTCAGACTCCCTAAGGCTGCAAAGCAGACTGTCAAGCATATCACCCTAGCCTCCTTGTTTCCACAAAGACTGTCTTCAAATTTGGGGATGGCAAATGAATTCCTACTCACAGTCATTTTGCTTCTTAAGGTTTTATCTTTCTCAAGGCGGAAGGAGAGACCCTGAAGAGCTGAGTTTGGAGAATGGAGAATCCAGTCTTCCAAGGCACGTGGGTCTTCGTGGCTGGGACTTCCTCCTGAATTATCAAACACAGTTTTCTAGAATCTCCTCCCATGACCATTTTAGCTCTTTCTTTGACTTTGGTCCTTTATTCTTGACTTTCAATCCTGTCTGGTACCCACAAACCCATTTTCTTCTGCTTTCCCTAGAGCAGAAGCTTGGGCTATTTATCATGGCTAATTTTTTTTTTTTTTTTTTTTTTGCCCACACCACGTGGCTTGTGGGATCTTGGTTCCCCAACCAGAGATTGAAACCACACCCTTGGCAGTGAAAGCCCTAGTGAAAAGTCCTAACCTCTGGACAGCAGGGGAACTCCCCCCTTATCACTGCTTCTTGTTTCCAGGTTCTTTTCTGAGTGACATGAAGGAGCGAGAAGACTGGGGTGGAGTCAGGCAAACCCATAGGTGAATATTGATTTCACTTCCCATTGACTGAGCAAGGATCACTCCATCTGTAGCCCTCAGTTTGTTCATCAGGAAAATGGGAATGATGGTAACTAGCTCACTGGGTTGTTGCAAGGATGTGGGATAATGGGAGTAGAGGGCCTGGTGTGAGTCTAGAATCTTGTAGGTGCTTTATTCATTCATTCATTTACTTAAATCATAGTTCAGTACCACTGAATGCCAGACAGCATGCTAATCACTAGTGATAAAATGTTGATAAGAACCAAGGGGTTTTTTTTGTTTTTGTTTTTGTTTTTTTTTGTCGTAGAACTTACAATGTAAGGAAAATGGACAATAGTTACCCAATCACATAGATGTATAATCACTAAGTGAGGCAAGTGCTATGTTAGCAGGAAAGAACCTAGACTGTCGAGGCCGTCACGGCTCCTGGAGAAGTGATGTGGAGGTGATGCTGGGGTGAGGTCTGAAAGGCAAAGGGGCAGGGTTAGGGCTTTCATTCCTGCCTGCCAGTGTGCTTGAGGTGGAGGGCTGGGCAGTGAGCAAAGACCTGGGTGCCCCCAACGCATACTCCTCCTTCTTAGCCATCAGGTAAGAGATGATGTCAAGGTTTCAGTTGCTCTCCTGGAAGACCTTCAGTGAAGTGAAGAGTCCCACAGATGAGCATAGACACTTAACTGGTTTTGTGACCTGGGCTCGTCACCGCACCTCTCTGAGTCTCAGCTGTTTCATCGATGAGAGGTGGACCATAAAGAAGGCTGAGTGCCAGAGAATGGATGCTTTCTAATTTTGGTGCTGGAAAAGACTCTTGAGAGTCCCTTGGACTGCAAGAATATCAAACCAGTCAATCCTAAAGGAAACCAGTCCTGAATATTCATTGGGAAGATTGAAGCTGAAGCTGAAACTCCAATACTTTTGGCCACCTGATGCGAAGAACTGACTCATTTGAGAAGACCCTGATGCTGGGAAAGATTGAGGGCAGGAGGAGAAGGGGATGACAAAGGATGAGATGGTTGGATGGCATCACCAACTCAATGGACATGGGTTTGAGTAAACTCTGGGAGTTGGTGATGGACAGGGGAGCCTGGAGTGCTACAGGCCATGGGGTCAGAAAGAGTCAGACATGACTCAGCGACTGAACAACAGCAACAACATGCCGTCTATGACAGGAGGTTACACCTACCACCTGGGACTCTGGAGCAAGATTCAGTAAGAGAGGCAGTAGAGGTGGGTACAGTGGTTGAAAAGAGGATACCTTGGAATTAGACTGCCTGCGTTTGACCACATGGCCTTGAGCTCTGCCACTTACCAACCATGTAACCTTTGATGAGTTATTTAACCATGTAATGCCTCAGCTTTCTCATCTGTAAAATGGGGTTTATAACAGTACCTCCCTCCTACAGTTGCTAGAAGGATTAAATGAATTGATATGTGTAAAGCACTAATCAGTGCTCATGGACACCATTATGATGATGGTTTTTCCTGGTATACAGTAAATTCCAGCCACAGTTCTTTCCCACCTACCCTGGAGTCACCGCATGACACCTTGTTGTGGTTGTACCTGAGTATGTGGACATTTCCATTGCTAACATACTGAGTGAAGACCCAGAACCTGAGGCTAGGGTTCAGTAGGGACCCCCTACCTCTCTGAGAGGGGTTCATGGACACCATCCACCGTCACCAGGAGAGGGATCCATATCCCCAGGTCTGGGGCACACACAATGGGCCAGGTAGGGAAAAGAAGCCAGAGAGAGGTCATGGAACCTGTCTGCAAACATCTGCCTTGCAGTTCTGCTCACCCGGAGAAGCACAGCAGGGTCTAGCGTGTCTCACTGCAGCCCCAGTTCACATCTGCCCCCTCCCCACCTGGCCTCCTGCCAGACTCCGTGGGTTGAGAGGCACACAATCAGGCTATGGGCATGTGTGCTCTACCCAAGACATCCATTCAAGGCACTGCGCCATTCTTCTGCCACAGGGTGTCAAATGTGGGTGTCCCCGACGTGGCTGCTTTCCTCCCAAACACCTGGGGTGCCGAGACTGTCCTCTCCACAAAGATGCCTCTTTGGGGGAGGCAGGTTTTGCTTTCAACAACCACCTCTTCATCCTAGTATCTCTCTGACTTCCCAATCCACAATTCAAATCAACACATAGTATCAGCCCAGGGCACCTTGGTAATCCAGGTGCAGAAAGCCACTGAGATGGGAGCAGGGTTTGGGGTGGGAATGAAACAGTTATATGCCAGAGTAGTCCTCTCATTTAATGTCTTCAAATAATCCAAAATGTCTCCCTTTTTACAGATGAAGAAACTAAGGTGCAATAGTAATTTGTTCAAGGTCACACAAGAAGCAGCAGCACTGGGATTCAAAACGGTATTGTCTGATCCCAAATGCCATGCTTTACCGTGACACCCTATTTGATAAGAGCCACCCGGCACTGAGTCCCTGACTCTGTTGACTGAAGGCTGGGCAAATCATTGCTGCAGAGCAAAGTGGCTCACACCTTCCCGCAGCAGGTGACTGACTGAAAGTAGGCTGCAAAGAACCTGGGCAGATGAGGGCACTTCTGTCTGAGTGACAGGGCAGGGGGCTAAGCCAGAGCGTACTGCGGTTCAAGTATAAAAAGAGGTTCTGGGCAATCTGGACTCTTCTGTGTGCTCTTCTCCTTCCTTGTCCCTCTCCTTATCCTCTACACACACAGACATACACAAACACACAGACACACACACACACGCAGTCCTCATGCAGCGTACATCTGGCAGAAAGGCATGCCAGCCGAGGTGTTGAAATCCGTGGAGAGTCATGGTTTGGCACCTGTGGAGTGCTTTTCAGCACTTTGGAATGACAGCTTATTCGTCCACAAAACCCTTCCAGAAAGGCTGTATCTGTGCCATCATGGAGGGAGAAAGAGCAAAGGCTAGGAGTGGCCGAGGCCAAGCCTGAGTTGAACTTCTCACCCCTGCTCAGTGAGGCCTCTCAAAGGTATCTCCTGCTCCCGGTTCTGCTGTTCAGATTCCAGGTGACCCTGGAAAAGCCATGGATCCCTTTCAGGCCTCCGTTTCCTCAGCTGTAAAATAAGGGGCTCTTATTCTGGGCTATCAAGACCCACAGGGGATTGGGATACAGTCATGGCCATTAACCAGGCATAATAAGAGCTGTCATTTGCTCAGAGCCTTAGACACTATTACCAGGGGTGTTATGACTGATAGCTCCAATTTTTAAAACACACTTGCAAGGTAGGAATGGCGACCCCATTTTACAGACGGGAAAACTGATCTTCGCAGCAGTTAAGGGACTTGCCCCCAAATCACTCAGTTAAGCACCGGAGCTGGGATTCAAACCCAGGATCACATGTTTCACTGTTACCACCTACTGCTTCTGAGGACCTAGGCAGCCTCCGTCCTGGCTTACATCAAGGGCAGGGACGCGGGTTTCTGGTTTTTCCGTGGCCGCCCCACTGCACTCACCCATGTGCTCTGATGAGCTGGCATCAGCAACTGTGTGGGAAGGCTGTGGTGGGCACCGGTGCTGGGGAGGTCATGCAGCTTCCAGGGAAGGAGGCACAGAGCCAGCTGCTCTGGGGCTGACCTGTGAGGTCCAGATAACATGTCGAAGCAAGAGTTCAGTGGGGAGAAGGAGCGGGAGGTCCTTCTCACATTCCTCCCCACTCAGCACGGAGCTGCTGTCAGAGCTGATTGTCATCACCGAGCGCTTGCACCTCTGCGCTCCCTTCCAAAACACTGACCTACTTTCTGTCATGTAGAAATGTACCCCAAGCCCCCTAGCTAATGGCTTCTTGTTCTCATTGGTATAGGTGGCAGCTCTTCCGCTCATTCACTGGATAAAATCCTGTCTTCAAGTCTGGGCGCCCGAGGCCCTTCCTGCCCTGCCCTTACCCACCTCTCCAGCTTCCCCTTGCTAGTTCTCTTTCCCCACTTGCTCCCGCCATCCAGGCCTGCCAGTCCCTCTTAGGCTTCCACACATGAAGAGGCAGGACGGTTCAGTGGTAAGTGCAACTCTCCAGAGGCAGAGCGCCTGGGGTCCTATGCCATTTCTGAGATGCTAAATATCCTTGGGCAAGTGACTCCCGCTACTGTGCCTCAGTTTCCACATCTTCAAGATGACGACCGTAGCAGTATTTTGGAAGATTATCGTAAGGACTGAGAAAACACACACACAAAGTAGCTTTTTTTTTCTAAAAGCTCCCAGGGTTTCCCTGGTGGCTGTCAGTGGCGAAGAATCTGCCTGCCAAGGCAGGAGACAAGGGTTTGATCCCGGCTCCGGGAAGATCCCACATGCCTCGAGCAATTCAGCCCGTGCACCAGATTACTGAGTCTGCACTCTGGAGTCCGGGAACCACAATCCCTGAGCCCATGAGCAGCAGCTACTGAAACTGCGGTGCTCTAGAGCCTGCGCTCCTCAACGAAGAGTAGGCCCTGCTCTTCGCTACTACAGAAAAACCCGTGCAGCAACGAAGACCCATCACAGCCCCAAATAAATAAATTATATATATATATGTATATTTAAAAGCTTCCGGATGATTCCGCCATGCTGCCAGAGTTAGGGAATCTCTGGTATCAGACTCTAATCTCCAACAGAGTAGAGAAGAATATCTTACTGTGTCTACTTCACGGCCTCGGTGCTTAAGTAACACAGTGTCTGGCACAAAGCTGGCCTTCTGGGAATAGATTTTGGATGAATGGATGATTCTATTTATTTGGAAGATTAAAGGACAAATGATCCTTTCCCCAAAGCCAGGCGTGCAATCACTCCAAAAAGCCAATTTCAACCTGAAACCAGTAAACCCATGCTCCTGGTCATCGAGACATCCTGCTTGGGAACTCGGCTGTGAGATGCTGAGCTCAACTGAGCCCTGTCTCAGTAAATAAAGTCAATATTTAAAACTGACTCCTGGACAAACTAGGAAGAACAGACTCAATGAGATCCAAACAACACACAAAAGGGAAAAAAGACTTTCAACAGGAGACAGATTTTTGGGTATTTAAGTGTTTGGATGTTTACTCTAGGTTTCTTGGTTTTTTGTCAGACTTCCAAGTTTCACGGCCCATGCCAGCTTCAGACTCAAAATGGACAAATGTGCTTTCTGAATCCTCACACCTAATTCCAGATGGAACCACTAGGAAGTGACTCTGACCAGCTCTACTGCTGGGAGAGAAGTTATTCTTAGCACAATGGTGTGGGTGGCAAGCCAGGTTTTTTTTTGTTTTTTTTTTTCTTATGTGATGGATGTTCAATTAGGCTGCTGAAAACTAGGACAGCATCTCTATGTATGGGGGAGAAGGTTGGAGTGGGGCAGGACCCAGCATCTCAGTGTCTTGCAGTGTTTTGCTTTTTCTCTTGCGGTGTGCCATCCGAAAGGGCTCATCTGAGGAGCTATCAGCATATGGAGTATAATGGAATTCAATGGAGAGGGCCAGGTGCTAGCTCGGCATTTGTCAAGATCAATGGAGGAAAAAAAAGCAGGTCATTTGTGTTCTTGGACAGCACTCAGACAGTAACCCAGAAGGAACAAAACCTTTCAAAACACAGGACAAGAAAGGACACATTTCTCTGGCTTGTACCCTGCACGCAAGCAAGACCAGGGCAGCTGGACTGAATTAAAATGCACACAAGGACCCAAAGTGAAGACAGGTGATGGGACAGGAAGCAGTGCCAGCAAAACCAAGGAAAAAAGGCTGGGACCAAACATTTCTCAAATGTCCACTCCGTGCTTGGCACTGCCTGATAACATCTTATTTATTTTTTGCAGGGTAGAATATTGCCATTTCCTGTTTACAGATGATAGCATGGAGGTACAAAGTCAAAAAACCACTCCAGTTAGTAAGTGGATGAACAGGGGTTATGAACTCCAACCCAGCCTCCACACTCTGTGTCCTCCCACTTCTGGGCTGGAAAGCTCTGACTCAGCTCCCTGGGGGAAGGCCACCAAGGGCAAGTGACCACACCTGGCTGGGGGAGGGTGGGCGGAGGTAACAGCTGGAGGAGATCCCTTCTCCAGGTGCTTTGGTGCCCATGCGTCCCTTGGTCTGGCTCAGCTTGGAGTGAACTCTTGATTACAGCAGCAATCGCCTTCTCAGGCAGTGACCTTGCAGAGCACTTTGCCATCAGCCATGGCCGTGGAGAGCTGCAGGTCACCCGTGCCTGTGCCAGGGCACCCTTGAGTGGGACGACAGCCTCTAGGGCCTCTGGAAGGAGATATGAGAGCAGATCTCACAGAGCCCCTTTATCCACCTGGAGAGGCACACGGGAGAGCTAATGTGATGAAAAGTCCAGCTCCCTACTTAAAGGACTTCGACAGGCCATGGCTATCAGACACTGGGGTGAGCCCCACGTGCCCTACCCCTGCTATCCAAATCCATCCGAATGAGGCAAGTAGATTCTGAAATCTCAGTCTAAGGGAAGGACGAGCCAGGTGCCACCAGCTTGATCCCCGTGACATTGGAACTGCCCCTGAGAGGAGACAGTGGCCAATTCAGGACAGCAGAGTTCTGGCCCTACGTCTTCATGGCCAGAGCTGAGTTACTTTTATCCTTCTAAACCTCAACTGCTTCACGTGTGAAAGGGCAATAAAATGAACTCCCACCTCCAGGGACTCTGAAGGTGCTCTGCCTGGAGGCCAGGGACCCCTTACTGTTTCTGTGGCCCTCCCCTCCCTCGGTTTCCACGTGCTTTGCCTCTACTGGAGGTATCTCTGACCTTGCTCACAGGCTGCCAGTGGGTTACTGGAGCCCCTTCAACCTAGGTGTGCAAGAGAGTCCGGTGAGTCTGAGCATGGGCTCCTGGGGCACTCGTTACCAGTGACGGCCTGTAGGCACACAAAAGCCCAGCTCTCGTCTTGAGATGGGACAAACTGAGAGGTAACTGAAGCTCCGCAGCTCTTCATAGGATGAGCTGAGACTTTGCCCAAAACACATACCCTCACTTGGCTTCATCCCTGTCCCTGTCCTGCTTTTTTTCCTGGAAGTACTTCTTTAAAGAGATCACAAATCCTCATCTCTGAGTCTGCCTCTGGAGAAGACGCCATGCTTTGGGGTTACTGTGAATATGAAATGACATCATTGCTGGAAAGTGCTTAGCTCAATGCCTGGCACACAAGCAGGAATCAATAACTAGCAGCTATTGTTCATTTTCAGATGGAACCATTATTGGAAATCACCAATAATGACTATCTGTGACTCCCAAATGGTACTTTCATATGGATCAACCTAATGATATTTAATGATAGATCCAGTCTCCTGACAATCTCTCACCAGCTACAATGACAAACTTCTTCTAATGAAGACCACAGCCAATTCTGGTGGGTTCCCAAGACTGTCTTTTCTCCCTGTACTGTCCCCTTCCTAGAATAGGATTGGCCTCGAATGTCCCCTCAGTTGCTGGCTTTTGGCCTCTCCTGGGCTAGGTACAAATACACTTGTTATTTCACCAGAAGCCCATGTGAATTGGGACCCCACCTAAAACAGGAGGAAGGGCAGGGGTGTGGCTGGGAGACAGCAATCAATATTTGTCAAGTGGAAAAAGACTAGATTATAAATAGGAAAAATGTTTTCAACTTTTCCCAAGGGCAATGTTTTGTAAACATATTTTTATTTTATTTTCCTGAAAAGATGACTTTGGTGGCCTCTTAGAGCAGGCTGTGTTGTGAACCAACTCTTTGAAGGGCCATGGTGTATTTATGGCACATTTCAGCTTCAAACACAGAACAAATGACTCCTGTGTTCATGTCAGCATGGCACACCTGACTGACAGACATGAAAAGTGCAGGGAAAATTGTTGTTTATATTTCCTCTAGCTATCACTGCTCCAACCTCATGACAATGGGGAAAGTTTACGGTACAAATAATCCATCTGCTATCTCACCCCAAACACAGCCTCCCCTCCCGTCACGAGGGGACCCTATGGAGGCTGAGCATCACACACAGTCATGGCTTCAATCACAGTGGAAACCAAGAGCTAGGCAGAGATGGGCTGGTGGCAGATAAGTGACAGAGAAAATGAACCTGAAAATGTCAGAGCAGGCAGCCCCAAATGATCTGCTTAATTGGCAAATCTCAGCCATAAGTAACCAGGGAGCTGTTGAGCTTGGAGAGAAGGTATCGGTCAGGTCCCCAGGCAGCAGGGACCCTGGGCAGGGAACAAAACCTGTTCTGAGTGGGGGTCAGCTCACTGTTGGGGAGTCTCAGCTGCCCAATGGCTTCAGCGTGGGGCCCATTAAGTGCACACCAGCACCAAGAATACTTACTACCAAGCTTATATGTCATTTGCTCATTTCTTGTTCATCCCTGTCCTTCATCCCCTCACCTCAACACACAGGCACACACTTGGATTCAAGTTCCAAAAGAGGGGGATTTCTTTCTGACGTATCCCCAGAACCTAGAACAATGGCAGGTACTCTATATGTATTTGTCGATTGAATGAATGAAATAAAATGGCCTATCCAGTCAAGACACAAAAATGCCTGTGGAGGCAATAATGACAGCCAACGATTAGATAAAATCGGATTTTGCTCATTACACTCCACTTTCTGAGGCAGAGGAAAAGTCAATCCAGGTTTAGGAGGCTTTGCAACCATAAGGAATGAAACAAGGAACAGTTTCTGCTTTATTGGAAAACTCCATTCATCAGAACATCCCTGTGTAGATGTTTTGTCTGTAGAGCACAGCATATTTAGATATTCCCAGATATTCATATGTTTAGTATTAGATAGCACCAAACTATGAGCTTTCTCAGACAAAAGCAAGGGAATTCAAACATTTGATCAAGGAGCCAAATGCCCCAGCTTCTCAGACATGGGCTTCCAGGGGGGTACATGTGAACAGAAGGGTCTGGTGAGTCACCTGTAAGTCACAAATTGGGGAAGACTCTTGTAGCTTTCCTTCTGGCTCAGACAAGACCCGAAACTGCCCCCAGTGAGGCCCCGGCCTGGTGTGGGGATTCCTCCCAACCAGTGTGTGAGCACGGTCAGAGCTGTCGGATGATCCATTGATGTCTCTTTGGCAGGAGGAGAACCGCGCCCGAAGTCACAGAGGGCCCACAGATGTCACGCTGGCGCTCTGCCATGGAATCACGGCCTGTGTCTCACTGTCATGGTTGGCCCCACGGAAAAACCTTCCAACCACCAGGCCAGACAGTGGCAGGGCCTGAGCCGTACGGAAAGTATTCTCAGTTGAGCTCTTCTAATTGAGAACAGAGCACACAGACTCTCAAGCATTTAATCGTATATTCCGACACCACTGTGCCAGTCACACAGAGGTCTTTGGGTCCAGATAAACCCAGGGTTACCCACAGATGAAGAAGGGAAGGTGAGTTTTGGCCTTCCTTACTTGGCTTCCCAGGTGACTCAGTGGGTAAAGAATCCACCTTCCAAAGCAGAAGACACAGGCAGACACGAGTTCAATCCCTGGGTTGGGAAGATCCTCTGGAGGAAGGCATGCAACCCAGTCCAGTATTCTTGCCTGGAGGATCCCACGGACAGAGGTTCCTGATGGGCTACAGTCTACAGGGCTGCAAAGAGTCGGACACGAGTGAAGCATCTGACCGTGCATGCATGCACTTAGACCCGATGCAGAGCTTCCCAGGTGGCACTAGTCGTAAAGAACCTTCCTGCCAACGCAGGAGACATAGGCATGGGTTTAATTCCTTTAATTTGGGAAGATCCTCTGGAGGAAGGCATGGCAACCCACTCCAGTATTCTTGCCTGGAGAATCCCATGGACAGAGGTGCCTGATGGGCTACAGTCCCTAGGGTCACAAAGAGTTGGATATGACTGAAGCAACTTAGCATGCACAGGCTACTGTATTCACAGGAAGCTGGGCTGGTGGAGCCCTCGGCTGCTATTCTTCAAGGCTTAGGGCTGTCCTCACCCACAAAAAAGGTAAAAGAGTGGGCTAGGTGGGCCTACCAAAGTGGGAAAAGCCAGAGGAAGATCCAAGAAGATGGTTACTGTCAGCTGGTGCAAAGGGTTAGACCCACAGAGGGATTCCCCAAAACTGCCCTGTAGCCAATAGCTACACATGGCAACCTCATGCTTAAAATACAGCAAATCTGAATGGAGATGTGCTCTAAGGGTAAAACACACCCTGAGTTTTGAAGATTTTATATGAAAAAATGTAAAATATCTCATTAATAATGTTTATACTGATTGTATGAAAATGAGTGACATCTGTTTCTTTTTTAATGTTGCTACTAGAGAATTGAGAAAGACATATACAGGTCATATGATATTTCTATTGGACCGCACTGGCCTAGAGCCCTGTTAGGCCAAGTCTGATCCCAATTAGCAGCATCACCTGGGCGCTTTCAGAAATGCAGATTCTTAGGTCCACCCAGACCTGCATTTTGAACAAGACGCCCAGGAGAAGCATTCGCATGTTGAAATCTGAGAAGCCCTGGCCTAGGCCATTCTGTAGGACTCCCGGCTTCCTCATGGTGAAGCTCGGCTTTGACGGCGGAACAGACCCCAGGAAAAAAACCTCTGGTCTGTGCAGTGTTGTGACAGGAGCCCTAGTTTCGAGGTCGCTGGGTCTGGCTCCTATGCCCGATGCTGCCTGGAAACTGCTGTGTGACCTTGGTTAGGTCACCGCCCCTCTCTGGGGCCTGTTTCTCAGTCTGCAGATGGAGAACCTGGACTAGACCTTTAAAGACATCCAAGAGCTTTCCCTCATACCTGCTGGTGTGACTGGAATCTGCTGCTTTCACAAAGGCTCCCAGACAAACCCCAGGGAAAATTTCCTTTTTGTAGCTTAAAAAAAAATTTTTTTTTGGAGGATAACTGCTTTACAATGTTGTGTTGATTTCTGACCTACAACAACATGAATCATCTATATGTATACATATATCCCCTCTCTCCTGAGCCTCCCTCCCACCCTCCTCAGTCATCACAGAGCACCAGGTTGAGCGCCCTGTGTTATAGGGCAACTTCCCACTAGCTATCTATTTTACATACGGTAATGTATGTTTCAACGCTACTCTGCTACCCCCACTGTCTCCACAAGTCTGCTCTCTAATGTCCATGTCTCTATTCCTGCCTTGCAAATAAGTTCATCAGTATCATTTTTCTAGATCCGAGGGAAAATGTGGCTTTCACTTTGGCTTTTGCATCCGTTCCACTCAAAACAGTCACATCTAGTGTTGAACTGATATATACGTTTTCATATGTTCTAGGATAGTCTCCCTTGAGTCCTGAGAAATTTAATTAATTTTTTGTTACAGTATTTGATTGAGTGATTACTATG